>NC_090445.1:1543889932-1544220432 GCF_031143425.1 Pleurodeles waltl
ACCCAAGTAGCCCTTCACTGGAGTCAAGAGTGCACTGGCATTTCAGCTCTCATCAACTTCAAACCTACTAGGGTTGCTGTTGAGTTGAGACTTTTGGACCCCATAATAATAATATGCCTGTATGACAGGTAAGAATTCTGCAACTTGAACTGCCTATGTGTCCCCAATAGAAGGCAGGGCCTGTAGTGCATTTATTTTGCTTCTCTTATCCTTACACAGACTCCTTTCATGCTTGAGAAATTAATCACTATAGAGGTATTTTTTTAACAGTCCCATTGTTCTGTGCTCATCCTAAATTTTATCTGCAGTTCAGTAATTTTGCTTTTAAAACTCTTGCCTCTGGGGTGGAAATGTTCAGGTGGGGAAGGTGGGTGGCAGGGGCAAGGGTTTCCTAAATGACTGGAATTATGAATTTTGAACATAGCACCTTGTTTGATGTTCCCTAGCTTCTGGGCCAGAGCCCCTGAAATGTATAAGCAATAGGCTGCCATAATCATTTGCATCCAGTTGGCGGTGATTGACCCAGATGACACTGCCTTCATGTGAGAGTTAAGGACGTGCTTTGACTATGATACAACTGTGTCTTTGGGTAAACATGTCTTTCTCTTACCTATTCATTTTGTGTGAAGACAATTGTATCTTCTGACCTTCACCTACCTCTAACTAAAGGCAGAATCATCTTAAATGCAATAGCCCTGACTGGACAATGAAAACATGAATACTGTGTCAAATGGTATGAGCTTCCTAATCTACTTTCTCCTCCTCAAACTAAGCCTTGAATGCTGGCCTTAACTACCATTTGAGAGTCAAGTGTTCAAAGGAAATAATTTGGTTTCCTGTTTGGAGTACAGTAATGTAGAAGCTTTGGTGGTGCAGTGGTTTGGCCAAACATTGGCTACACCAGGCCCCATAAGCTGAAACAGTAATACAGTGCTGCTAACCTGTGCTTAGTTATTTTTTATTGAGACAGATGGTTGCATAACAGGTCCTTGGTGTAGAAGTGCACAATGAATTCCATAGTCAGAGCGTTCTTCCTTCCACCCTTTTAGAGAGCAAGAAATCTGAAGGAAAAGCGAACATCGGTAGAGGAAGTTGTTGTAAGAAACTGGATTATCAACGGTGGCGTTGGCTACCCATCACAAGGAATAAGCACAACCCTTGTTAGTCACTCAGTTAACCTGAACTGAAGCCCCTGGTACCTATGGCACAGAATAGGCTTAATGTAGTGAAATGTGTGAGGTATTTATGCAGCACCAAAAGTAATAATGTTGAAATGTAGATCACCGCAGTGACAAAAATCCATCAAGGGGAACCGGAGACATGAAGTTTTAAGAAGTAATAGCTCAAAGTACCAAGTACCAATGATAGTCAGTGGTCATGGTAGAACGGGACTTAGGCACAATTTGAGGTTGACCGCAATAGAGCATGCGTCAGATACACCAGCCAGCTTTGTCCTAGTCAAACATTTAACTGTCTGACTTAGTCTTTTAAGTCCCATCCAACCACAGGGGTACACTTCTGCATCCCTCAGGTCCTCAAACAGGTTATAGAGAGAGAGACCACCTTCAGCATCCAGTTCAGGTCGAGTTGACACTGGTCAGCTGGGTACCCTCAGGAAAAGGCATCTTGAAGCCTACTTTCTCCCTGTAGGCACACAGGAGTGCAGCTAACTACTAGTTGGAGTACACTTCTTTGTCATGGGTACAAGAGGGAGCAGGCCCAGTCCTTTAGGTCTCCTCTCAGGTTTTAGATAGCAGGTCCAGTCCTCGTGTGATCTTCCGCAGGTCCAGAAAGTGTTCTGAGGACAGTGACTGGGGATGCCACATTTATGCATGGCGCTAACTAATGAGTGGGGGGGTTACTCTTGGCACTTCCTTAACAAAGGTTTAAAGGTTTGTGGCTCTGACCTACCTACATTTGCAGTAGTTCCTGCTTTCCTTACTATAAACAGGCCCAAAATGCAATGTGTCAGGGCAAAACCACAATGACAAGGGACTTCGGCCATACTAAACATGGGCTCTGAGGCTGGGCGTGAGTGTACTATGGTGGTCCTAGTGTCCTCCTACATCTAACACCAAAATCCAATTTGAGGCAGCCACTGTATCCACAACAAACCCAGATACAGTAGTCTGGTAGGACAAAAGCAGAGTTCATCAGCAACCAGAGGAGAGATGCCCAAGAATTGTGTTGGCATACTCTCATCTCCCTTTCAAGTATGCCTTGTGTGTTACATGTGGCTCAACTGGCCTGTTGAGCAGGATGTTCTAGTGTGATGTTATAGGATGCCGCCAGCCCTTACCCTGAACATTCTGTTGAGTTCAGAGAAGTATGCTGTGACCACTCATGTCATCCTATTGTTGGCTCTTGGAAAACATTTTGCGCCTTTTTCACAACTATTTAAGGCTGAGCAAATGCCCAGAGCTGCAGGAGTCTTATGCTAACTAACCTTCTAACAGTTCAGCCAGGTGAGGGGTAACTTTATAAAAGTTACTTTTCTATAAATATTTGTTTAAAAAAATTGTAGTTTCGTTATTTTTGTAGCTGGTTCCGTTCCTGAGATAGCAGTTTTAGTATGAAATGTAATTTTGAAATGAAATATTGAATGAATTAAATCATTATTGTCTATTATTTAAAATGGGTACATTTACATAAAAGAATAAAAGCAACAATACAGCAATAAATATATATATATGGTCAGCTAAAAGCCAATCCCAATGTTTTTTGTTTGTAATTGAGACAAATAAAAATAAAGTGCAGAGTGCACGTAGAGATTCCTGTTCGAGTATGAGGCAAGAAAGTAAAGAATTAAAAACTGTTAGCTTTTGTAGTGATGGTCTGGCAGTTTAACGCTCAGTCGGTAGCTTCTGCTTTTCCTCGCAATTTAATGCTAGTGCGTATTGTGCTGACATACTTGCCAAAGTGTGCGAGATCCATTAAGACACTGTTTGTCATGCAAAAGTCCAGAACATCTTTACAAGTGAAAATTGCATGCTTTAAAGACATTGGTTTTAATAAAGTGAGGTGCGCAGTTACAGATTTGTGCTGCATAAACTTTCTTGTGTAATCGCAGAACTGCAGGTACCTATGCCAATTGATGATGACCTGTTAGAGTGGAGTTCATTAATCAGGAGGGCCATAAATCTTGCTCGGAGGATTGGGAGTCTGGTCTTCCTATTTAAGACTGCTTTTAAATATGGTTGCATTTTCATTCCTTCATACGATTTTACATTTCAGAGCAGCATAGGCAGTCGGTTGAACAGAATCTTGATCATCCTCCCACGTGAGAGACCGGATCTGTTTCTTCAGAATGGATTTTACACCCTACTAGGAGACTGTATTAGAAGCTATGGTTTACATGTTTATATTTAGGTCTTTGGCTGCCATCCTTGGGTACAGCGACCATGGATTGTCCAACTTTCATAGAGCTTCTGTAAGGCCTTCTTTAATGTGTCTGGTTTGGCTTGCTGAATTGTATAGTAGTATGTGAGGAAGGGTGTCTTACATTCAGATTCTGCCCGGTCAAGCCAAACTAGGGACATAGCAGCGAAAGGCATGTGTATTTCATAAGGTGAAGCATTTTTCTAGAGCCCATTCACTGCGATTTACCCAGTAATGATGATGTTACTCAAATTACGCAAGCAAAACTATAATCAAATCTCTTGTAAGACTTTCTGCTGAAGGACTGGTAATTTTTGGAATTTAGTTTGCATAACCAGCTGTGACTTCTAAGGATTTCCTGATAGTACTTTTTAGTTGTAAGCTGTGCTTAACATTTTCTGTAAAGCGTACACCTACATCATTATGTTTTGATGTTTGCAAGATACTTAAATTCCCTAACGTCCATCATTGTTTCTATTCGTTATTATATTTCCCAAAGACCATCCCATTTGACTAGTCAGAATTAGCCACAAACGTATTGTTTGTTGTGCATATTCAGCTCAGAGAGGGCGCACTGCATGTACATTTTAGCCTGGTCATGAATGAGCAAGTTACCGGCAAACTGTCTAATTTGCAATCTGTATGTTCCGATTGTCAGTGGGATTATGTTTGCCTTTGTAAGTTTGCAGCCTATGTCAGTTGTGTAAACAACATAGCAGCTAAATGGCACTGTTTTGTTTTTTAAACCCTATCTAGTCAGGATTTGGTTTGTGGCGAACTTCCCTTTACCAAACCTTTCTACAAACCCACGTGTCCTAATAAAGATAAATAATTGCTCTAAGTAAGGTGGCTAAAATTCCTCAGTCTGCTAGCTTTGCCCAGATTTTGTTTCGGTGGAATGCATCGAAGGCTGCTGAGTAATTCACGAAGCACAAAGGGGTGGCAAGAGGCAAAAGAAGCACAATTAGGTAAAGAAAGGAGATGGAGGAAAATAAATAAATGAATGACGTGTAAATAGTTCATCAACCTGGAAGGTAGTCCAAGTAGATCTTACAGGGACCAATTAGTCAGACAAATCATCCAGAACCAGTTTGTACCTCAATTCATTGGGGCAACACAACAGTGGTTAAGAATCTTCTTGATCTAAAGGAAAAATTGAAGCCTATTAGTATTCATGTTATGGACATCTGTCCCTTCATGGAGCAAAAAAGAACATAATAGGAACCCACCTCCAAGGATTCTTCCTAAATAAAAAAATCCCATTTGACACCAGTTCGGTCATCAATCCACTTTGTACATCCATAAGCCAAGGAGAAAAAAAATAAAAATAATAAATTAATGAATCCTTACAGATTTATAAGAGCCCCTTAACATGAGAAAGTACTTATATTATTAAAGATACAATGCTCAACTGTTTGCAGTTGCGAATTCATAAACATGTTCACAACTAAGGCAGTGTAGGGCACCCAGAGACAAACCAATCATTAGGACCGTAAACAAAACAGAAACTCATGTTTAATAATAACAAGTTATTGCCAGAATTATTGTCCTTTTAAAAAGGAAAAGGATGGAATGAAACGCTTACCTCTGGACTCCGAAAAAGAAACCAGTCAGTGACCACTAAATGTAGCAAATATATTGCATAAATCTGAATGGAAACAGACATACACCTTTTATTAAACAAGGATTCACTCCTTATGTTAAGTCCTATAGCGTTTAGTCAGGAAAATATCTGCTTACTTCTAAAGGGTACTGCCTGAAGGAACCACCGCAAACTATGGTAAACGCCAACACTGGGATGCCAAGTGAGGCGTCTTATAACGGAAGTGATTCCCCGTAATATCATCTTGGGGCCCACAATTTAGGGGGAAGACCTGATGCAATGTCCAAATATATAAGTAAGCAAGAGAGAATAGAGATAGGAGGAAAAGAGAGTAGGAGACCACAAAAAAACTTTTCATGACCAAAAATCCTAAAACAATTAGTATTGGGATGGTTAAAAATAAATGTAGAATCACTACAAGGACTAGCCATGATCCCGGCCTCCATGATTAAAACAGTTCAAGTGTATACCAAAATGTATGAACACAAAATAGGTGAAAAGGAACATAATAAATCAAGGCACTATTATGTGTCCTAGCATGTGTTCAAAAACCTCAGCGGTGTTCTTCACAGTGCCAAGAACAGATATATGTGATATCCAACGACGCTCACATTATTGTAGTACCTGTTTGAGATCACCACCATGGAAGGTAAGGGTCGGTTGGTCAGTCACTAGCCAGGTGAAATCGGTTTTGGCATGGTTATTTGTTAGGAAGTGGGAGACCAATGGTGCTGTTTCCACTTTACAACAAACTCTGCTCTTATGTTGGCTAATTCGAGTTTTCTCCATCTGGTTTATTTGTCCTATATACAACAAATCACATGGGCGCCAGATTGCATAGATAACATTACAGTTGCTGCGATTAATGAAGTGCTCAAATGGATGTCTGTCTGTCCACCCTGAATTACTCTACATTTCCAGCCCGAGAGCATACACTGCAATTCTGGGTCTGAGGTGTCCATTGACAGGTGGTAAGCCCCAGGGGATAGTGATGCATTGATTAGTGTTAGCTTCAAGGTTCCAAGTAACTGCATACACCAAATGATCACCTAAATGACTACTTCTTTTGTACGAAAGAAAGTGGGGAGTTCTGCAAATATGGTATAACTGCACAGAATCCTCCAATTTGTCTTGATTCTACGGCCTTCATAATTATAATATAGATTTCAATAGGATTATAGGTGCTTTCCTGTGGTAGTCCTATTCATCACGTATTTAAATTGTGGTTGTAAGTAACACCTATTGAGACATTGTTGCAGATAGGGCCAGGAACCCCATTTGCTCTGACCTGTTTAATGGCTTAGTAAACATTGGCTTTGTTAAAAACCTTTGTGCTGTATTTAGCATGGTGGTTCTCTAAATTCGGTCCCCCCGTGTTCACTTTTGTAGGTGCCCTGTGATTCTGTATCAGTGTAGAACATTTGGACCTGTTCGATCCATTTCCCATAGTATGCCAAACTCTCTGGTACTGAATTTTTTATTTAAGGTTTTGACATGCTGTCAGAATTTGTTCTGGTTGTTGTGGCATAGAAGTGAGTGGACATGGAGCCATTCTAATTACGCACATTTCTCTTGTGTTTTCCATATAAGAGTACAGTGAACGTTTTATTTTTGCTTAGCTGCTAATATGCAGCCAAGTTCGTTTCAGTTTGAGCGCGCAAGTGCTTTGACCCATTGTAAGTATTGTGGGCTTTTAACCACGCAAACTCAACGCCCATCCCTTTCACTTGTTTGTTGGCTTGTCTCTCAAAAATCCTTTGTTATCATTGGTAAATGCATTACGTTTGTCCCTCCTTGAGCCGGTTTTGTTACTGCCTTGCAGACTGCTCCAGTTACATGGATAATTGCACGATTGCTGATACGTTAGACTGTAAGGAAACTGATTTTTCCTTTTGTGTCTCTCCTTTGCGCACATGCTCATGGCGTGTGTTAGGTCAACTGTTATACTTTTAATTTTCAATTTAAGTGGCAAGAAAAGTCCAGTTCGAAATTTACAACGCTAATAGCTCTAACTTGAGCAAATGCTAGATCCACTGCATTGCAAATGCTTGTTGCTATACCTTCTGGCCGCTGCATTTAAAGCTGATTTGTTATTCTTTAATTTGTCAGTGTACCATGGTGGTTTAATGGTCCAAGATTTCATGGTGGCTCACAGACAGAGGTTACTTTTTTCCTTAGGGCATGGTAAGTTGAGTCTGATATTAGGCCCCAATCATGTTGCAGATGGCCAGTCCTGATGTTTAGATGATTTTATATTTGCTTCCACATGATGAATTGATCCAAGCAAACTTTTCTCCACTTTAAGGTCCTTAATAGGGTGTTTTTCTCTCATCCAAGGACGTGCCAAGAGGTTTTAATTGACCAGTAGTGAGGTGCTCAAGTTGTAGTTGTATTGTTGCTGGAAGGTGGTCACTTTTAGGGCATTCCAATACAACAAAGGCTTCAGAGTGATGATGTCCCTAAATGTATGCAGGAGTTTTTGGTGGTACTGCTAGATGTTAGAAGATTCTGTAAGTGAGTTTGTGTGTTTGCAAACAGCTGGCTATTCCCTTTGCTGTATGACCACTAATAGCTGATAAGGTGTCGGTGAATTTATCCATGTTTTCCATATTAAAATCTACTGTTACCATTGAGTGGGGAAAACCTGCAAATGAGAACACAGAGTGCGTCACAAAAAGCTGTCACTCTGGCTTTCCTCCACTGCTGTGGATGTTTAAGTATGTGTTGATTAGCAAAACTGTATTTTCCGATTTATGAAAATGGCATCCCTTAATTATAACTACTTGAAACTGATTTGTTTATGTCAACAACTGTGATTTTCATCCTAATGCTCGTGGTTACTTGAATTGAAAGACCACCTTATGGGCTTCAACTTTATTTATTTTGGTGGCCAGTTGGTACATTCTTTGATATCTAGCAATATGTGGTGGTGTAATCTCCCAGGTTTCCTGTAGGCAAACATTGCCCCCAAATCCCTCTCCCCCTCCCTTTCATGAGTTTAAGTGCTTATTGGCTCCGGGATCTGATGCACTGTTTGCTACCTTCAGTATGCTTGTGGTGGTTGCTTTAGTATTCGCCAAAGTCCTACTGCTGTTTAACATGTGGGGATACTTTTCTGTCTCTACGGTACCTATTTCAATGCTCCATTCGGCAAATACACCTTTTTTGCTGAGGGCTTGTGCCACATAAGTTGAGAATCTCCAGGTGACCATAGTAGACTCTGTTCTTGTAGACTGATGCAGTTTGTTGAATTGAATTCATAAGATGCCTTCACTCTGGTAGTAGCTTAAAATGGGAATATGGTGTTGAGGTGCAAGATATTTTCCCTTTTCTGTATATTGCAACCTCTTGATGTACATACTGGAGTGAAGAAAAGGTTATTTAGTGTACATTGGTCATCGGAGTTCCAAGTAACGACCTATTTTAAAGATGTTTCTTTTTGTAAGAGACGTGTTTGAGGGCAAGACGGCGTTGGTGCTCTCTATGGTAGGAGTTAAGGTTGTTGAGTTGTTATAACTACCTAGCTCCGACTGGCTTCACAGACCATGAGTCCTGGGTGGCTGCGTTTAGTATTCACTCGCTCTAGTTGTCCCTGTGGATTGATTACTTCCTGCAAGCCATTTGGAGACTGGTCTGAGCTTGGTGGCGGCGACAGTGTTGCATGGATATTGACAGTCCCCTTTTGATTTGATGCCTCTCTGCTCAGGCACTTGTTCTGTGTTACTTGGGTTGCTATTACCTTTGAGGCATTGTCCACTAAGGGGTGAATGCCCTCAGAATTAGTGGGTTGGATTTATTGAGCCTCTCAAAATATTGGAAGAAGTTTCAGTTGTATCGGTTTGTCAGTGTGGGCCTTAGAGCTTGGCTTTGAGACAGTCCCCCAGCCTGAGCCTAGTTGGGTTTTTCTTATTTTTCTTTTCCCTTCTTGTTAATGGTTTGTAAGATGCTTGGGTTGCTTGTCAGGAAAAGGGGGAGAATTTAGTTGGCCCTCCACAATCACCTTCGACTTATTTCCTGTGCCTTAGATTCCTTTTGTTAGATCTTGATTTGCGCCACCTGTAATACACTATCTTTTCCTGCCTCAGGACAGGCAAAGTGTGTAGACGATATGGTGCATTAAGTAGTTTTAGCACTATTTGGTTTGTTCAATCCTGTGGCATGATCAATGGTTCTTGTCAAATCTTCTGATCAGTTTGTGTTCTTAAGATTAACGTAAAGGAGTGAGAATAATTCTGGGAGAGTGCAGAGTTTGTCAACTATTGGAGTGCAGGTGCAGATCTTATTCCCACAAGGGTGGAAGTGAACACTTAAATTACATTTTATTTTTATTTTTCAAAACCCTCTTGATATGGAGTTAGCCAGTTTTTGCATCAGGTCGCTTCAGAGTTCTAGTTTGAGATTCCCAGTTTAAGGCATTTGTGGCTGCAAGGAGGGATGAGTAGGTTGATATTAATGTTGCCTCGGGCCTGCTGGCTTGATGTACTTGCACCTTAATGTCTATGGTGCAACATTGATGTGCTGCTGGCACTGAATTAGTTATGTTTGATGTGCCTGGGTCAAATTTGGGTGTTAGAGGAGCTTGAGGGATCTACTGTTCATGAAAGTTCAATAATGGCTGTGTCACTGTCTTCCGGCTTGGGCTGTTGATCTTAGATTGTACCACCTATTCAGTCGGGAATCGCCCTGTTAAACTATGATCCTTTTTGGTAGAAGTACTCCATGCAGACTGGGCAGGATAGTTGATTTGGTAAGAAGTAGTGTTTAATTGAGGTGGAGGCCAACTTGCCCATCACATGCCCTTGAAGGGCTGCATCTCCAGCTGGCAAGGGAGTGAGTTGTTTATTCCTTAATGCCTTTTTATGTATTTTTTTCTACTCCATGCCTGCCTTGGATTGGTGTTAGTTTGCTTTCCTTTTTTGTTAAGGATTGTACGCTTGCGTCTCGTGTTGAAAACACTGTGCAACAACTTACAGTTTTGTGTTAAAAAAAGTGTTTCTGTAGTTTTACTGCAACTGCTGGATTCTCAGACTAGCTTCTTATTTATCCATAGTGAAGATCTATGGAGCAGTGAAGGCAGTATAAGGTGAAAGGAGCGTTTTACTGCTTCCTTCACCTCGGGCCTCAATTTGTGTTTCTGTATCAAGTTGCCAAGTCGTCAGGTTATCTAGAGACTTAAGGCTGAGGGCTGAAGACTAGGCCCGAGTGACTAACGTACAACAGCCTATGGGGTTCGCTGTTGGTGGTTGGGGGGACATAAGCACAGACAAATGCAGGGTTGATTATTAGAATTTCTACTAGTGGGTCCCAACTAAAGCTCCTTGCTGCTTCATGTGCTAAGGAAGAGGGGAACACCTACCAAGTCAGGCTAGGAAAATAAGTGATGGCTGCTGGCTGAGGGCTTAGGTTAAGACTGACAGAATGCCAAAGATAAACTGTTTAACTATCCAGCCCAATAGGAGCCGCAAGGGTTGAGTGTGGTGCGGGGCGAGTGAGGCTAGCAAGAGGTGAACCAGATGACCAGTGAAGAGGCAAAAGTGAGTGGTGTGACAAGCGAAATCCGGAAGAACGCAACAAACAGAACCTGGGTGCAATCCGCAGCAGCCGTTAGGCTGTCCGCTTCCACATTCTGAAGTTAATGTTCGTCAGTGCCTAATGCACTTTGTAGGTCTCCATAACCTCGCTCCACCTCATCTGTTGCTGTTCCTCCAAGAGCTCTGGGGGAATCGGCAAAGCTGCCCTCTTCTGCTCACTCAGTCATGCCTCTGCTTGTCTTTGCCTCCGCTGCTACTCCCCTCTACTCCTTGTTGCTCTCTCCTGCGGCGTGTGTAACATCTGCCGAATCTGTGTAATGCCAAGGGGGAAGTGTTTTAGTATTTTAATCTGCACTCTGGTTTTATAATTAGGACAGGCTGGCCTGCTACAGTAAAAACAAAATTTTGGGCCATGTCACTTTAGGGACATGGTAATATTCATTTTATACATGTCCTTCTTTTAAATACTATGCATTATACTTTGTGGGCTGCAGACTTATATAGAGACAACTTATTTATATTTAAAAAGAAGGTTTTCTTCTGTCAAAAAGGGTTATTTTACAAATTTGCACTGGGGGGATTAAACTGCTCCAATCAGTCTGCACAGGGTAAGCCTGAAGTTAAATTTGCTTTACCACTGTAGTAAATGGCGCAGTAGGTTTTGCAGTCCACTAATCGTAGTTAACTCCCAGTCCCTGGGTACACTTTATACACCATATACTCGGGACATAAAGGTAAGGTAAGTATATCCATTAGGAATAGCCCAGTCCAACCATACTTAAAGACCGAGCACAGGATTTAACTACTGTTTAGCAGGGCTAAAGTGTATGTATTTGTAAAGCCAGAAATAAAATAGGGTCCAGCAAAAGGCAAAAAATCAAGAGCAACCATGCTGATAAGGCAGTTTTCCTATAGTAGTAAATAGAGTCACCATTTCTAAAGAATATGAGGAGGATAATATATTCTAGTGATTCACCATTAAGTAATAACAGTGGCTTAGGCATGGCACACGTGCATTTTTCAAGGTGGTAAATAGAGCATGTGCGCTTATTCCTTTCCCTTTCTTGCTATATTTCCCGCTTTAATTTTCTACTATTCTCTCCCTTCTTCTGTTTCTTCTCTTCTTCATTTTTCTTTCTCTCCCTTACTCTCTAGCTCTCTCCACTTATATCCTCTGCATACTACACAGGCCGGGGAAAGGGGGTTGGGGGAGCGGGGTTTGTATGTGTGTTTGTGTGTGTGTGTGTTTGTTTTTTCAAATGCTAGACCTAATCCCAGGAGGTTAGAAAAAGACATAACCTACCTGTTATCCAAACTGATACTCGCCAGACAGTTTACTCTGTAACTCTCCAGGGGCATTACATTCATGGATGAAAAGACTAGCACCTAGGTTCCTACCTATCTAGTCAAATTCTGCTTTGTGGCACGTTAGAGCTGGCACCTGGGTGGAGAAAAGGTGAGAAAAATAGAAACAGTCAAATTGTTAAAATAAATCACAGGAAGATATATCTGCTAAAGTGTGCTTAGGACCTTATTCTTCAATGATTTTTTTGAAATTTGCTCCTCCTCCCCCCAGCATGTTACCACTCTTGATATTCACATGGCTATTGGTAACCTGTCCTCTTCTCCTCCATCCCAAATGAAGCAAATTATTGTTGGCGGTACCACTGAAATAGATCACTACCTGCTGTTGACCCTCACTCTGGGTATCTTACGGATATCAAGAAATACATTATGTCTAGAGTCTTGCTGCTCCAGGGATTGCCTAGCAATCACATAGTCTCATTGTCGGGGCATAATGGACTTGTAATTCCTGCAATGAGTCATGCAGGATTGCCTTTCTCTAGCTGGCAAGCACGTTTTTTTGATCACACACCTGACCCAAATGCCTTCAATATATCCAAATAATTTGAGGAGCCGTTCAATTGAGATTTGTTACAAAAAGGCAGTAAACTCAGTGAATATACGGAAGCAGTAGCAGTTATCCTACCCAGACATGATTAAAGTCTTAATGGGGAACACAATCAATCATGAATGTGATAGAAATAAGAGCTTGATCAGCCACTTAATGGATCTTTTTATAAACTTTTGGAGGCCTGGCCTTTAGTAAACAAAAAATAATCTGTATCTGTTCTGGACTGCACTTGCTGCAGTAAAAACAAGCATTTGCAATGCGATAGGTCTCGCATTTGTGAGAGTAAGAGGTATTGGTGTTGTAAATTACAATGTCTTCTACCTATGTGTTTTGGTTTGAAGTGTAGTGGATCGATGCCAGATGCTACAGCAACCCTCCCATGTCTGCTGCTGCAGAAGAGAGGGCACAACAAGGCCGCCATCTTGGGAGTGTTTTTGCATCCTACAGACTGGCTATGATACACTGGAGATGCAAGTCCTCCTAATCTGTTTACCTAAATTTGTAAAGCACCAAACAAGGCACAAAGAGGGACCTTTGTGGCATTTAACCCAGACAATGTGGGGGTCAAAAGAGTTAGGAGCAAAGAACAAAAGGGGCAGCCATATATTCCCAGACTGTCCCAACACACAACAGGCCAAGAACCCTGGGGGAGAGGATGGGGCATAAGGGCCAGACCCACCTACTTTGGAGCTGGGGAACATGGTTCGAGTCCCTGCACCTGCCTAGCATCCTGTGATTTTGGACAAATCACTTAATCTCCCCTTACTACCAAAAATGAATGTCTTATTGTGTAATGTAACCGGTGCTCATGTAAAGCGCTGTAATACCTTTTGAATCAAGTTTGCGCTGTATCAAATTGTAAAATAAATAAAGCGCTCCATTACCTTTGTGTCAAGTTTGTGCCGCAAAAAATAAAAAGAAATATAAAAGACTGTGCAGACATCCCACAGAAACAGCATGATGCCCGAAAGCAAGGAAGACGAAGAAAAACATACCTCCATGAGCAAAGCAGTGAGACGAAAGAAAAAATAGTGCGCCACACTAAGATACATGGCTGATAGTTGAGTAATCCATGTAACAGGGTCAGTCTCCAAGGAGGTAACAAACAGCCTCAAGGCGGGACAAACAAAAGCATTTACCAATGACATCAAAGGATTTATGAAAGGCAGGTCCAGGAACTAATGGAAGTGATGGGCGTGGTTAAAACTCACAGAATAGATTACAACATGTGGAGAAGAGCAGGGCTTGTGCACTGCTATGCTTGACCTAATAACTGGTATCTAACTAAAGACGTTGGGTTATGAAGCCCCCAAATATTCTCAAAATCATAAGTTTCTTTGTTGAATGAGTTTGTGCACACTAGTTCTGAGACATAAGCTGCAGCTGGTGGTGACATGTCAACTGAGATCTTCTTCCCATCTAAGAGGTTCCTAAAATATCAAAGGTTGGGACTCGGGCCAACCACCAGTCCAGTGCTTTTGATGTGAGACACTGCATACTTGCAGTAATCTGGAACTCTGCCTCGTAAGATTTCTGACCTCAGTGTCTGAAAACCGTCATCCATATACTCATTATGCCCAATTCCACCTAGTGACCCCCTAAAGATCTTTAACACTTCTATCAAATTTGCTTGCCTAAAGCATGCCTAGGAGTTTAGGGAGTTGATGGAGCATGACCACATAGTAGTTATATTAATAACTAAGGCGTGGCTCAATGAGATCACCTTACCTGGCTTAATTAAGACCATTCCAGAGGAATATATAAAATACTTTACCAAACTTGACTCATTAGAAGATTAGCCTGTGGTTTGATAGCTGTTATTACAAGTGAATTAAAAATAACTCAACAAAATTACTAAGAAGGAGTTTGCTGATAATTAATTGTTCCTTGTAGGCCAACAAGACAAGACATAATGATACTCATCTGCCCCCACCCTACACCTACCCCCCAAATGAAGTGAAGAATGTCAGTGACAAGCGTGTCAACTATTAAGTGCCAGCCTTTTCTATGGGCTTGCTTTCTCGTAGTTGGTGACTATAAAGTATGGTTAGACTGCTTTAAAAGAGGATTCTAGGGTTGCACATTATTTCAAACTACTGTCTGCCATCAATCTCTTGCCAAAAATTAAATTCCCAACGCAGAAGAGACCATAGTTTAGACCACCTCTGGGCATTGGACGTTCTGATGAGAGACCATTGTGGAATGACATGTCTGTCGTCTGACAAAGTTCTAATTAAATGGGACCTTCCTGTCAGTATCAAGAAGGGCATGGTTTTGCCCGAGCACTATCACCAGGCTCTGATCCACATTAGATCTAACAAAATTTGTTGATGTGTTATTCAAATCTACATTGACTCCTCCCAATTCTCTAGATCAGCATGCAATCACCATTTGTGTGTTCCTGTTGTACATCACATCAAACGGATGCTCTCAAAAATGCTCCTTGGTACACCATAGATTTAAAATTGCTAAGATTAAATTGTCCTAGGGAGAGAAGAGAACCTCTACTTTCATTACTGATAAGAATAGTTATAAGGCTGAAATGTTGCCTTGTAAGCAATTATTTTATAAATGCAAATATCAGTTTTTCTCTGCCCAGATTGTCATCCACCCGTACCCAGAAATCTGTCTTTCTGATAATCAAGCAGCTTACAGAGCCGTACATCTACAGTTAATCCCACACCTTCCCAACAATTATACCATCTGTTTAATGGTTTTGATAAAGTCGGCATTATAAAGCAGGATATCATGTCCCAGAATTTCCCTCCATTTGAGATAAATCCAGCTTCCCATCTTGCATTACGCAAACTATTTTCAGTTTTCTACCATAATGATTTTATAACCTTTTTTTTTTTTAGTCAACCGAATAAGGTTCTGTGATCCGTGCCCTGTCTTGATCTTTAAACAGCTTAAGCATTCAATTGTTACATCCCTTATGAACCTACTTAAGGCTTCTCTGGCTAGTGTTATGGTTTCTTCAGCATTTAAGGAGCCTACAGTTACTCCCTCACCTTAAAAAAACAAATAAACTGTTGGCTGGGATCCTTTGGTTATTAAAAAATTAAAATCCACCCTCTATCTCTACTATCAAGAAGTTTGAAAGTTATATTGCTAAAAAACGGTGTAATTTCCTATAGGTTAATGATTGCCTTATTGACATCCTGGTATATTTTTAGGCAGCTCAGAGAATAGAAACTATGATTCTTTCAATTGTGGATGAGCTTAGGACATGTGCCACTCAACCGCTTTAATTTTATTGGAACCCTCCTCTGCCATCAATAGGGTGGACCATTCTGTTGCCCGAAATCGTGTTGTAAGTGCTTGGCCTGTGGGACAGGCATTAATGTGGCTGAAAATCGTCTTTGCTGGCTGCAGACAGACCATTAGACTAGACCGTTTTGAAATCTTAAAAAT
This sequence comes from Pleurodeles waltl, assembly GCF_031143425.1. Classification (NCBI taxonomy): domain Eukaryota; kingdom Metazoa; phylum Chordata; class Amphibia; order Caudata; family Salamandridae; genus Pleurodeles; species Pleurodeles waltl. The sequence continues at coordinate 1,543,905,774 of NC_090445.1, forward strand.
TGAATGTTGTCTGGGGGAATACCCGAATGGTCTCCAAACACCCACCTCATTTATCAAACTTCTGTGTTATTCCTCTTGCTAAGGCTGTGATGGAGAGGTGTGTCAGATCATGTATGCTGACAACACTAAACTTCTCCTACACTAAGAAAATAAACCCCCCGGCTCCCATATTGACATTTCAGTAAACCAAGTGTTTTGCAAAGGAGTAGATTGGTAGCTCAGGTTAAATGCAGAAAACATCAAGGTAAAGTTAGCAGGTGTCTCAATCTTTGGATGGGTGTTTATAAGCTGGCAGGAGGATTTGTATTTTATCTATTCTAGCTAATATGGTAAAGAGTCCGGGGATGAGTATTTATCACACTCTTGATGTCTACACATGTTTCTGCTGTTGTGTCTTCAATGTATCAAATAAAGTACTAAGGGAGATTTCCTCTTACCTGAACTTTGAAAGCAGACGGCTGGTGGTCTCAACCCTGACCAGATCTAGGCTGGTTTGTGAAACACATTATATCTGGAGTTACCCACAGTTTAGTTGGCAGGGGGTAACCCTCCAGGTATTGGAATTGCTGCTTAAGAATAAGGAAATTTAACAGAAATTGCAAATAGAGTACTCTGGAGTCAGTGTTGTAGACACAAAAGCAATATTCCATATATTTCTGGAAAAAATAAGATAATCTTCAACGCATGTTTCAATATCCCATAATTGAATATCAATGTCCAAGTCCAAGTTCATAAAGTTTCAAGAAACGGTCATGTGTGTTGCTCCAATCTTATTACATGATCAAAATTCAAAGTCCATATGTCTTCAATCAAGAATCAGTAACGTTCTCCAAAGGTGCCATATAATTATATCATCAATACTGGAATATTGCTTTTGTGTCTACAACACTGACTCCAGAGTACTCTATTTGCAATTTCTGTTAAATTTTGTTATTGTAACGAGTGCCTCTTGTGGTTAATGATTTATAGATGTGCGTTAGCTCACATTTAAGGCTCAGGGGTGGGTTCTTTCAAGGGCGCACCGTCAGAGAATTGGTTCTAGTTTTATATTTACCTCATTACCCAGAGCGCCTAGTTCTATCCCATTTTTGCACACCCGCACATAGTCAGAGTTTTGCTGCTTAAGAAACCTAGATCCCAGAAAGGCCCCAGTAGAGATACAGCTCATGGACGGAATGTGAGAGCCAAAGAGGTGGAATCCACAATTAGAGCTCCGTATGCTACAATACATAGAAATGGAAGCTAAATTAGATAAAATGGAAACTGTGCCAATCCTGAAAAATAACGCAGAATAAAACCAGTGGTGGCTGCCCTCTGCCATGCAGTGGGCATCCTAAATCAACAAATAAATGCTCATTGGTTCTTATTGTTATCATTCAGTATATGTTCTAGATGGTTGAGGTGGCTGGAGGTCAGTTTCTTGTCTACTCTCTTCAGACTTGAATGTTCCAATAAAGCTCTTACTGAATTTGTCATTTTGAATAAACATAATTACATTTTGGCGACGATTTGGAATTTTTACTTTCGTCCATCCATGGACTAAACATACTATGTTTACGACTTGAGTTGCGGTGGGATACAGCATTGTTCAAGATACTGCATTGTTAGAGGTATTTGAAGCGGTGTCAGCGGATTTCACATTGATGTCTTTTTGACATATTGTAAGCAGTACAAGCAAGGGATTCTGGGCCTGCCTAGTTACGGAGGGCAGCTCTGAAGCTGGTGAGCCTTGTGGTGCATGGAGAACACAGCTGATTGCTGGTGGCTGTGCAGAGCGCCGCTGTCTGATTGGTCTGAATTGGCACTTTTTTCAGTGCTTGTCAGTGCTGAACGACTGCTCGGAAGGAGTTTTTCTGATTGCACTAGGAGGAAGCCTGACATTGCATGATTTGCAGACTTGAGGAAGAATGCATGTTTAGATATTAGTGATGGGTTGAGTGACGAGCGCACTTGATTGGTCAGAAAATTGACACAGTAAAAAAGGATGTTGGTTGCTTATCACGTGTTCTGCTATGCACACGCATATTTGATTTATTGAGCGCGACTACAGTGATGCGCACACTTTGAGGCGGGCGCACTGTAAGTCAAAATTAAACACGTGCATCGTGTATATTTACACTGGATTAGTGAACTGTGATTACATTGATGTACGTACTTCATCGATTATATATATTTTAAAAAGATTTAAAAAAAAAAAAAAAAAAGAATAACTATAACAAGTACCAACATTACAGGAAACCAAATAAAACCTACTTTGACTTTATATATATATATTTTTTTTCATTTTACTATTGTATCCAATATGAGTCAATGTAGGTGGGAATCCACCACCACCATTTTTTTTAAAGGTACTAATGAACCTACCATGAAATGGGAAATATGGATAAGACTATTAACTATTTATTGTCCTTCAGTGGTGAGACCTTTGATCCACATAGAAAAAAGGCAATTTTATTAAATACTATGGGTGCAGATGCTGAGGATGTTTAAGCATTTACCCCCATGATTTACACCACATGGAATGCAAACAGGAAATTGATCGTTTTAAAGAGGCACTTGATAGACTTAAGAAAAGGTTCATTGAGCAACCACACATTGTATTCGAAAGGTTCCATTTCTATTCACAACATCAGTTAACTGGTGAGTCTGTAGATCCATTTGTATCTAGTTTAGGAATTCTAGCAACAGATTGTGACTTTGGTGCACAAGTACATACCTATATCAGGGATCAATTAATTATTCTTTGTGAGAACAAAAAGATTCAGGAACAGCATTTAAGACAACGCAATCCTGCGTTGCAGCAAGGCATTGAAATTGTCAAAAGTGTAGAATGTTTCATTTCTCCTTTCAATACAATTAATGTTGATAGTGTGTCTACTGGCGTTGCTGCACTATTTATGACAGTGGCTATAAATCAAACCTAACTAAAGGGAAAATAGTTAAACCTAATGTACGTACTTCTTATAATAAGATACACTGCACTTGATGTGGTTCAAAATCCCATTTCTCTCGAATTAAAAATTGCCCTGCTAGAGGTAAGGAATGTTTTAAATCTAAAAAAAAAATTAGGACATTTTGGGGGTAATGTGTCCGAGCACAAATAAAAGAATATCTAGCATATTAAATGAAACCAAGGAAAAAGACAAGGAAGAGGAGTATGTCCGTATCAAAGAATAGTATACTCTGTGTGAGAGATTGTAACACAGATAAAAAATTAAATGTTATTGACAGTGAACCTTATGTTCCACCTATATGTGTAATTAAGGTTGATGGAAAAAAAATTGAAGTCGTGGTGGATTCAGGTTCCCCCATACACAATCATTTCTGATTCATTATTTCTTAAGAATTGGAGTGAAAACAAATTAGAGCCTACTGACATGAGTATATGGGTTTGGAGGAAAAGAAATTAAAATGTTAGGATAGTTTTTGTCAGTAATATCTTTGAAACATAAAACCATTTTTGGGAAATGGTATGTGGCAGTTGATGGATTACAAGTACTGGGATGGAAACATCAAGGTAAGTTTGATTTAACAAATGCTAAAATACAAGAATGTATGACTGAAGACTTGATACTTATACAAAATATGTAAATGATATTTTGAAAAATATAAGGAACTGTTAAGAAAAGAACTAGGTAAAGTTGAAGGATTTTCGCACAAAATTCAATTATAGAAACATGCCATTCCAACTAAGCATAAATTAAGAAGTGTACCATTGTCGGTATGACAAGAATTGGCTAAAACTATTAGGGATTTGTGTGAGGATGGTATTATAGAGCCAGTAGATGCATCTGAGTGGGTTTCTCCAAATGTTTTGGTTAAAAAAAAAAATGGGGATCTCAGAATGTGCATTGGCTTAAGATCAGTAAATAAACAGATTGTGATGGAGTGTCATCCGTTGCCTAAAGTTTAAGAGTTATTAGCGAAACTGGATGGTGCTAAGTTCTTTGGTACCATTGATTTGAAAGCAGCTTATCATCAAATAGAGCTCACAGAGGAATCTAGAAGTATTACTACTTTCATAACTCCTGAAGTTACTTTTAGATATGTCCGAATGCCATTTGAACTGTCATCGGCTGCATCAGTTTTTCAGAAGTTGATGAATTGCTTATTTGGAAACACTGATGAAAATGTAGCATTTCAGGATGATATTTTAGTATATTCTGATAAAGCTGAAAAACATTCTATAACTCTACATAAAGTTTTGGCAATACTGAAAAATAAGGGTATGATCTTTCGGTTAGTTACATGTAATTTTTTTGTGACCGATGTAGAGTATATGGGACATCAAATCAAAAGTACAGGAATATATCCAAAGAAGGACCTTCTTGAGTCCATTGGGAACATGAAAGAGCCACAAAACAAGGGTCAACTCAAATCATTTTGGGCTTTTTGTGAATATTACCCAAGGTTTGTGTCAAATTTTTCAGACACAGTTTTACCATTAAGATGATTATTAAAAGAAAAAAAAAGGGGAGGGGGTAAAGTTTGAATGGACTGATGAACGTGTTTAGGCTATCAAACTTAACAAGAATACTATTCTGGAAGGTAAATCCTTTTCTCAATTTTCACAGTTTGAGGAAAATATAGTGACAGTAGATGAAAGTGCCATGGGTTTAGGAGCAGTGTTTACCCAGTTGAAAGCAGGAACTGAATACACCATAGCATTTGCATCCAGACCACTTACAGTGGCTGAAAGCAGATATTCCAGTATGGAATGAGAGGCATTTGGATGTTCATGGGCTGTAGAACATTTTAAAACATATTTTTGGCGTAAATCTTTTAAATTAAGGACTGACCACAAACCATTAATATCGTTGGTGTAAAAAAAAAAAAAAAAAAGGAGTAGGCAAAGCATCTTCTAGACTAGTTCGCATACATGCAAAATTATATGAATATAATTTCACTGTGGCCTATTTGCGTGGGTCACAGAATGTGAGAGCGGACTGTTAGTCTAGATTGTCTACTGAATCACCGTATGTAAGTGAGATAACTGATCAAGAATAATGTGTGGTAGCTTCTGTAGAGGATTTTGTATAAACAGTAGTACAGGTTGTTTCCAAAGAGCAGTGCTTAGAAGCCATGTCAAAGGATAAAACAATGACTATTAAGACAATACATTGTTGAAGGATGTTCATCTGAAAAACATTTGTCTCAAGAGTTTTGTGTATACTGGAAAGTTAGGCATGAGCCAACCATTAACAATGAGTTCATTTTGAAGGGGGAATTATTTGTGCCACCAAGTGGTGTAAGAAGAAAACTAATATTGATTGCTCATCTGGGACATTCAGGACACACAAATACCATTTAAAAAAAATATAAAGTCAGGGATCTCTTTTGGTGGCCTTACATGGATAATGATGTGGTACATTTTCATCAAGGATTGTTCATTTTGTGCTAACTCAGATAAAAATTTTAAAAAATGCAGCATCCAAATTTCGTAGAATTGATGCCTGAGAGACCATGGGATAAATTAGCCATTGACATTTTAGGTCCGTATAAAGGAATTTCAAGTGGAAAACTATATATTTTGGTTGTAATTGATTAATTTTTACAGTGGGTTGAAATTAATTCGGTTTCCCAAATTGATACTTCAATAGTCATCAAGTATTTACAGGAGATTTGTAGAAGCCAAAGATTACCCACAAGTATAGGTAGTGATAATGGAACCTAATTTACTTCTAGTGAATTTACATCTTTTCTTAAGACAGCAGTATTCATCACGTTAAAACAGCACTTTATTTGACAAATATGAATGGTTAAGTGGAAAGATTTAATAAAACTTTGGTTGAAGACATACAATTAGCTATTAAAGCTTGCATCAATGTTAAAAGCATATCTCAGATGTAATGTGGTCTTATCATTTTACTCCACACGGTACAACTACATTTTCACCTTTTTTTTAATTGCTCAAAAGAAGGAAACCAAAACAGAAACTTTATCTTAGTTGCCTCAGTGCTAATAAAAAAAATGCTGGATTTAAATGAAGTATACCAAATGGCAAAAGATAATCATATGAAAGCAAGGGAAAACCTGTTTAAAATTCTGATAAGGATAAGCTAGTTTCCTCGAAAGTAGGTGACCAAGTACAAATAAAGTTACCAAAACAGGTTAAGAAGGGTCAATCCAAGTTTTCAAAAGTATTTACTGTTTAGAGAGTGGGTACAACTTCTGTTTTATTAAATAATTGATCTTGGTGGAGTATTACTAGACTGGCAAAAGTTAATTCTGCTTGTAATGAAGAATGTGATTTTGGAAGTATTACTGTTGACTAAACAATTTGTGAAAATGATCACTCCACATGAGTCAGATATTTTATCTAATGGAAATAACAGGAAAAGGAACATAGTTCCTTCCAAGGAAATATTAATATTTTGTAATGGACTACTGAATATACTTTCTTTAATCTTTCCTTTTTATATAAAGGAGAAAGATTTGTAGTAATGTTGTAAGTTAATAAAATAGTTTACTTAAGTTGATTACTTATATGTACAGGTTAACTGTAAGATGATGTTGCTGTATAACATTAATCTCATTTGTTCTTATTGTTATGATTCAGTATGTGTTCTAGATTGTTGAGGTGGCTGGAGGTCAGTTGCTTGGCTACTCTCTTCAGTCTTGGATGCTGCAATAAAGCCCTTACTGAATTTGTCCTTCAAATTCAAATCGACATTACTACATATCTTCAGGTGGTATAATTAAAGCAAACTGTACAATATTGTGCATTTAAAGGAGAAGTATACAGAAATGTGCAAGGGAGAAGTATACATATTGGTGATGGTTTGCAATCACTGACCTGAAAATCAGTCTTCGTGTCATTGCTACACAGACTCTCTTCTTCATACAGTGAGATTCCTAGTCCAAGGCTGTATTGTTTAGGTTCTCCCTACCAATTCTGAGGCAAAAGTGAATGTGTAGGATTTCACCGATCTGACCCAGACGTTCTGCCCACAGTTGACGAGGAATGATTGGATTAATTGCATAGCACTTTTGCATTAGCCTGCATATAGTTCTAGCCCTTCCAATAGGATTGAATACTTGACAGTAATGTAAGGAGTGCAGAATCTTTGGAGTATGAGTGGAGTTTTGTAATTGTCGTCCAAGCACAAGAGCTCCTCCCTTGTAAGTCAATGTAGTTTTAATCACCCTGCAGGTCTGAATCCAGACTGATAGTTCTAGAGGAGTAGGGTGAGTTTCACAAACTCTTGAAGTTGTCTTATCACCTTCCTTTTCATAGTTTTGCTCAGTGGTGGGAGACTGGCATTTTGCCAAGAGTTGGCCCATATTTCCCTATCTGTAGGTGTATTTTTGAGAAGAGGATTGATGTTGGCATGCTTCAGAGGGACAGGAACCATTCAAGAGAGGAAGGAGGAATTAATCATATGCGTGTTTCCATCTGGAGGGTTAGTAAGAACTGTTTGGTGAATGCAGCGTTTGAGGGCATGGTTAAGAGCCTCAGTAGTTTCTTTGGAGGGGTTAACGACTGTAATGGATGAATGGAATGGGAGGCTAAAGAGGCATTTGTAGGACTTTTTTGATTCCAAATACACTGAGAGTGCTACATTAAAAGGTACTAGATGGGAGCGGTGCTTTCTGGAAAAGAGGGGGAGGTTTCGACAACTCCATTTATTGTAGCAATTACGTAGACCACCTATGTTGTTACTCATATAAAACCTATCTATACAGCTCTATATACAAGGCTACATTCATAATTCAGTGCTTAATTTGTGTCTGTGTGGTGCACCACCACTTATTTTTGTGGTCTGTCACTTATGTTTTTTGCATAAGGCATTTCTTTGAGCAAAAGGCACAACTGTAATCCTGACGCGATCTCGGGCCTCTTTAATCCATTTACAGCTACTCCTTGACACTTCAGCTCACTCTAGCAGCTTTTTGCTTTCTTTCTTAGTGACGCCTTTTCTTTTTTCTCTTCCTCTGTCTTTCCCATGTATCTTTAGCTCACAAATGGAGGCAGAAAAATAGGTAGCGGCCCTGAAAAGTAAGTGCTAGTACCCTGCACCGGAAACCAACAGCAAAAATTAAGCACTTTTTTTGCACATTGGGCATTGTTTCATTTCTTTTCACATCTTTTTATATGTTATCCAGAAAGTTTATTTCAACAGGTGAAGGCTTTAACTGCTTGAATTATGAATAGTTGAGCTTATAAAAGGTGTTTAAAGCATTATGGAAATAGTCGGTAAAGTGACCAAAATTGCAGTTTCATCTCCCATTGCTGTGTGAAGAGAACGCACGCTTACCTGGACGGATAGTTTATCTGTGGTATACCCGGAGCTGTAGGAATAACAGACACTCCTATACCTCTTTCCGTACTGCCGGAAAACCTTTTTTTCTAGTTAAATTTAATTTATTGCACGCACAATAATACTCGTGCATTTTTGCAGTGTCTAATTTGTAAATAAAATTGTGCCGGTGCCCAAAGCTCTCCTCTGAATCTTGTGGCTGCTGCAATTCAATTTCATAGAGCTTGAAATGGAAAAATAAAAGTGCAGGTACTCTCACTATTTCTTTTTTTCTTGAGAAGTGCTGGTACTCTCCCTCTCAAAATAAAAAAGTGCCGGTACTCAGTATCGGAGAGTACCAGCCCCTTTAAAGCATTGAATGTACAAGAAATTAATACTCAGGCAGGTGATTTTTAAGCGATCTCGGGCCTCTTTAATTTACAGCTACTCCTTGACACTTCAGCTCCCTCTCGCTTCTTTGACGCTTTTTTGTTTTTCTCTTCCTCCTTCTTTCCCATAGGTTTGTTTTACTCGCAGTAAATTAAGGCAGAAAAATAAATGACGACCCTCAAAAATAAGTACTAATGCCTTGCACCGGAAACCACCAGTTCAAATGACGCACTGATTTTTTTTTTTTTTTTTTTTTTTTTGTGTAAATTGACCATTGTTTTATTTCTTTTTATGTTTTATATATCCCATCAAAAACGTCTCTTTTCCCTAAAAGTGTAAAACATGCCAAAGAGACATTTTAATTTGGAAGGAAAGACGTTGATCGAAAATAAAGCAAACAAACACATCTGAAAACAAAATACTCTTTATAAAATCTCTGTAAACCAGAAAAGGCAAGCAAATTATTATAGTTTAAAGGTTTAAGTAACAGAGCTAACCCCATAAACGGAGCATGCGCGCAAATGGTAGTTACATGTTGCCCAGGTTTAAGAGATCAAAGTGAACTAAACCTTTGGAAATAGTGTGATAGGTTTCTGGCCCTTTTCCTGTCTGAAGATCTCTTATTCTATGCAACAAATGTTGCTAAACATGGGGCTATAAAAAGGCTGTTAAGAATGTAAATTAGTTTTAAGCACTCTGTTAACCACAAGGGCCAGCCCAAACTTCTTTCTTCCCGATAAAACCAGTAAATTAAGAACCATAAAATTAGTTACTAACAATATGTAGTAAGTAGATCTAGAAAAAGAAAACCTGCAATGACGAAAAGGTTTATTTTTACTATTCAAAATTTCACTTTCAGCAGGGTTAATATTAGGCTTGCATTCTTTGCAGTGCTTAATTTATAAATAAAACGTGCGGGTGCCAAAGCTCTCCTCTGAAACTTGCGTCTGATGCAATGAAATGTAAGTGCACAAACTACTAAAGTAGTGAAATTTTGAAGCAATCTATGGCCTCTTCAATCCATTTGCAGCCTCTCCCTGTCACTTCAGTTCCCAGCAGTAACGAGAAGGTTTCTTTATTTTTTATTTATATTTCACTTTCAGCTGGGACAATATTAGGCTTGCATTTTGTTCGGAGCTTAATTTGTAAAGAAAACATGTCGGTGCCCAAAGCTCTCCTCTGAAACTCGTGTCTGCTGCAATGAAATGTAAGTGCACAAAATACTAAAGCAGTCAAATTCTGAAGCGATGTATGGCCTCTTTAATCCATTTGCAGCCTCTCCCTGCTACGATAGCTCCCTCTAGCATCTTTCTGCTTTCTCCGTTTGTGACGCTTTTTCATTTTTCTCTTCCTCCGTCTTTCCCATATGTCTTTTGCTCACAGTAAATGATTGAGGCAGGAAAATAAGTACCACCCTCCAAAATAAGTACCAGTACCCACACTGAAAACCACCATCAGAAATTAATCACGGTTTGTTTGTATATTGGGCATTGTTAATTTCTTTTCACATGTTTTTATGTCATCAAGAAAGTTTCTTTCAACAAAAATCATTAAACGTGCCAAAAAGACAGCATTTTCATTGGGAAGAAAAGGCAGTGATCTACAATAAAGCCAACACATCTCATACAGGAAAAGTTAAACTTTATAAAATTGTTGCACACCGCAAAAAGCTTAAGCTCACAATTTCAATAATTATCAAAAGTAACCAAAATAACAACAGATAACATAATCTACACACCTGTTTTCTGGAACAACGATACAGCAAAGGTAAGCTGAGAGAAGTCAAATGCTCCGGAAACAAATAGGGAAGCTTTGCCAAACACGGGTAGATAGCTAACAAAAAAAAAAAACAAGTCCCACCAAGACCAAACAAACACAACAAGGCATAATTTAACAGTAGTTGGTCACTGGTCCCAAACAGGAAAAAGGAGGGACGAAGAGGCAGAACTGACCACTAGCGAGCAAGGATTTTTAAACGACACTGCAACCAACAAATGCAATCGCTTTAAGCCCACAATATAAGTATACTCAATAGTATTCATGGTGTTGAACGCTTAGGCTTGACCTAAAAGGGTTACAAAATAGAAAGAAAAGTAATTGCCAAAATATTGTCCCGTTATCCCTGGCATTGAAGTGCACCTCATTTTATTCCTACATGAACATGATAGTGCACAATGTGTCAAAGTGAAAGAGAGACAATGGCATAAGGGGACTGACTCGTTGCCCATGCTGTATGATTTGGTATAGTGAATCAAAGCATGAATTACAGTTGAATGGAACAATAAGTAAGGTGGAGTGGCTGTAGAATGAGATATTGACAACAAAGATGTGGCTATTATTCATTAAACCCTGTATATTTATAAACCCTTTAAAACATGACGAATTGGGAAAGCGATAATAGAAATTAACAGAAAACTTGTTGAAGCAAGGTTGCTTTTTGGGATCCGAGTGTGATGGCGGGCTTGCCACCCTCCTTCCTATGTGGTAGACAAAGATATCTTTGGTAGGGCGCTGGCGATGTGTCGCCTCTGCAAGTGATGGTTCTGTTCAATGTCTGCACCCTCGTATCACTTGGAAGTGGCAGTTATGCAGTTAATGAACCTAGACCTCTCTAATTTGTGACGGTCTTGCTCTGTGGCTTACCTTATGCATCATTTGATAGTTACGGCTATCCTCAGTGGAGAACCCTCTAAATCTTGTGTGATAGTGATTGCTCTGTGGTGAATGGCCTCTTGTCACGTGGCGACTGAGCCTGCTGCCTCGGGTAGAAGCAGCATCTATCTCTTACTCATTGACTGACCATGATGCTCCTCCCCCCACTTCAGTTTCTGGACGAACCGCATGTTCGTTATAGTGATGGTTCCCACAAGTGATTGACTTCATGTTTTGCATTGTATCTTTGTATTTGTAATAGTATTTATACAGCGCTTACTACCCCTGACGAGGCGTCAAAGCGCTTTTCTGCAAGTAGCATGCTACTTGGGAACCCAACAAGAATTAGTGATGCATTAACATCGGTAAATATGAGTACAGTTTTAGTATTATTATGAGGTAATTCGAGCCGCGGATATGAGAGTTTGTTAGTTAGATTGACTGGAGTAATGGAGGGGTGGAGGAGGAAAGAAATCCGAAGTGTTAATTGGGAGTATATCCTTCATTTACTCAACCCAAAGGCTAGGGATGAGTAAAGGGGGATGGAGGAGGGAAGAGTCTGTGGAAGGGTTAGGAAGATCATAGTAGCAGGGTGAGATAAATGAGGTAGAATTTAGTAGGGTTGTTTGGGAGGTCATGGTAGTAGAGTGAGGTTTGGTGAGTTAGATGTGGAAGTGGAGGGAAGAGCTTAGGCAGAGTTATTTAGGAGATGAAAGTAGTAGAATGGATTTGGGATGAGTAAGAGTGAGAATGGAGGATAGTTTGATAGAGACATGACACATGATGATAGGTAGATAAGTGTGATAAGATGAGAGCAGGGATTCATAGATATCTAGTATATAACAACCCACCCAGGAGCCATGCAATGACCCACGAACATGCCAAGCACAGAAACATATACACACACATATATATATATATATATATATATATATGTACACACACACATATACACACACAATACATAATTAGAACCATGGGTAAATATACTTAGTCGAACAGGTTTAAAGAGAGTGTGTGTATTTTATTGTTATGACATAATAGCGATACATATTTTCTAAAGAACTATACATAACTAGAAATAGACACATAATCAGAAAAAATATTTATCAACATAGGCATATGCAGTCCATAGTTGTTTGAAAATTGTGGTTATGAAGGAAAGAGCCAACTCTTGAGTAGTTTTCTGAAGACAAGAAAGTTATCTGTGGCTCTTATAGTTGGCGTAATAAATTCCATAGTTTGGCTGCTTGAACGGAGTAGGATGTACCATCATTCTAAGGCGGAGTGCCAATCTTGAGCGGATGTTTATTTGTTGGATGTATTTGGTTATTTTGTTTCTGATAAAAAGTGGTCCTGTTCCATGTATAGCTTTGTGGGTGATACAAAGCAGCTTGAAAGTGCATCTTCTGGCAACGGCTAACCAGTGTAGTGCTCTCAAGGCAGGGGAGATAGGGTCATATATGTTTGAACATGTTAATCCTCTACTCCAATACCTACGCTGGTTGTCACCAGGAGACAGTATACAGATCATATTGGTGACCTGATGTACAAGATGCTTGTGCTTTATCAATAGTGTTATCTAGCAATGCGTGTAAAACCCGTAGCAAGTCTAGCCAGGCTTGACATTTGTTGTGTTTAAAAAAAAAAAAAAACATCTATGCATGAACCAGTCTTTTCCTTGAGAGCACCCAGGTTGGGGAAACCTTCCTGGGCTTGTTTAGATTTGTCCCTTCCCTTTGTCTTTTGGTAAAGAATTGACGATCACCCTATTCCAGGAATACTTTGGTTAATTTTGTTTTGATTGCTCTTACTCTATTTTATTTGCGTTATGGCCCTTGCCAGTTTTTATTACTATGAATATTCTGTTTTGTTGTGTATCACTGCCCAGTGCTCCTGTACTATCCAATCTTCGAATTATTTACACACCACTTCATAAAATACAAATAGTTATAACTTCTTGCAGCATGTAGCCAGTAAATATGGGGTCAAACTGTCACTTTCTGCATGTACCATTGGGAAGGGTGTATGCTTCACTTATGATGGTGTAATGCAGATTTGGACTTAAGTGGATGTTGGAATCTTCCTGGGACCTTTTCCTTTTGTAAGAAGTAAAGGACGTCTCTGCAGTCTGTTTGTGCCCCTTGCCCCTGACTGCTTACATTCTTGTGTTTTGTCTTGACTCATCTATCTGGGGAACTTGGTTTAGACTGGGCAGTGGCCTCTGAGTCGGGGAGGCTGTAAATATATGTCTTTGTACCTTCACTCTTTCTTCCTCCAAACTCTTGGTATTAAAAAAACCAAAACAAAAAACAGGCTGTAGTATGGACTCCAATGTTGCCCAGCACAAAACAGATGAATCTGTTAAGCCACATGCATAACCCACTCAGTCTGTTTGGTTTCCATACCAAGCTCCATGACTTCAAAGACACAAGGCCTTCCCTCCTCTCTTTATCATACAGAGGTGTTTGCGCATAGCTCTTGGACCTTCTCCTCTAGTGACCTTTCAGCCTTTCAGGATCCTTTTTTTTTTCTTTTCTTTTTTTGTCCATAGTTGGTACGAATTTGTGTTCTTATGCTCCTTGTCATTAGAACATAATAAGGCTTCTTGAAATTGCATTGGACTTCCCTAAATGGCTTAGACCAAAGCCTTAACCCAGGTTCCTCTTGCAGTTGCATAACAGTTTTTTGATTGAAGTGGTAAATGGGACCCGGTTTCTCTCAAGATACCTTCTGAGTCTGCTACCTGGGATTTCACTACCCCCTCGGGTGGTGTGCCAGGTTTTTCATTGAAGAAATCCTACATGGCCCAGTAAAAGGCTTTGATACTCAGGCATTTTGATTCTAAGTATCAAAGCTTTGGTTGATGGCACACTTAGTGGCCTCTTTCTTGGGGATTGTATAAGGTATTTTTTGGTGTCTTTGTGCTGGAGTCTCAAGCCTAGGCCTCACAATATGCATCCCTTCAAAGGTCCTGACCTTAGGGATTTGTACTGATTTGACTTGGACTCCTTGAGGGAATCATCTTTTGGCTTGTATCCAATGCGCTCTCCAGGGCCTTCACCCCTTAAGTAATTTTTACTTCACAAGGATATTATAGGGTGTTGATGCTAAGTAGTGAGCTTGCCTGGATACACTTCCCAAGCCTCTGTGGTCTTGGTTTTAGGTCTGGGTGCTGAGCTTTGTCTAAGGTACCCCTCTTTACTGTGTATCAGCTTTTACCTGGTAATTTCCAGGGGTCATGCACTGCTTGGGTGCAGAATCCTCCCCAGAGCAAGCTCTTATTCTCGGTTTCACCTTGTGTATGCATGAGACCCTTTTTTCATTGCACTAAGCTTTATCAGACTTGGACTTGGCCAACTAGTGGCCCCAACCATGGGTTTCTAGTTTGCTTCTGTGTTTCTTGGTTGAGAGGTAACTGAACTCCTCTTTGTTATAGAGCATCTCTGATTTTGCCAGAGGTGCTATTGACATAGTGGGTTGTAGAACTTCCTAAGTTCTTGAGAGTTACTTTCTACGCCTTGCAGCAGGACTTTGGATCACTTAGATGTTCTGCTTTGAGTCTTCTTCCCTTCCACATGCTTCTGTGTCAAGGCTGGACTGACTTCTGTTGTCCAGTGGATGGCATTGCCACTCACTTCGAATACTAACTTCTTAAATACATGCAATTGCTTAGACAGACTCGAAAATAGTAATTGCCCTTGCTGTCACCACACTTTCTCAGGGGAGTTTTCAGTATTTTGCAGGTCTTGCATCTCAGCAACATTGTTTTAATTCCAGTGCATGGGGTGCCTGGCCAGTATCCTGCTTCCCTGTTGGCTTCCTGCTGGGTTATTTTGTGTCCTTGGCATCTAGGTTTACTTTAATGTTGTTGTACTGAGCTCGATGTTCCAGTTCATGAGCATTGTTTTATGGGCTAACTTGGAATTAAGGCAGGCTTAGTGTCCCTTCCTGGCCATTGAAATGCAGTTCGGTTGTATGGGGGTGACAGAATTCTATTGTATTTTAGCCGCTTCTGGGTGTAGGTCATCCGGTGTGCCCTACCACTTTAAATGCCACTTTAAAGCGACAGATTCTTGATGAGGTTGAGTACCACTTTTTCTGGTGCTTTCGAATTATCTCTCCCTAGTGAGGTTCCTCCAGCTTGAGCTTTCCTACCTTGATGGGATACTCTAGCCCGAAGGATTATTTTTAGCCTTTTTTGGTATAACAAACTTTTTGCATTGAACAATTGTTTTTTAAGACACCCCAGTTAATGTACTTATGTCCATTTCATATTGTATTTATTGTCAGTGACTGTCAGTCAGGATCCGTCAAGACATTCTCTCACTTTTTCCTATGTACTCCTCACTACATTTCATGGCCCTTTGTGGAGAGCACTACTGAGGCTGAAGGAGTCAGTGTGGCATAGAAGCATCGATTTGTCAAATCAGAGATCTAAGGACCCACCATGTTCCCTCAATTTGCATTCCATTTCTCATTATATTGGCATCACTATGACTTCAGGATGGCTTAATCTAAGAAGAGTAAAGAATAAGAACCCTTTTGAAACCTTCTCCCATGTGGGCATGTGATTGAAATGCATACCCTGTCTTCAGAGAGCATTCCATCTGTTGCCATTTTGTTTTTTTTAAACGTAAGATTTAGACAGTATTATAATGTACTTCATCAGAGCTGTGTCTGGGGATGCTCTCTTACCCCTACTTATCATTGTCAATGCCTCCCTCACTCCTCTTCCCAGATGTGCTCAAAACAGGCTAGATCCACCCACTCCTAAAGAAGCCAACACTGGAACCTGATGACCATGCGAAATACAGACCTACTACTCAACTACCATTCATTGGCAAGATCATTGAAAAGCATTCTTTGTTCATCTCCAAGATAACATCAGTGATAATCATCTCCTCCATGACTATGAACCTGACTTCCAATCACGCTGAACTACGGAGACCGCTACCTTGCCCATAGTAAACAATACCCTCCTGATCACAGATGAAAATGACCCCAGCTTTCCAATATAGCTGGATCTCTCAGCTTCCTTTGACACAGTCAACCATCCCACCCTGTTTTGCACCCTGGAGTCTGTAAGGGGATTCACATGCATTATCCTTCAATACTTCTATCTTTCCAATATCAGTTAGTTCACTTAGGCACTCACTGCTCATGTCACAAAAGACCCCCATCACCTGTGGAGTCTCATGAGATTTAATGCTGTCTCCTGTCATCTTCAACCTTTATATTGAGCCTCTTGATACTCTGTTCAGTTAACAGCATCAAAGTTCACCATGATGCATCTGATGCGCCACACTTCAAAACTCTCTCCTCTTTCAGACATCCAAAGCCTCAAAGATAGCTTTGATGCCAAGCCTATATGAAGCTCAACCTAACCAAGAAATAATTTGTGTCCCTTGCAAGAAAAACTAACAAGAAAGAGTGCAAACCTGGCTCAGTGACATGAATTCGCACACCATCTTTCAATGAATGCGTGGTTTCTTGGATTCACAATAGCACCAACCTCGCCCTCAAACACATTGCCAAAACAACAAATACGGCCTGGTACCAACTGTCTCTTATAAATAAAGTCAAACTGGTTCTTCTAGAAATCAACCTTGTTGAAGTCCTCATACTCTCTCATTTAGATGGTGATAAAGCCCTTAAACCATAGCCTCCCAGATGCCATACTAGCACTCCTAGTGCAGTGCTGAATTTGCACTAGTGTTAGCTAGTTCTTAGCACCAGCAGTTAGTTCTAAACACTGGAATGTATTTTTCAGAGTCCACCACAAGGTGGCGCGGCGTGTCTATATTTTCAGAAGAGCACATCAGTGGAGAGTTTAATAAAGTGTTTATAAAGCTTAGACGCCTTACCATATCTACAGTTTGAGGTGACCTGGAATTGTCGAAAATGTCACACTTAACTGTGATTGTTAAGAAATAGCTCTGACATTCAGCAGTGGTGACGGAGCTGTGAATGGTGTTAACTAAAGTGGATTACCTTGAACTACAAATTAAGCACTACACTAAGGGCATCCTAAATTCCACAGCAAATCTCATTTTAGTCCTGTGGAAACATTCAGATTACTCCTATCCTGGTGGAACTCGCACCTCGGCTTATTTTGCAGCCATCTCATCACTGTCCCTAGTGGATTTCTGCACACTCGCAGCTTCATAGCATCACACTCAGATTAAGAAGTGTAAAAAAGCGAAAAACAAAACTGCAAGCTTTTTCCATCCATGTATGCACCGAGGTTCTGGAACAATGTCCCCATATACATCAAGGTAGTCCCAACGCTTTTCCAGTTTAGGGAACGAGCTGAAGATGCAAGTCTATAAAGAACACCACATCGTAGTCCATTAAGCGTCCACAATCTGTCTTCCTGTATTACTAGTTAAATTTATGCTGTATTTTACCATGTCCAGTGCACTCTTGCGTTTTGGCTAGGTTTGCGCTGTAGGAATACCATATTTTAACAGTGCAACAGTTATAGCTGTTTTTATTTACGGTCTGGTCCTTTATGTGATATGAGACTGTCTTTTGTAACATTTGCTTTCTAAACGCTATATTACATCAAACAAACTACAGTACTCTAAGAGACTTATTTCTGATTTGTTATTTGAATGGTGGTGTCTTTTGCGGCAGTGTAAATGTCCTATGAAACCCACGCTGTTTATGAAGAGGCTGATTACAAAAATTAAGCCCGCGACGGATGTTACTGCACATAATTCTGTTAACCGTCCGTAGTGTCTGCCTTCTCCCAGGAGCTGTGATTAGATTCGGAGTCCTATTTCTCCTGAGGATAGTTCAGCGAAGGGCCACAATTCTCCAGTCAAGCGGGAAGTGCCTGGAGGGAGTTAATTTTAAGATGGTGGGACGGGATTGTTTGTTATCGAGGTTGGACAAATGAATCTATGCTGTTTTGGTCTGCACCGGTCTTGAAATTTTAATGAACATTGGTATATTTGCCAGTACTTGAGCCATTTGGCCACCGGGCCTGGACACTTTAACCAGAATAAGCACAATCACATGAACTGAGATAATTCCCCACACCCATTCCAGAAATAAACATTTAAACCCCTGACCCACTCTTCTCTTCTTCCCCACTGCCTCAAGATGCTCGAATTGATGGAGCTCTGAAGATTCTTTTAAACAAGATGTATGGGTTTCGCAGACATGTTTTTGCAGCTAACTACATATATAATCTCGCTGTTGCTTTAAAACAATATTCTTAAATTTTGCTTTAACGTAATAATGCTGAAATGTAGGTGCCTCATTGTGTGTACACTGAACCTTTCTATGAAATACTGAATTATGGAGCATAACTACAGGCAGGGGGAAATGTGTAAGGCAGAAGAAATGCGAGGCACCTAGATTGTTTGTGCTATTACATTTCTTTGTGCATTGAAAATATTAGGGCCCTTGTGTATGAAGCTACTTTATGATCAGTAAGGTTCCAATTTGTAAAATCAGAGACTTTTCAACGGCAAACTGACATTTGTTAATGAACCAAACCTAGCTTGCGATTCAGTAAAATGTTACCGAATCGATAATTGGTTCTGCCAATAAATACCAATGTGGTATTTGAAAATGGCGTTCCTTATAAATATCTAACTTTTAAGATATATATGAATGTAGTTCAACTGAAATCCGGTCGCGTTACATTACTATTTAACACCTGCTCAGAGTAGATGGTAAGCTATTGACAAATGAGAAGGAATCCCAAGGGACCCCTTTTCTTTTGTGAATGTGAACAAAAACATTTTTTATGGGCAGGCAGTGATCCACGAGAACACTGCCTGCTCATAAACATTATTTTTTATTTTTTTAACCTATCCCATTTTTTAAGGAAAACGGGCTGCATTTTTTTTTTTTAATGCTTTATTCAGAAGCAATCAGACAAGGTGTTCTCATGGTGGTCTGCCCGTCATTGTAGCCATTTGTAGTGTGTCTCAATTTACAATCTCTCTCTTATGCATTCTAATAAGGTAGTTCGAATTGTGACCCATTACAAATCAGGATTTTGAGAAGCAACCTGTTAATACACAAGTTGATTCTCAAAATACCAATGGATTTGTTATAAGTCGCTGTGCAAATTACGACTACTTCTCACAAATCTATTTTTGCCTACTCCATATAAGGAATCGCAAATTGCGATTTATGTGTTGTAGTTTACTATTCCTTAAATTGTACGTTGTACATGAGGTATTTTGCTTGTGAATGTAACTAGTCCTTGCTGCTTGTACGTTAAGCTGGTAGATTAATTGCAAACACATTCCTTGGCAGGTGGCATGTGCTTTCACATTACGTCTTGGGGTATAGTAGGTGATCAGCACATTTATAGTAGTGTGACACAGATGACATGTTCGCATTCTGACCTGTTATTTGACAGAGGGCCTGCTTATTTACAGACCAGTTCACTACGTGGTAGGTGAGCTCGGCTTTTACAGTGCGGCCTATAATGTGTCAGACCAGATGTGCTTTTACAGCTTTGTTGTGTATGTGATGTGCATTCATGTTGTCACTCAGTGACATTCAAATTCATGTGGCGGGGACTTATGTATTCACATTTAGCTCAGTATGTGGCAAGGGACTTGTTTACAGTCTAGTTATATAGGTAGTAGTGAAATGCATATTTGCGGTTTTGCGGGGTACGAGTTATAGTTATTTGAAACAACTATAACTGCTGAATTTCTATGGGTTTGTGCAAGTAAATTCAGAACCTAACTATAACGTCCTTGTAACCTTTGTTTTTTAAGTGAATAAATATATGTATATATTTATTCACTTAAAATAACAAAGGTTACAAGGACGTTATAGCCAGGTTCTGAATTATCTCATACAAAACCTTGGAAATTCACCAGTTATAGTTGTTTCAAGTAACTATAACGCGTGCCCTGTGGTAACTATAACTTGCGCGTTCGCCGTGCACTGCTAATTACCCCACATATTACTGCACTCTTTTGTAACATCACTGTTAATATCACTGTAACATTTGCTGTCCAATTATTCATAAAAGACTGTGCATGGCGGGGACACAAGTTATAGTTACCTTAACGCAAGCTATAACGTCCCTGTAACCTTTGGATTTTTAAGTGAATTCACATACATATATCTATATATATATATTCACTTAAAAAAAACAAAGGTTACAGGATCGTTATAGTTAGGCTCACATTTCACACGTACAAAACCATAGAAATTCAGCAGTAATAGTTAACTGAGCTAACTATAACTAGTGCCCCCTTAATGCTCTATTTATGACCCCACATATTACATCACTGATGACATCATCCACAGATCACTCACACATCCACTCATACCCCATACAAATTCTCATACTTCCACACAAACAAACTACTCATACACATGCACAGGCCCATAAAACTACTGACATACACCCACTCACTCAAACAGCCACTCACCCATACAGTAATAATTCAGGTATCCACACACTCATACATCTGCTCATACACCCACTCACAGACCCATACCGGAAACAAGCATCCTGGAATCGGTTTCAGGGTATCACCCTCATCAGCCAGGCTAGCTTGAATCCAGTGGCACAGTGAGCAAGGGACCCACATCTGGGCATACTCTTCCCACCTAGGGCAACTTTAGCAACACAAAAGGATGATGGACGGAGGGCTGAACAATGCAAACACCCACCCCCAGTCACAGATCTGGGTTTAATCCATTGTTCTTTTCCTCACCAGACCGCCCCAGTTTGGACCCAGCCATATGTAAATCAGTCTTGACTCTGTTCACCATGGGAACAGTACAGCCCGAACTGCCAGGCCAGTTCCTTCCTGGACTGGAAATAAGCAAAAAAAAAACATTTTTCACTGGAAGAAAACCGAAGGTTACAGGGGCGTTCTAGTTAGGATCACATTTTAAATGTAAAAAAACAATAGAAATTCACCAGCTATAGTTAGTTACCTCAAGTAACTATAACTTGTTCCCTAAGGTAAAGGTTACTGCTAGGCACAGTTTTTTCGACACAAATTTCACTGCAGATATTACATTGATATTATCAATGATGTTATCAAAGATGTCATGGGTGCCGTAATTTGTGGGTTAATTAGCAGTGCATGGCGAGGGCGCGAGTTATAGTTACTTCAGGTAACTATTACTGTAACTGGTGAACTTCTATGGTTTTGTGTGTTTAAAATGTGAGCCTAACTGTAACCTCCCTGTTAACTTGGTTTTATTTTTTTAAGTGAATTTCTATAGTTTTTTTTCCGGTCCCTTAGTTTGTGTGTGTATTTAATAATTGTCGTCTGTGCTGTGGGAAGGGCATCTTTCTACCACATATGCCCCCTCTGTTTTCTCTAATGATCAACCTTTGTATTTTTGGGGATTTTGCTCCGTAATAAGAACCTGTGTTGTTCTGTAATATACTCCTTGAACAACTTACTGTTGCTTCTTTTAGGATGCTTTCTTCTTGTAATAATCACCCTGTGCACTAGAGGGAGGTCTTCTTAAGTAGTAACCTCCCTAAACATCGTTCAGGGTTTGTGAGCGATGTCTCTGGACTCCTGTCAAGGAATTTTTGTCTAATAACTTCTGCTTTTCTCCATTAAGCGTCTTTCTGTGCGTTAGCGTTCCTTGTGTTGCATTCATAGGCTGCCGTTGTATTAGCACCTCATTGTTTATTACCGTGCCTTCTCTTTTCCTTCTCTCACCCTTTGTCTTTTAACCATTCCTTTGTTTTCTTTAGGGACGGCGCACCGTAGTCAGAGCAGCGAAGGGGTTAGCTCTCTCAGCAGTTCTCCATCCAACAGCCTCGAGACACAGTGCCAGTCCTTGTCTCGTTCACAGAGTATGGATATAGATAGCGTATCCTGTGAGAAAAGGTCAGTGGTGTTGGTTGAAGGTACTCTTGCTCATACATTTTCACTTGGAATATTCTGATACCTTGCTCCAATGGTCCAGCACACTCTTCTTTTCAAAAATGCCCTTTCTCACACAGCTGTGGGCCACCAAATGAGATATGAACCACTATTCCTCAAGTGAGTTCCTTCTAGTAGAACAAGAGATTGGTGGGCCCATCTTAAATCCGATGTAAGAGTCCAGTTTTCACATGCAGATTTTTTTCAATCAATACGCTAAGCCATGTCAGTGAGTCCAGTGGTCATTTATTACTGAAGCTTTTGTAAT
The DNA here is from genome assembly GCF_031143425.1 of Pleurodeles waltl. NCBI lineage: Eukaryota > Metazoa > Chordata > Amphibia > Caudata > Salamandridae > Pleurodeles > Pleurodeles waltl. The sequence continues at coordinate 1,543,928,210 of NC_090445.1, forward strand.
AAATGGCCACGTTTGAAGATTGGACTCATATATCGGATTTAGGATGGGCTTACCAATCTCTTTTTCTACTACGTGGAATATTCTGATGCCTTTGCTGGGAACTAAGCAAGAACCCATAATTCTGCACTGTCCCTTGCTTACAATTTACTCCTTGTGACATGGTCATGTTCCGCTCCTGTGCATTGATTGTACTACGTGTTTACACATTTTGAAATCCATTCATCACCTATTGTTTAACAGGCCAATTTATTGTAATTCCTTTAGTGTATGTGGTAGCAGGGGAATTGGGGGGAGCAGATGTAAAATAATCCCCAGAGTGGCTATGAAGAGGTGTGGAAAAGGCTGCATTACGCACCTGGTAGACCAATCAGCCTCACACAATTATTCCTCTTATGTTTCCATGGCTGTCCTTTGTATTTAATGTAGTGATCTGTTAAGCTGACTGGTGTTTGCCTGTTTCACACTTACAGCATGTGCCAGGTGGATGTAGACTCTGGGATCGAGAACATGGAGGTAGATGAAACTGATCGCCGAGAGAAACGGAGCCTCTTGGATAAGGTGAGTGACAGCTATCCCTTTCCTGAAGAAACCGTCTAAAGCTCAGGCTGTGTGCTCATGTTGTCAAATTATTGAGCTGGGCTCATCAGTGTCAGCTCTCTGTTTAGCTTCATGGAGAATGTATACTTCATTTCCATTTACTAGATCAGCTGCCATTTCCTGTTTCTGTAACCGCAAGAGCATATTTGTCTAACCTACAAATTGTATTTTTACAATTTTTCTTGCAGTCATTAATGTAAAACCTCTCTGAAGAGGACTTCTTCCACTTAAGGTCTTGGTTACTTTTGATATGTTCTTGGTCTCCCAAGCTGCAACTGTTGAATGTGAAGCGTAGGAGAATGAACCAGTTTCCTCACAACTTCATTAGAACTGCATCAGCAGCAACCCCTTCTGGACACTGTTCGGTACCGGTCTCATAATGTGATTTTCGACCTAATCCGTGCACCACAAAAGTTCTGAGAGCTGTGTGAGGTGATAATTTTGAAACTGTGCAAAGAACACCTGCCCCTTCTAGTGCTCATTGACTTTACCCATCTTTTGACACTGTGGATCTTCAAGTACTGTGAAATAACTAGTCTTTGTCACATGCTGGCTACTCTGCTGTTAAATAATTTGTCATTTTTTAAATGTAAACAGGAGTAAGTCAAGTCGTGTCCATTCATCAGACCGGTTGGGTCTCCTCAATCCACCTGCACCATAATTTTGGTTCTACCGGGCCCTGTGATAGCACTCAGAACTTATTTTTATGGATCACAGGCCGTTCCTATACTTTTGTTATCTCGCCAAATGTCTGTGTTGCAGATATGAATCAAAACCAGCTAGGTGTAACTGTACATCTGCATCCTTTTTGGCCCCAAAGTTCAATCTTGGTTGTGCTGCTTGCTGTACCAACCTTCATTATTTAGGCACCCATTACCTTTGGTACACAAGGATAAACACTTTAGTGTCATTCTTGACTAACGTATGATTCTAGAACACCAGGTCTCATCTGTCACAAAGTCTGTTCCATCTGTGTCCAAAAATGTTGCACAGTACTTCCATTGTTGTCAAATTTAATTAAGTACCTATAGTTAGAGCAGCTTGCTGTAACACTATGCACTGTTACGTCATCCAACCACTGTGTAGTCCTCAGAGTCAAGGATACAAACATTAGGAGACTTTCTATAAAGCTTTGATTATATACTTGGTGCCCAGCAGCTTGTCTGGAGCTTCTTCATCGAATGCTATCATATTTTTCAACTATTTGTGGTTGATCTTTAATTGCTTACCAACTATTTAGCGGAAACGTGAATCTCGGTCTGTATTAGAGGTATATTATCATCTCCCGACTGGGTTAGCAGCTGCTAGAGACCGACAAAGGAGTATAGTATACTTTATAATTGTTTTCAGCATTTGTTGCTGTAAATCACATGCTGTGCAATCTCTAGCCACCTATTGTCAGGTTTGTAATATGACTTATGTTTTTCTTTGTTTTATGTGTGCATCAAATGACCCCTGATTGTAACCACTGAAACAGACAATGCACAAAAGACAGACTCCACCTCAGATTTTGTTTCCACCATTGTGTTTGGAGCTGCTTTCAAGTGTTCAATATATAAACCTGTGCACCTGGAAAATACTTATCACTGGAGATCAAGAACAAAGCACTGAAGCAGTTGTAAAGCCTCTATAAAAAAAAAAGAAAGACTTAAAAATTAGGTTTTTATTGAGACATCAAGAGGACAGGCCATATGTGAATGACTTGCTTATGGGGTGATCATGGAAAACACACTCTTTTAAACTGATTCTCTTGGTCAGATCATCTTAATGTCTCAAATTTGTGTTTACAAGGTATGTACGACAAAAATAATTGTTAGGTGTATAAAAAATATTGGTGTTGAAAAAACAAATTGTCACCATAGAGGTAGACGCTGGACAATTTAAGCACTGATGGGGAAAAAAATGACTTTACTTAGTCACTTCTTCGTGGGGTATTTGGGCAAGAGTATGATAAAAGTACTGATATTAGCAATGATGGAGAGGAAGAAGAACCGTGCAATTTTACTTTTATAATAAGAAGCCAAACAAAAGGGCTAATTTCTATCATCCTTCTACACAGTAAGTGACATCACCCCTCTTCATGCCTAGGACATACTTCATGGAGGCTGCAGCAGACACGCTGCTGGCGCCTCAAAGGGAAACTCATTCACACCCGGACCTCGTGCCGCTACCCTGCTGCGACCCTCTTCAACCTCAACTCTGGCTGCAGCTACCCACGTTGCTGCTTTACCTCACCACACAACGCTGAGGTAGCATTCTCCTGCACTTGCTGCAGGTTTCATGCTCTTACACCCAACTCTCACTGCCCCAACAGCACCCGACACCCAACTCTCACACATTCACAGTCCCAAAAGCACTACAGAACACTTAACACTTGCATGCATGCATGCTCCTCAACACCCACTCGCTCACCAGACACACCACAGAGCACTGGGACCTGCTACACAGCAACAGCCTTTGACCTAATTTTCCTCCCAGAACTCTGCCTGAACCCTGCATCAGTACCGACATCTCCTCAGCCATCTCCTCCAGCTACAAGATCACCAGGCAAGGAAGACTGCACAAGCCCAGAGGTGGATCTCCATCATTCAACAAAAATGCCATAAGCTACACTAACTCTAAGAACATGTCATTTTCCAACATGGAACAAGTATCATTGAAGAGCTACCTCACAGCCAACTTCACCGTAAGTGGCTCTCATCTGCAGAGCACCGGTTCCATGCACCAAATTCATCACCACCGTCACAGACTTAGTTGCAACACTCGCCCTTGGCACTAGCAATCACACCCTACTGGGAGATATCACCTTCCTCCTGAAAGACCATGCCAACCCCCAACTCACAAACACTTATTGAAGACTTTGGCAGTTTGGGCCTCACTCCACAAGTAAGGGAACTTACCCACTTGCCGGATACAAGCTAGGCCCTATTTTCATCATTTTCAACATCATCAGAGTTGGCAAGCCCACACCATTCTCCTTGGCAGGCCACGGCCTTGTCAAGTTCAGCATCCTGTCCAAGTCCTACTCACATGCACCACCACCAGACCAGTTTGCTAAAACTGGAACAGCATCACTGACAAGGACTGGAACACTGCTTTCAACACCCACTGAGTAATCAATACGTTTAACAATGGGATCACCTCTGGTGCCAACTCACCCCTTACTTTCCGGCAAACATAGCTATACAAGATCTAGACCCCTGGCCAGTTGATACATGGAGGAACTGAGAACTGCAAACAACTGAAGTGAAAATGGAGAATGAGCCAGGACCCTGCAGACAGGAGAACATTAAAATTCACCTTAAGACACTACCACCAAATATGCCTTGGCAGGCCGCATTAGTGCCAGCAAAGAAATCGTTGTCATCTTGAAGGATTTAATTTCACCAGCATCTGCTTCTAACTAGGCCACCCCCTTGCAGGGCAATTTGCAGCAATAAAATAAATCCCATGTACAGCAACTTCAACCCTCCTTCTCCTGATCTTATCCAAAAACAATATGAACCACATCGTGGCCCGTAATGACCTCCAGAAGAAACCACCACTACTTTGAAGTTATACTCTCAGGGGCCCCGTCGGACATCTGCCCATACTATGCCTACTCCAGAGGACTGCAACCCACCAGCGTCATGCCGACACCCATTTTGAAAATCACTTATTCCGCAACCGTTTTAGACACTTGGAAACACACAAATGGCCACCCGTTGCCGAAGAACACCTCTACTGTGCATAATCCTAAAATACATTACAGATAAATACATTTTTGACCATCATTTTGTAAGGAAAACTTTGCTGCGGCAGAGAACATTTTCTGACTGTTCTTTAAATTTAGCCAGCTGAACCAAACCAGTAACAAAATACTTCTTATAAGCTGAGGATTAATGCTTCACACGGAACCCTCTTTAATATTTGGGACAATTTACGCTTCAGTAATTTGTTTTTTCACAAAAGGTATTCCGGCCAAACTTGCGTCATTTTTTCCTCCCCTGCTGGGGATTCTAAACTACAGGAAACAAGGTGATGGGTGAAATGCTTTAATTAGTCACAGCCACTGGCAATTGCAGAGGTTAGCATGCAGTCCTTTGTTTTTTTCCCCCATGCCACTCTAGACAGTCCATCTTTCATCAAACCAGTTCTGTTCCTCATTTGAACAGCTCACCCCTAAATGCAAGACGTGATCATCTCCAGAAGGGGGACCTAAGCAACTGAAGATCAGATTTGGCCTATTTCGGTGTCCTCATTAGGGTGCTGCTTGAATCCTGTGGTACTTTGAGCACAGGATTCAAGTCCAGGCATACTCATTGCACGTAGAGTGTTAACTATAACAAACAAGGTGATTGATGGAATGCTTGAATTAATCTCTGCCACTGACAAGAGGTTGGGGTCTAGGTACCCAGAGTTTGTGGATTCCACTGAAGAGGACAGAGAAAATGGGCAGAAGCCAAAATGTGGCAACATTTTGGGGGTTTTGTTTTGGTGGGGGAGTGCTGTACAAGAAAGTATATCAGTTTTCCCAGTTTTCTAAGTGATAGTCAATTTCTATGTGTATGGGTTCTAGTTACTTACCTTTTGTTGTGAAAACAGTTGTGAGACCCCTGGCTGGGATATCAGATGTCTGGGGCATGAAAGCAACTGGCTGATGTAAGTGTAACATCTCCAACATGCAGGAATATGCCCACCCAGACATGCTGACTAAGTGCTGTTTGTCTGTGACTTGCTCCTTTTGTGTATTGTGCATTTGCACAGGGAGAATTGTAACAGGATGGAGCCCCTTGCGTTCTGGAAGGCTGAAGCCACCGACGACAAAGGATTGGGAATATATGCCATCCAGCAAGGTGCTATGGTGCTGCTTTTTCCCATGCCGATCAGAGTGAAATGGCAGTGGGAGTCCAGAAAGCTGTGGTGGTGATAGCAGACAAGAGAACCTTCTTAGAATCCTGAAGAGCGGAGGAGACATAAGATAAAAGCTATAGGTAATACTGGTGATCTCCACTCCTGGAACTGGATCTCCACAGCGAAACTGAGAGACTGTAAAGGATACCAATTCAGCAATTTTCCTCCAAACAGCAGTTTGAGATCTGAAAAAAAGACACATTTTCACCTCCGTTATATGCTCTTCAATGTTGATATAAATATAATAATTCAACTAAGCAGAAGCTTCTGATCTATGAGGCTGGCTGCACACAGGTGAGCTACCTACAGGTAGCTGGAGAGCTACCAGTAGCTCACAAGCTTCGGGTTGGAGAAGCCTGAATTAAAGTAAAAATGGGCCTCCCTGCACTAAATGAGCTGGAAAAGCAAAATCTCTCCACCTGTAGTAAAAGACTATAACAAGTAAACGGAGGTCAACCACAGACAGAGGATACCTATATATTCCACCAAAGAAGGTACTCTTCTCTTAAAAGCCTGTCCTTAACTACTTTATCGAAATAAGCCATCCAAAAAAGAATTATGAGACCGATCAAAGCCTGTATGAAATTCTGTCCTAAGGTTTAGTTCAGCAGGAGCAATTGCCAGTAAATAAACAGGTACATGGTAAGTTGAATGGGTAGAGAAAAATCAAACACCTGAAGAGCAAAATGCACTTAAAAACAGTCAAAACAATAAAGTTGCAAGTACAATCTATGGCCCAACTGTTCAAATCTGCAAAGCCTTTTTTTATATAGATTATGTAGACACCATGAATGCTAATGTGATTAAAGTGTTAAAAAATATTCCAACTGAAAAACAGACCATTGAAATATATCTGAATGAGACTGCAGGCAGTCTTGGGCAGCAGATCCATCTTTTAGACTCTAAAATAAATCAATATGCTGCCCAAAATGCAACAGTTAGAACATAGAGCCTAATATTATGTTTTAAGATACCACATATACTGAAGGAAATAATTACAACATGTGTTGGTTGGAACGTATAATCATCTTACAATATATCTAGCTCATAGAACCCCTCTTGCTCCACCTAAACCTAGATTTCAAACCAGAAGGATGCTTGTAAATTTTAGAAACTTAGGCTTCAAAGCGAATACTCTAGCTAAAGCAGTTTGGTCAAATTCCTTCAAGACTGAGAATGAAATTGATTTGCAAATCCTTTCAGACATGCCACTTGTGAAATCACTTTGCAGATGGGAATTGAAACAAGACTAGTAGTTAAAGAAATCGGAGCACAGCTAAATTTATATTGGCACAAGAAGCATTTCAGAGAGTGAAGTAAGGACAGCACAAACCTTTGTCATGGTAATGAAAAATTAAAAAAAGAAAAAGATACACAGGGTAGTGAAAGGAAATTGGTAAATAATTATGTCTCTGGGAAAATGGATTTCCATAATTAAAGGAATAGAAATGTATGAAAAGGGGCACGTCCGAGGGATGCACCTATTCAGTGCAATACCAGAGCTCTGTGTTTTTAAAAAGGGATGGGATCATCATGAATATAGGTGCAGCTACTCAGGAGAGTACAGGGCTTGCAAGAAAGAGCAAGTGAAGATGGCGACGAAGAAGGTGGGAGGCGTGGATGGGAGCGGAAAAGAGAATGTGGTTTTGATGAATCTGATGAAAAATATGACGGGCTGTTACTATCATTACTTGCCAGATGCTGAAAATTATTTGTTTAGTTATGAATGAAGTTAACAATCTCAGTAAGTGGGCGATACGAACATGGCTTCGCACAGTTTAATCTTTGTTTATCCTTTTAGACAAAGCAATTATTAAATCTAAATCTCAAGTGTAAATGGGCAGGCTTTAAGCAGGCATATTATTCCTTTGCCTCAGCAGCTCATATTGGGGTAACTATTTTATTAGCAAGAATTCTTTTGGGACAAATTTGTAGGACCTTACATGACCAGATGCATAGTTTCAGGGGTCAAAATTATCCACAAATACTTGACACTGTTACCCTGTTATAGACCAAAGGACAGTGGTCCCATCTCTTTGAATAGATTATTGCTCCTGTTAATGTAGCTTCCTCAGCATTTTATATCAGGGTTGTCATTTTAACTACCTCCAGTCGCGGTATGTTCTGAATTGTGTTGTGACCCAGAAAAAATCCCCAAGATCGCCAAAGTAATGAATGCTGATAAAAATTAATTAGGACTCCTTGATCTTTGGCAAGCAGAACATAGTATTACTAGACCATATTCATATTTTAGGTTGAGCGGGCAAGCACTTTGACCTGTTGTAAGTATTGTGGGCTTTTAAATACTCCCATGTCACGCCTATCACTTTCACTTGTTTGTGGGATTGCCTTTCAAAAATCACTTGATATCAAAGGTAAATGATTGAGTTTATCCCACCATGAGGCTGTTCGTGTCACGCCTTGCAGACTGCCCCTGCTACATGGATTATTGCACAATTGTCGATATACTTTGGTGTGGGTGAACTATTTCTTTCGTCTCTCCTCTTCGTGTGCATGGCTGCCATGGCGTTTACAGGGCAAACTGGCACAACAGCGTGAACTCGATCGGCGGTATTGGAGGGCTCCTAATCGGAGTAATTTCTTGTGGCTGTCTCCTTAGAAAACATGAAATTGGTGAATGCCTTATGTAAAACAGAAATCCTCAAAGCAAAAAAGGTTACCCAGCACAACCGGAGAGCAAATACTACAATATTCACTGTACTTGGGAAAACCTGACCCATAATGCTTTGCAGGGCATAACCTTTGCAAAACATTTTTGCTCATAACTCAGCCTGTGGTGGTCTTATGACAAGGGGACCACCATCAAAACGTTCACAACAATGTGCCCTTTCTGTCTAGGTCATAATAATAACCCCTCTGACCATTCAGTGTCTGTTTAAGCTCTCGCATGGCTGGAACGTTTGTTTTACAGCTGGGAATAGCTTGTGATATAAGGGTCTTGTTTGTAATATCCTTGTTATAGGACTAGTACCCCTGATTATATATAATGCAATATGCTCTCTAGAGACAAAATGTATGGTTGTGCTGCATTATTTATTGCCATTTTCTTTTTGTGTAGTTATGCCCTCTACGGGCTAACTATATAGTTACATGACCATGTTTATTACATATGCTGTTTTCACTGTGGTGTCCTCCAGGGGCTGTTCTAAGCATTATAGTCATATCAACATATTAACATATTTGTGGCATAGGAACTTGTCCCTTGATGCTTTGCAGGGCTCTACTTCTACTAAACATGTTTGCCCATAACTCAGCCTATGGTGGTGCTAGGACAATGGGTCCACCTTCAGAACGCTCTTTCTGTCTACATCTACATCGTCTCTGGGTCCCCACAGTAGGTTAGTGGGGGACCCCAAAATAATAACCCCTTCCACCATTCAGTGTATTTTAAGCTTACTCATTGCTACAACTTTTGTTTCACAGCTGGGAGAAGTTATGTTTTATGGGCTTTGTGTGTAATAACATTGCAGTAGTCCTGCTAGCTTAGAAAATGCATATTGCACTATTCTATGTAGGGGCTAAACATATAGTTATACTGCATTACTTTCTCCCATTCTTTTTTCATGTGGTTATGCCTTCAAAGGGCTGACTGTATGGTTACATGACCATGTTTCTGCCAAATGCTATGTCCTCTAAGGGCTATTCTGAGCATTGCAGTCAACCTGCTATAATATTGGCAGCACGAAAACTGACCCCATAATGCTTTGCAGGGAATTACTTTAACAAAACATTTTTGCTCATAACTCAGCCTGTGGTGGTCCTAGGACAATGGGACCACCTTCAGAACGCTCTTTCTGTCTACATCATCTCTGGGTCCTCACACTAGGTTAGTGTGGACCCCAAAATAATAACCCCCTCCCACCATTGTGTCTTTAAAGCTTTCTCATGGCTACAACTTTTGTTTTACAGCTGGGAGAAGTTTTGTTTTAAAGGCCTTGTAGTAGGCCTGCTAGCCCTAAAATAGCCCTTTAGGGGCTAAGTATATGGTTACACGGTATTATCTTTTCCTGTTAACAATATGTTTACACAACCATGTTTCTTACAAATTATATTTTTGCTATGGTGCACTCTCGGGCTGTTTTGACCATTACAGTCTAATGCCAAAAGTTTAATTCAGATAAAGGTTTATATGATAATTGTTCATGTTTTAATCATTTCTCCTTATTACAGTTATGACCATCATTCAGGCCAACTTAACATCCTTATTACATTATGACTGTTTGAGCACTCTTGATATGTTTGAGTGACCCTTCTAGTTTATTTGTCCTCTATGGCTGTGTTGTGTCTTTTTCGGGGGGTTTCTGTTAGCTAGCCAGGAACTCTGACGGTGGGGTGGTAAAAGAGGTATTCTATTGGAATTAGCATGGCAAATTTAATTTAGGATGCTAAATGGCAACATTTTCATCTTTTTCTGCAGATAGAGGAAGAAGGTAAATGGAAGTGCTTTAGTTATATGCAAGGCTACTGGAATTATATGGCAAGAAAAAAGCTAAATTATGAGGCAGGGATGACCAATGTACATGGCAAGAAAAGTCCAGTTATGAATTTACAATGCCAGTAGCTCTAACTCAAGCAAATGCGAGATCTATTGCATTGCAAATGCTTTTTCTAAATGATACCAGTCCGTATCTAGAATTGATGTGCTATATGCTCAGTTCTTTTCAGACCACACAGCCCTTTAAGTAAAAATTTCATGCATGAATCAGGCAATATAAATAGATGGAGCATGGACAAAATGTGTTCTTACAGATAATTTTATCATCAATCAAATGAAAATCCGATTTATCCAATATTTTTCACAATAAGCAAGGCACGGCTGCACATGAGGTTATTTGGGAAGCTTTCAAATCGGCCCTAACAAGCAGATGTATTACACACATAGTTCAGAGACTGAAAGTGAATAACTTAAAGTATCAAGCTTTATATATCAAATGAATAGAAGCACTGAATTTTTAGAGCTTAGCAAATACTAGAGCACAGCTTATCCAGTGGGAAGAAGCAAAAAGAAAGCTGCATGCTTAACTATTATAAAAAGAGGTAGCTGATTCTAAAACAGTGGGGCAGCAGCTTTATGAAGAAGGAAAGGTAGCAGCAACATATTGGCATATGTAAGTTGTTTGTACCAAAAAACAGTTTTAACAATGCAGGAGCTCAAGAATAATATAACTACCCGTGATTAGAGGGACAGTCACCAGAATTTTCTAGCCCATATCTAAAAAGTTTTACATTTTGCCTTTTTTGCATAAATGAAATTACATTTACAGAGATTGGAAATTCAGGTGTTTATTAGGGAAGATGTGCAAATGTTTATAGCACCAGTTTGAAGATGAGGAAGTGGAAATAGCAGCAAGCAGTCTACAAAATTGTAGAGCATTTATTATGGATGGGTTTCCCTGCAGGTAAGTGTGCATTTTCAGTCAATGAACACAAAAGGTGCTTACCAAACTCTTTTAATTATTTTTGACAAGTGGTAATATTACTAATTCTTTTCCCAACTCTGCTCTAATATGCTCTTTGAAAAAAGGAAATAGCCCTCTACGTCCCAATTCATATCGACCTATCACATTATTGAATAATGTTTGTAAGATGTTTTTTAAAAAAACAATATACTATACAGTTCACATTAGATATAGCAGAATTTACTGGGATGGAGGCTGAAAAATAAATTCATCTAAAACTAATATAATGTTGGTTCATGTTAAGAAGGAGGTATTACCTATCTCTCTGCAAAGTAATTATAATAAAAAGCCAAAGCGATCTGAGTATATGACGCTCTAAAATAAATATCAAGGTCTTTATGAGCTGTACTACGCACCTCAAATATTAAGCAAACCAAATGTGAGGTTTACTAGATAAAAAAAGAGCTACTTTGAATTACACTCGCGGGAAGAGTATCATTGATAAAGATATGTTGTCTCTGCCCAGTTCTATTTTCTACTTTGCTATGTATTTTTCTGGCAACTTTTTTCAAAATAAGAAAGTCTAATTAGTTTTTTACGGTATAAAAAACACCTGAGAATCAGAATTAAGAAATGTAGTTTTACAATTAATAAGGGTAGATTAGCAGTACCGGATTTCTGGATCCACTACTATATGGCTAGTAGTATTATAAATCCTACAAGGTGTTGTGATTTATTTTTAAGCCTAATCGAAGGTTTAAAAAAAATACTCATTTGAGAGAGATATATATATATATATATATATATATATATATATATATATATATATAGGGAACCCTACAGTCCACAACTTGTATGTTATTGTACATTGAAAAGAAGATATGTGCAGACATTAACAGATTGTGCAAGAGCATCTAATATATGTAGCAATTTAGATGAAAGTGAAATAAGTCACTGGAACATATGACAGTGATAAAATTGGCAAATGTTTTTGGAATTGGTGCCTTGCCCAGTGGGACCAAATAGTTAATAAAAAGGAAACCCTGATGGGGGTAGTATGTCTTCCTACATTACAGGGCTTTATGATTTACCTAAGAAATATAAAAACCTTATATTGTCCTAGAAACCGTGTTTTTGAAGACAACGAAGTATGCAGGTATTGGCCTAGATTTAATGATCACTTCTTTACTCAAAGTAAGATTGATTCTGGAATAAATCTTGAGGTTTGGATTGAGGCATCCCAAAATAATCATAAAGCAGCGAGAGGGCCATATTAAAAAATACAAATCTGCTATTCGCTGAATGGCTCCCCTACACTCAAAAACAGCTAAACAAACAGATTGCAGATCTCTCCAACCATTGTGTCAGATGTTGGAGTTCTGGTACATGGGATCATATAATTAGACTTGTCCATATTCACACCAACTTTGGCATTTATTGTTTACTTACCAACACTGTGCTTGAACTATTTATAACTCCTGATGTAATGTTAGTGATTGTGAAATGCTCTGGGTATCTAGGAATCTGAGCAGATAGCTTATCATTGCTATTTGGAAAGCAAAAGATCCTTCTCATGTTAATTAATAAAATGAAAAAGATATGTGTGATGGGAAGAATGTATTTCAAAAGAATGAATTTGCTGCCGAGTTATAATTATTTTGGGAACAATGTGCATCCTCTTTATCCTTCATTTGAAATATAGTTTGTTGAACAATAAAATGTTTACGTACATCGAAAACGTATTTTAAATTGTACCTGGGAATTAATTGAAAGCCAATAAAATGTTTCAAAAGATGTGAAAACCCTGGGTGAAGTCTGAGAGCTATGCATTTCTGAAAAGTAGCCTATCTCTAATTTCAGCAAGGTGTAATTTATGTAGCTGACTTGGTGTTCCCAATGAAACTAATCGTTTCAAGAAATCAAAAATAGAATTAGTAAGAAAAAATAGAACAAAGTGACAGTGTTTTTATCTGAAATGTTTTGCCACGAAGGCCAGTTTAAAACAGTAATATACAGTTTTGTCCTCCTTACTTTTCTGGTCACATGGATTTATAGTATTAGTTGGGTAACACACTTCTGCAAGAGCCATCTGCTGATCTGAAGCTTAAGTGGATTTTTTGGTGTGTACGTTCCTTGCATCAATTCATACAGAAATATCTAATTAATAAAAAATGGTTATGAAGGAATCATGCATTTTTTAATGTTCCCAAGGTAATACGTTTTAGAAATAGTGGTTATTTGTACAACTCTGTATCTGTGGTAGCCCATTCTGTCATTTGATTCAGAGGGTAGTTTCTAAAATGAGTTCTTTCTTGCACACTGCCTTACATTTGAAAAACAAAAAATGGTGAAAATTGTAGTTTATAATAACAAATATTTTGCTATATGGGTTCCTCACTTCTCCAATCAAAAAATCTACTCCATTTGTTAGGGTGGGCCTGTGGCCTCAACAAGAAAGGCCACAAAATTAAACAAGGAAACATTATAAGTTTTCCTTTCATATTGACTCGTTCTCATAAAATGGGAAGCTACGGTATTTGGTACCAGGCGTGGCTGACTCAGGAAAACATAACAACCTCACACATTTCTGAAAACTAGACAACCAGGGGAGTCAAGTGTAGGGAGATTTTCACAGATCCAGCTTCATTTTCTTACCCAGAATACAGTACAAATGTCGGACTTTGGTTAAAATTGAAGCTTTTCCTCACTCTTCTCCATGTGAACGTTCTGGAATAAGTAGGGATCCACAAAATTACTACCTACCAGCATTCCCAAAGTCCTTCTGATGAAAACAGTACTCAACTTGTGTGGGTGAGCCTGTTGCCCTCAACATGACCATGAAACCTTCGACCATGTGAAGTCAATGTGGTATTAATGAAATCTTCACATAGTTACAGTGTTGGTCCATTCTTATGATATTATGTCCCCTCTCACATGAATGGAAGACATTCTGGGAAAGTGTGGGAACAGAGGGTGGCAAGACTTTGGCATTTAGTTGGAAGTGCATACGTTTTCCAGCAGATACATGTGTAAAAATAATCTTCTTTGACCAATACATTGACATTCACAGGGTATTGTGGGTCAGCATACATGCTAGAGCAACCCAAGTATCACTACCCTGTATTCTTGTAGATCTCTAGGTTTCAGAAATCTCATGGCTGATTTTTATGCTTGCTGGCTGACCTAGTCAGATCTCAAATATTGCAGCCATTCCCCATGGCAGATGAGAGGAAATTGGAATTTCCTTGGGTGTAGTTTTGAGATATTGGCTGGCATAGAGGGAGTTAAAAAAAAAACACAAAAAAAAAAAACCTTCTCCCTGCCCCTTTGGCCAGTAGTACTTTCCAATGTCCGGTGTTGGGAGCCAAAGCCAAGATGATCCAGGATTTAGACTATCCCAACTCAGACTCTTTCATCATGTATATTACATGAAGGTACTTCTCAAAGACATGTGCTACTCCCTGTGAGACCTCTGTTTGAGAGGCTGCTGAAAAAAGCGACTTTCATTCACGCATGGTAGGCATACTGCAGTATCATACAGGATGAGGGAAGAATTGCTAGAGAACTACATTGAATTATATAAATTCACATTGATTAGAATGTAAAACGTATGCTTCTAAAGGGATATGGGGAAACAATCTCCCCAAAATAGAAGATACTGCTATGTAACACAGGGCTGGCAGGGGCCAGATGGAACATAGCAGGAGACTAGGCAGGGTTAAATGTCTATGAATACAGTGTCTGACTTTTGGACATGGATTGGTGTAGGGCAGCAGAACAAGACCATTCAAGAGCTGAGGTTGCCGACATATATATATTAACATCTGGGCTAAAGGTATAAGATACAAAACCTATGATTCATCACCCTTCGCCAGGTCTAATTGTAGGGCCCTTTCTGAGAGTCATAAAAAGGAATAACCGTAAAGAATGACACATTAATAACTGAGAAGAACCAACTGGGGAAATGCTAGCACCTGCTTGGTAATAGTCACTCTCCATAGAAGGAACATACAGTATGATGGGACCAAATGCTGTTGAATTATTACTGTACCTGCAAAATCTGTAAACTGTGTTCAATTCCGGTGTTAGTTAACTGCAATTACAGTTTCTCAGTACTGAAAACAATAACTTTTTTTTTTATAGATTTGATACAAAGGATCACTGTAAATCAAGATGCGCGTTTTCGGTCTCACTGCAATTAGAATGCAAAAAGATAGATACTGTAGGAAAAAAGTATGGCAGACAGCACCCAATAGCACCCAATATACTGATAAAATGTTGCCCTCTACAGTGGTTCCCAACCTTTTGATTTCTGTGGGTCCCCACTTTAACATTAATGGAACCCAGGGACCCCCACTGCATCATTATTGGAATCCGAGGACTCCTGCCTGATTCATTACTGGAAGCTGGGGCCCAATTTGTCAATATTTGTTTAAAAAATTGTAATTTTCTAAGCTCTCGCGGAGCCCCTGAGAAGCCTTTGCGGACCCCCAGGGGTCCCCAGACCACAGGTTGGGAACCACTGCTCTAGAATTTTCTAGATCAATTCAGTTTCTTTCCAATGAGTAAACATTGAAGACCTAATGATAAACATGAAAAGGAGGTATGATTAGTTTGACTTGGCTTACAAGAATGGCAGCGCTTTCAGATCATGGCTACTGCCATGGCCAATCATTGAGATGTTGTTCATGGCTTTAGGATATCTCTCTGGCTCCATAATAACAGCAGACATATCATGCACTTCTTTTCTTGCATCCAACCTTTTTGGCTTTCAACCAAGTACAAGATCCAGAAAATGAAGACTGAAGTAGAGAACTGAAAATCAAGTACAGTGGGGGGCAGCAATAATGTACCTGTAACCACTATCAGTAAATGTTGCTTTACCATTCACAGCTTTTACTGCAGAAGCTGTTTTATCTGTGTCGGGAGCTGACTACAGGGAAAGTGACAGTAGTGTTCCACTGCTGTAGCAAAGGCTACAATAGCAGCCAGGCAATAGCTCCATCATTCTAAAACTACCATCACAGTAATTCGAGGCATCACAGACCATTTTCAGTGTAACACAAAAGCAGAACTTAAACAGGTGCAGGAAATTGTACAGAACAGATACAATGTCAAGTTCTGCAGCATTCCATCAAAGGTGTTGAGGCCTATTCTTCTGGACCCAGTGGTTCAGGAGGTTGAGACCATCGTCATGAGCGTTATGCTAAAGTGTACTCCAGCATCAAAGTAGTATCAGCATCTACTACGGATACATTTTTTCTTGAAGTGGAGAAACAAGAATTCCAACCATGTATAGATCTGGAGGATCCAAATAAGTGGGTTAAGAGAAAACAAATCTGCTTAATGATGCACCACATCTATCCACCATGACATCTTGGGGAGTGCATCTATGCCATTGTTTTCTAGAACACTTACATTCATGTACTGATTGTTTAGAAGCAGTAATTTTCTTCAGTTCAAGATAGGCTATGAACATTTGCCTTAAATTATCATGCCCAGTTACCAAATGCTTGGTCTTAGCGGCAGCTTTCTCTGGGGCAAAGTTATCTCCCTCTACACATATTGAACTGTTAGCTGCACTCAGCATGGGGTATGCTGTTTCTGCAGCCTGCAATAGGTTAGCATTAAAGTCCTGGTCCACAGTACTTGCGTTGTACAAATAATGTCATACTTAGAGTGGTTGTGGATACAGATCACCAAAGTAAATCCTACAAGGAGGAATGATGTCTGGTGCCATCTTATCCAGCAGATTAGTCACTTATGCTTCTTGGAATTTTGCGTTTTTTTTTAGTGCTGATTACCAGACGTCAAATGAGGTCTGTCTGTGAATGCCTGGAGGAGCAGTGGTACCAGAGAACAGGAAACTCCTAGGGTGAAAGAATATTACTAATGGTAGGCTTACACTCCTTGCTGGTGTCTAGGAAACAAAATGTAATAAATGTTTTGCTTTCCAAGAGCATTACCTGACCAAGTTAAAGAGACTGACTTATTGCTTCTAATTGGCATGGTCAATTGCGGTATCCAGGTCTTCTCCAAGAACCTTCTCCAAGAGTCTTCAGTGTAGGTGATGTCTCCTCTCCAGGTTATCAGAACGTGATTACGCACCCCAGACTACATTCACTGAAATTGACTGCCTTTATCCTTAGTTGGTGCTGTGGGGCATCATGTTTTCTCAAGAGGTCTTGAGAGCCATAAGTATCCAGCAAATAACTCTTCCACATAGGTCATTTTAAGGTGGAAAAACCATTTCACTCTGGAACCTAATGGGAAAAACATGTCTTCCTCCCCTTTTATAGTGAACAAAAGCTTCCCTTCAGATTTCTTCTTTAAAATAATGTTTTGCTGCTATTGCGAGTGGCTTTCCCCACAGTCTTTTATCCCTGTGATTTTGTGTGATTGCATTTTTCCACATACTGTACATGGGGTCCACTGCAGGGTGCCCCTCTTTTTTAATAATTCTCTGACTGCTTTTTGTTCATTAATTTGCCATAGACTGCACACCTAAATGTAAGTTTGGTTTTAAGAAGTCTTATTGTTTGGGTAAACATACAGGTGATGCAGGAATTATAACATGAGTCTTCTTTTAAAATATGGGGCTTGCACCATTGCATAATAACTTGATTTAATAGTAGAGCTACTAATCAGAAGGCTGGAATTTAGAACAATCGCTCTGTACAACAATGCTGTCTGAGTTATGATGTGAAATACTTACCTCCTAGAACCGTAACACCCTCAACCTTTTTAGCTGCACAAATCATACTAATATCACCTTTATTTGGCCTTCTCTGTTGTACCTTGTCAGTGGAATGTTGCTGAATGGCCTGGGTTTTGTTTGCGCTCATTTTTGAATCTGCACACCCTTTATTTTACTCTCATTAACATGATAATCTCCTCTCTCTTTACAAGGACCTTACATCTGGGTCAGAAGTATCAGAGGAGCAGGCATTGCAGCTGGTCTGCAAGATTTTCCGAGTTTCCTGGAAGGAAAGGGACCGAGATGTTATCTTTCTTTCTTCTCTCTCTGCACAGTTTAAACAGAACCCCAAAGAAGGTGGGTGTTTGTCTGGAGAGATGTGTTCCAAATTTCCTTGAGCGCCTCTTCATTCATTGGTCACCTGAACACTGAAAGGTTGTGCTTTTTCACTTAATTGTAGTAAATTGTCATTTCGCTTCTTGCTTTCTTTTATCTTTGACAGTGTTCTCCAATTTTAAGGACTTGATTGGACAGATTTTGATGGAGGTCCTGATGATGTCCACCCAGTCGAAAGATGACAACCCCTTTGCCAGTCTGACGGCTACATCCCAGCCAATTGCTGCTGCCATCCGATCGCCAGACAAGGGTCTGGTGCTTCACTCCTCCTCTAGTTTGGGCTCTAGTCCCATGTTCTGCAGTGGTAGCTCCTTTGGTGCCAGTTCTGTTTCAAGGCAAGCTCTGACTCATTTTTTTCGTGGCTATGTGTATTTTAATGGATTGGTGGGAACAGAGCAAGAAAGGGGCAGAGGGTGAATGAGACCAAAGAAGACAACGTGATAGACATAGCCTCAATAATATCTTGAAGTGGTGTAGTTGCCCACCCGTTCTAATACTGACACAGCAGAGTTGAGAACTGTGATGTTAGCCATTAGTTAATGATTAATGTTTAGATTTTAACTTGTGGTGGAATGTCATATGTTTTGAAATGGGCCTTCTGTGTGGAAATTGGATTATTGTTGCCCTTTCCTTTTGCCTTGCTCACCTTTTATCATTACATAGGTTAGAGAGAGAGAAATATATATAAATGGGAATCTTGTAGTTGTACTTTCGTATTGAAGCTGTGTGGTATTTTTCTTCTGCCTAATCTTTGATCACCTTGATGCCTAATTAACTTTATTTCAAATTTTTTTCTATCCAGCCTATATGGGTCTAGCCCGGTTTCTAGCAGAACTTTCTCAAGCAATGTGGCACCTCTGACTCCAACTTTTAATCCACCCACCAATCCCACGACCCCCATTTCCATGCCTTCTCAGTCTGTCAGCCCCCATGCCCTCCCAGTCCAGCCTCCATCTCCAAGGTACCGACCATACATAGTCACCAGCTCGGGGGCCCTTTCATCATCTCCCACTCCAAGGCCTGCCTCCCTCTCCCTCTCCAGCATGCCACATCTGCAAACTGTGAGCAACAGCCCTCAGGCCTTGCCATCATCCTCACCCCGGCAACAGCCCTCTACCATGAGCCTTCCTCTGTTATCGTCGTCTCCTGGTGCCCTCTCCAGGTCCCCAACTGTGCAGAGCAGGATCCCTCATAGGTACTTCTCAAAGAGAGCTTGTGCATGTATATGTGTTGGGTGTGAGCTTCCTATAGATACGGACATAACCTATGAAGGCTCCCTTGTTTTCTTTCTATTGCACTGATGTGTGTCCATCTAATCTGCTTGATTTCTAAATACTGCACCTGATCCTGCTTGACCTGCTTCTCTTGAAATCTTTCAGTTCACCGTTTGGTAGATACATAGTCTTTGGATTATCCCATATTCCTGTGCTTCTCTTCTAGTGGGCCCATAGAGTAAAAGTCTTACAACTACTTTTCTTCTTTACTATTTAAGTTACATTTAGGTTTTTCAACAAATTTATTTTTTATCCCAGATTTTTCCAAACTAAATCAAATTAAAAGCAAGGGGCCAGATTTTTTTGCTTCCCTACCAATTATTTTTCACAGTAGCTATATTTCTTGAAAATTCTCCCAATACTCGTTCACAATTAGCATTGTAAGAGATCATGGTCCGTACAGAAAACAGTGTGTTTCAGTGAATGCAGTGGTTCCCAACCTGTGGTCTGAGGACCCCTGGAGGGTCTGTGGAGCCTCCTCAGGGGGTCCGCGACTGCTTAGAAAATTATATAATATTACTAGATTAGGTCCCCAGCTTTCAGTTATGATTCAGTGGGGGTCCCCGGGTTCCAGTAATGATAAAGTGGGGGTCCACACAAGTCAGAAGGTTGGGAACCACTGGGTGAATGCATCTATTATAGCTATTTACCAGACTAGAAATATATGGGGGGGAAGGGAGGAATGGCAGTCAGTGAGTTGCTGCTATTGGCAGTTTGTTGAACTCTTAGTTTAATGGCAGTCTTAGCTAGATGTTGTCTCTCCACTTAAGGTGCAAGTCTAAAGCATGTATAGCTCATCTCTCATGTACATACTATAATTCCATGCAGTGCCCTTCTCACATTTTTTACATGCTATATCCATCCATGTTTGTTGTGTAATGTCAGTACCTCAGTAAATAATTTTTCACCCCATGGGCTGCTAAAGACATTATTCATGTGTAATGTCTGGATTCAATTTACATTCAGGCTTTTGCTTTGTCACTATTTTCTTCCATTTGTTTTTAGTTTCTTTTACCTCAAATATCTATTTCTAAGGAAAGACCTGTCATTTGGATATATATATATATATATATATATATATATATATATATATAATCCGCGTCAGGTTACACCTACTTCAGTAAGCAAAGTTCACCCAGAACCACCCCCTCCCCCTTTTAAAACCCTGGATATGGCAGGAGAGGAAGGGGATAGTTCATGAGATGAGTGGCAGTAGGGTGTTGCATATAGTCTATGTGATCCATAAAGCATCAGGATAACTATAATCACTCTTAAGAAGACTGTGACTGACCAGAATATTCACAGGAGAATCATAAGTACAGACATCCCTGTCTGCAGCAAGATGATACTGAAGGTTAGTATTACAGACCTCTTCATAATGACAGAATGAATGGACCTACTATGAAATTCGGTCTTAACCACATACAGCCTATGATGCACATTTCCATGGCCCTCAGCAGTGACCGTCAGTCCATGATTGCAGACCTTTACACTACATTGGGGATAGGATAGCCACAGCCTCTACAACCACCACCACTTCCACCAGCGCAACCGCTGCAGTTGCCACCTATGCCAGGGGGACCCCTTGCACATGAGGTTGAATCACATTTTACGGGTAATGGTGAAGCTGAAGAAGAAGTTCTCCAGCTCCTCCAGGAAGGTGGATCTTATTCATTTCTCATTCATAAAGAACCTTGACAATAACTTTGCTTTCATGTAGCTGGTTGCCTTTTCAGTTATGCATTATCCCTTTTGGATTTTGGTCCAGCTGTTGAATCTTCACAAAATGTATGGCTCCAGTGGCAACATTCCTCTTGCCAAGAAAGGGTATTCGATATACCCTTACCGCTACAATTGGCCCCTCCAAGGCAGATTCAATCGAGGCAGAGACCTCTAATAATGCCGCCTGAAGACGTTTTTGCAATATAGGTGTAACTGTAAGTGAAGCAAAGTAATCTCTCATCTCATCAAGTAAAATAGGAGCCGGTTTAGTTATGAAACAAGAAAAACTTTCCCATTTAAAAAGGTTAAATCAAATGAATACTTCTGCAATACATAAAGAATCCTCAGGAATATGTCCATCTCAGTAATCCCACCCTAGAAGGTAAGCACACTCTATCCTCTTCACACCCCTACATTTATTTTATGGGGGTATGTTATGTCATGAATTCCCTAGGTATTTAGAGTCACAGAGTTGTATTTGTAACCTAGATTGACAATAAGTAGCTAGTGTTCGCTGTCCTGTCCAACGGGGGCAGTGGATGAAAAGGAGTGTTGTTAGCTTAGGGGGAAACACCATCTTCAATGCTCCTGCGCTCACCAAGGTAAGTGAAAGCCTTGCATATCAGTATCCCCACCTGCCCCTCTTTACCAACCCCTCCCACCTCTCCAATCCAGTAGGCCAGTGCAAATAACAGGGGTGATGGCGGCAAGCCTGTCTGGTTCCCCATCTAAGTAGAAAGGTGAGTAGACTGCATACCATTGACTGAAACCCACACCTCTAGGGTCTATGGCAGAGGATCTTAATGCAAAAAAAGAAATTGTGGTCTAAAGTTAATTTGACTAATGACCAGATAGAGAAAACACCAACTGAGAGAAACAAAAGCGTTCTTAAAGTCTTATAAAATCAGTGCGCTGGGGCAGTGGAATTCATGGGTGCTAGCTATCGCCAGCTACACCCTTCTAAGACAGTGATGTGTACCTCCTTGCAGTATAAATCAGTTTTTAATTGGTGTGTTACGGAGGAAATGACCTTGACCAGCCTGTCCACAAGGAGGCACAGTTCTAGGAGGTTTCATGCTTCAGGAGGACTGAGAGATTTGCATCACGGCGGTCATCTAGAATGCAACTTAACTCAGAGGCTTCAATGAACATGTTAAAGGATTGAGGGGGTCTAAAAGAAAGCAAATTTAAGAACTCAATGGGAAATGAATTTTCTGTCTGTAGTTTTCTTCGACTGCATCCTTTCTAGTATCACAGCCACTTCTTCAGTCTTCAAAGATTGGTTGAAAGTAGCTCGATCCGTCCTTTGGAATTCACAAATCTTCGAGTAGGGTTTGGACTGTTTTGCCTCCTTTGATAGGCATGCCACACCTAGACACCAGTAACTGTCTGCGATTGTGGCTTCTGGCTCCTGCTTATCCTTGGAAGAAAGTACTGCAGTAACCACTTTGGAGGTCACTTTGTGGTTGGCATGCCATTAAAGCAGATAATGCTCTTTGTTGCTAGTGTTTGGTATGCGTTGTGATGCTATCCAGGCAGGTCTAGCTAATAGTTTCACCTTCAATTTCACCTCTAAAAGCCAACATTGGAGGGGTCCTTTCAGAGTGGCTAAGAATCCTTGCTCAGACTTAAGGATTACCTCCTGTGTTTCTGGAAGCACAGAAAGATCAGGTCTAAAGGGGAACCCCTTCTGACCTGAGACATTGTAGCCTCAGCTGCAAAAACCCTAGTTTTGACCTTATATTACCTAGGTGGCTGTCGGGATGAGGCTCTCAGCGCGCCAGATGGCTAACGCTTCTAGGATCTGCTTCATTTAACAATGTAGGGATAATTTACATCAAAGTAAAAAGACAGTAGTCTGTATTTTTTCACAAATCCATAGATCCAAAATATATTGAATAGAAGCTCGGTCCTTAAAGTACTCAAAAAGGCAGTATAACATTTAGACAGGCAACCAACATGTTTCATCACCTCAAGTGACTTTTTCAAGGCTAAAAGATCTGCATTGTATATCCTGAGCACCGTTAATCCTTTTTGATATGTGAATCAAAAATTGCAAGTTGACATCCAGTCCAGGTCAGTTATGCCTGATCACAAACTATGAGTTCTACTATCTACCTATTTGGGCATAC
Source organism: Pleurodeles waltl (assembly GCF_031143425.1). Lineage (NCBI taxonomy): Eukaryota > Metazoa > Chordata > Amphibia > Caudata > Salamandridae > Pleurodeles > Pleurodeles waltl. Next base: position 1,543,951,341 of record NC_090445.1, read on the forward strand.
CGTTATACTAAATGCGTTTGCTGCAATTGCACAGCAATTGTGAATTCACATAGTGAAAAGTATGAACTCTAATCTCTTGCTCAGGATATAAGCTGTAGATCTTTTAGTCCTGAAATGTCATTTGTGACGAAACACGTTGCTTACCTGCCTAACGTAATATTGCCTTTTGGAGGACATTAAGGACCAAACTACTTCTCAGTAAATTTTGGATCAATGTATTTATGAAAAAAACATGGACTTCCGTCTACTTACTTTGATGTGAATTATCCCTACATTGTTAACTGAACTGACTGTTTTGTGTGCTGTGGTACTAACATTTGCAATTTGACACAGTAGACCCAAACTCACTGTTGATGGTTTCCTTGGGTAGTAGGATACTTGTTGTTGTTTGTACTTTGCCCTTCAATATATTCAATTTAGGAAGTGAGATTTGTACACTACTACTACCCGCTCAGTTTTACCATCCATTGTAAACTGCATAAGTTGCAGGATCAGAGAGTTAAAACGCCATCCACTACACATTAAGGAGTATAGTTGAATGTGCAAGGCCTGATCTTACCAATATTACAGTTCTCTTTTACGGCATGATTGGCTTGCTGCACATTTATCCTTTGTCCCACAGTGCCGCCTGACTGCATCTCCTACGTTTTTGCATGTCTGTGCACCTCAACCTGCCTGCTTTCATGCCTTTTTGCTGGTGAGTGGACATGTTAATGATTAAAACATGCCTCTTCTTTTGTATTGGCCATGTGTATGAGCATAGCTGTGTAGCTTTGCCTCGGTTTATCTTAATGTGATGTTTCTCTGTTGCTTTGTACTCAAGTATCCATTATGTGACCAAATATGCTTTGGTTCTGTGCACAACTGTGCCTTTTTACGTATTTACTTGTTACCGTGTCTTTCTGCACATGCGTCTGCATTTTTATATACTTGTTTCTAGCCTCCAGTAAGCTCCCTTTTTCTAGTTCTTACATATAATTATTCTGTGTGCTAATGTGTAGGGCTACATTGTTCAATGCACCACTGCACTTGTATGATTTCTGTTACGGGGACCTTTTGCTAGTGTGGTAGCCTGTAAAATGTTGCTCGCCCCTCCGTTGATACTGATTTGCTAGTGTATTTGGGCTGGGTTTTTACCAGTCATGTGCACCCGTCCTGGTATTGCTCGAGCATGCACCTTAAAGTTTAATTTAAATTTTCCTTATATTATGCTTGTACGTATACTAACAAAAAGAAACTTATAGACTGTCAGAATACTAGGTGATGTACTGCATGGCCTCGAAAATCCTGTTTGTCTCTCACCATTACTCCTGGTAATTCCTGTTCTCGATTCTCTTTTGTTGGCTATCGAGTCGGTATTTTGCTTCCTTTTGCTGCATGCCACTTTTAGTTGATTGAGCGTTCTTCCCCCAATCCTCAGCCCTAGTGCTTTGTCATAATTGTTCTTGCACTGTTGCTTATTCTGATAATGTTCATCTACTGGATCTGCCTGATTGCGCTTCTTTGCATTGTCTAGTCCTAATTTGGATTCCTTGCTGTGTGCCCCAGATTCTGGCCCCTTGTACTGGCTGCCCTTGATTAATCTCCCATGCATTGTGTCACATTTTGTAGATATTTGTGATGTCAGTTCAAGATTCCGGTATCTTGTGCATCCTTATGGGGCCCCTTGCAGAGTGACCCATCTTTTTTCAGAGTCTTTGCAGTGTTTGTTTTGTACTTCAGTTTCTGGCGTTTCTCCAATTGTATTTACTTGCAATGTTTTGATCCGTTTAGAATTGCATTATTTGTTCTTGACATCTTTTTTTCTTCTGCTGCTTTAAACTTAAAACTCATACTTGTTTTCTTTGATTCTTGGTGTTGTCTTTGGTAGTGCTAGTATGAACGACAACCCTTTCTCCTTCCTCTTCTTTGGCCCTTATTATAACCTTGGGGATATCAGTGATGAAAACGAAGAAGATTTTTCTTGTGTACAGTTTGGGTCCAGGTATTGACACAAGAAGTGTGGACGCATGTTTTGTTGTGAAAATAATAATTGATTGCTTAACGTACAAAAAAACCTTCTTGTGTGCAATGTCGGTTGAGATGAGAGTTTGTGTTATGAAAAGTGTTAACAGCCCACTGAAGTCTGCTACGACATGGAATAGGGCCATCATTCACTGACAAGGCATTTTGAGGGAATGGTGTTTCTCTCTTATTCCTGTGTCCTGGCTCTTCCGAGTAGTGAAACTGTGAACCTTCCATAGCAGTTGAGTTGCACACCCAGCGGCAACGAATATTGCTGTTTGTCATAGTAAATCAGTGTGGTTGTGTGCTCTCTGATTTGTTTTATTTTCTAACCTACTGTGTGAATTGAAACTTTCTTCCCATTCGACTACCAATTTCCCCTTGGGATTGGGGCTGTTTGCCTATTTTCTTGTTTATTTTTCTATTGTTTCAGTTTATCTAGCCTATGCTAAATTTTAGGTTTAGATGCATGCATTCTCTTTATAACCATTTGTTGATTTGCATGTCTTCTGTTTCTGCTTGTGAAAGTATCTTGTGAAGGGCTTAGTCCCATTTACTAGCATAGACACAGAGTCCATATGAAACAGTCAGACATACGCGCAGAGCAAATGGGATCCTGTCCTGCAGAAGGCATTTAATTTGCTCACAAATAAGAGGAAGTAAGTGCTGAGTTTAGGGACTGTGAAACCGGGTACTGAACCATGCTGATTTTTATTTAATGAAATCTGTCGATGTGCCAGATTCCTCCCTGGCTGGCATAGTGGCCAATCTCGCCACTACAGTATCAATCAATCCGTTTTTGTGAAGTGCGGCCTCTCACCCGTGAGGGTCTGAAGGCGCTGGGGGGGGAAGGGGGAAGGGGTGAGGGGGGAGGGTATGGGCAGTGGGAGTGGGGTTTTCAGTGAGGGAAATGTTGAGTTGTGTGTCATCGGCATATGACACAATGTTCATACCGTGGCTTCTGACGATGGCTGCAAGAGGGGCCATGTATAAGTTGAACAGTGTGGGGCTCAGCGAGGATCCTTGGGGGACTCTGCAGTTGACTCCTGCGGGTCTAGATGTGTAGAGTGTGAGTCTGACCCGCTGCGTCCTCCTGGGGAGGAAGGAGTGGATCCATTCCAGGGCTCTTCCACGGATTTCTGTGTCGTGGAGTTTGGTGCACGGTGCTGTGGGAGACTGTGTCGAAAGCTGCTAAGATGTCGAGGAGTATGAGTGCTGCGGTGTGGCCACAGTCTAGGAGTAATTGGATTTCGTCAGTGGCTGCTAGAAGGACTGTCTCTGTGCTGTGGTTGCTGCAGAAGCTGGACTGGGAGCTGTTGAGGGAGTTGTTGGCCTCAATGAAATTCCGTAGTTGTATGTTGATTGCTTTCTCCAGTACTTTGACGGGGTAAAGTAGCAGTGAGATGGGCCGGAAATGCTTTAGTTTTTATGGGTCGGCCAAACGTTTCTTCAGGAGAGTTCGTATTTCAGCGTGTTTCCAGTCCTCCTCAAAGGTGCCAGTGTTGATGTAGCAGTTGATTGTGTTTCTGGAGCTCGGGTGATAGATGTGCTGGCTTTGATATATATGTGGTGCAGGCAGGTGTCCAAGGGGGCTCTGGAGTGGGTTCTGTTCATGGTGCTGACTGTTTCCTCTGTGGAGAGCGTAGACCAGCTGTGGATGGTCCGGGTGGGTTCTTGGGGGGGTGGGGGCTAGGTCACAGGTTCCGGTGCCAGAATTTTCCAGGAGGAAGCAGTCGTAGATGGCCTGGATCTTGCAGTGGAAAAAGGTGGCAAGTTTGTCACAGAGGTCCTGAGTGGAGTGGCATACGGTGGAATGACGCAGAGTAGAGTGAGGGGATGCTGGTGGCTTCGGAGGGGGGAATCTGTGAACTCGATGACTGAGAAGAGTGCCTTAGAGTCGTGTGCGGAGAAGTTGATATGTTCCTGGAGTGCGTCCTTCCTAGTGTTCTTGAGTTTTCAGCGGTGGGCAGCGATAGCGGCTCTGAATGAAGCGAGATGTTCGCTGGTTTGGCTGTTCCTCCATTTTTTCTCTAGACGTCTGCGGGTACGCTTTGAATCTTGCAGTTCGGTGGTGAACCAGCTGGCTTTCTTAGGTCCGGGTTTGGCTGATGTCAGCCAGAGGGGGGCTAGAGTGTTTTCGGTGATCCTTGCGTTGGTATTGCACTCTGCTGTGTTGACCTCATCAGAGGGAGGGATTTGGTAAGCAATGAGGCTAGTTAATCATTGATGATTTTGTTCCATTTCCTTTGGGGGGGGGGGGCCAGAGGGTGCGAGTGCGGCTGCTGGGTGCCTTGATTGTGAAGTGTATGCAGCGGTGTTCGGTCCAGTCCGGGGTAGAGGTGGTCTCAAGGGTGATCCGGTTGCTTGAGGTGAAGATGGGGTCCAGTGTGTGTCCTGCGATGTGTGTGGGTGCAGAGACCAGCTGTCTGAGACCGAGGGTGGCAAGGTTGTTGAGTAGAGTGGTGGTGTTTTGATCGGCGCGGTCTTCGAGGTGGAAATTCAGGTTGCCGAGAAGGAGGTAGTCGTCTGTCGGCAGGGCCTGGGGGGGTAGCCATGTCTACAACGTCGTCTATGAAAGCTGGGTTGGGTCCGGGTGGCCTGTACCCCAGGGTGCCGCAGATGGAGGAGGTGTGGTTGGAGTGGACCAGGAAGTGAAGGGCTCCATGATGGTGCATTGTTCTTCTGGGCCTTGACATGTAGTGAGGACTTGTGTACGATGGTGAGTTCTCTGCTCAGCTGGGAGGGCTGGTCCCTTCTTAGGATGCTGTATCTGTCGGGAATGGCGATGGCGATGGCGATGTCTGGTCCCGAGGTGTGGTTGGTCCAGGTCTCGGTAAGGAAGGCGATATCCGGTCGGGCGGTGTCATTATTATTGTCCCCAGGAAGGGTCAGAGTACATAAGTGCAATATTTTGATTCTGTGAGGGTTTGTTTCAGCCAATCAGTTAGTCAAGGTCCGGAGAACTGCTCACAAGTGTCTAGTAGCGAAGGCACCTTTGAGAACCTAACACACTCTGATTCTGGTTCAGTCACAGTTGTAGTCTAGGCATCGAGGTACTGTTGCTCTACAGGATTGAACAGGTCTATCATTTTTGGAATATTGTTGCCCACTCATTACTCTGCGCAGTCAAAAAAGCCTTTTTTTCTAGATGCAGGTTGTCACCTGGAATGTCTCCACAATGATTCAACAGAGTTGCACTAGGGGGCTTTGGCCCAAAGGTCTCTGAATGACATGGAGAAACGTTACCCCTCTTCTGCTTTTTTTTTAAATCCTTTTCTGGTCATCAGCCTGTTTCTTCGGTTCTGAAGCAGTAGGTGGGCAGGACCCATGGTGGGCACTGATGTTTCACTTCAGTCCAGGGCCATATGTCCTGGGCACTCTAATCAGATAGCTAAATTAATCAAGCTCAGGATTAGTAAAGTCAAGCAGTCATTTTTATCCTAAGAGGTGGTATTTGTTTAGTTTGAATAGATAGCACCCAACAAAATCAAACGTTGTGTCAGAGCTCTCATTTCTAAATGAGCAGGCTTTTATTTAAATGTACTGGGGGCTCCCATCACGACGACGGGGAATGATTCAAGCATGTGAATCTATGAAAGATTCCAATACTGGAGAACTAAAGTTACAGGTAAGTAACTAATTTTCATATATGCATGCAGAATCAAATTATAGCAACTTTCTCTTGCCAGCACTGCCATTTCCACAGACCTATCTACCTCTTAGCAGGCCAAAAGAGATACCGCTCTTAAATGGAACTCCCATGTCTTTATATTTCATCACTTGACTACTTGACCACCGACAGCAACTTAATATGCCAAAGACCAATATCACAGTTTCATTTACAGAATGTTTTTTGTTTCACACTAAGTTCTAGGAGGTCTTTATATTATAGTTGTGGAATGTTCAAGGATGACCAAGTCGTCCATCTAAAATAATGTATTGATGTGAAAAGTTAGTATCTTATCAGGTAAAGCTAATTCCTTTGCAGGGAAGTATGGGAGGTCATAAAGGTATAAAGTAAATGTTACTATGCTGTGCCGCATCCACTTTTCTAAACCATCGCACCTCTTAGAATAAGCCAATAAGCCTTAGCTGTTTGATTTAATTGCCAAAGGAGAGTCAGATGCCTAGAGGAAAACTTGCATATGCAACAATGGCCTATGCAGAGTAATTTGTGACTGGCTAGTTACTTAAAAAAAAAGGCAACAAGGAGACCTTGCACAACCTTGATGTCTGACATGTTTTGCATTTTTGTGGGGCAGGACTAGAGCGGTGTTCTATAGACCAAAGGTTTGTAACCTTTGTCGGCAAGGATGCTGGCCCAACAGCTGCTGAGCCCAGCACTGCTATATTGATTGTTATATATTCCTTGCTCGGGGTTTGCCATCTTGTTTTGTCAATCCGCACCATAACAACTAAGGCAGCATTTGTAACATTCTTCAGGTATGTGCCTGTCAGAGGGCGGTATTGAGTAGCTATATTGCTTAGTCCACTTGTATTTTGCAAGCATTATGCTCTTGAAGCTTCTTACTGATGCAATGCTCGGTTTGTTCCGAAGGTTCCAGGCAATCTGTTGCTCTAGGCCGAATCTGCCTGCTGCTCTCCCTGTAACCATGTGTTTTTCTAGTTTGTAGATTTTATCAATGTGGTGAAAATGGTAATGATCATGGACATAAGGATATTATAAAATTACCATTTTGATGACTCAGCCAGAATAGAATACTTATTGGCTCTCTTCGTAAACAGTGCAATTTGTGTGGGTGTGCACCTGTCTTTGGAACGAGGATTGTCCATGTATTACAGCCATAAATCTGCTGCTGAGTCTTTAATGTTTGTTTTAACAGTCGTAGCCTTCTCTGGTCCTCCTAAAAGATACTGTAGTGCCCTTAGCTTGATAATTGGAGAGAGTCTAATGGTCTGATAACAATCACCATGAAATATACTTTATCTTTTTCTCTTGTCTCTTATTTGTCCAATCATCCATATCCAGGAGTTTTTTTGGTAGTTAAATTATTTTTTCACCAGTACCAGATTACCTTGCCCAAATAAAATCAGTGTAAATTGTTATGTAGACTAAACTAAGCATTTCCTCACAGTAGGATCAGCTGCTGGTGTTTGGTGCCTCTCCCAAAGGGTTCAGTACTTTTTCTTTGGCCATGGCATACTCAAGTCTGCCATATATAATTATGCAAAGTGGTCTAAATCTACTACTTGCATAGTGTTGTTTTTTATTATTTTTTATGTGAGATAGTTGGTATGACATAAGCGTCCTTCTAAATTAGCAATGATGCCCGTTTTTTTAAATTTGATTTTAGCCTTATATTTGTGCCTTTAGAAAGGAAGATCTGTTTGCCAAGCTCTCGTGGAGCTGCCCAGTTTCTTAGATGAAAATCTTCACAGCTCATATTTACAGTCTTTTTAAACATGCATGTCAGTATGAACTGCATTTGACAATAAAATCTGAACTAGAATTGAGCGGATATCTTTGGTTTCCACTCGTGTTAGCAGTCCTTAATGTCCTAGATAAAAGACTTAGCACTGCACTGTTGTATGCTTTACACATCAATTTGTGGGTTTTACATGTCAAGGTATGTTTCATAGCAGAGAGATCGTGCCTGCTTTCAAGTCTTTGCTGTATTGCACAGACCATATAAGAAAATTTAAGAAAGTCAGTTTTTACCCGGTTTCATTTAAAACTCAATTTTTGACAGTCTCTCAACAGAAATAAGACAGTGATGAAATATGCTTTTTATAGCAACTCTCAATTGTCAGATTAGTGATAAGGAATGTTTGTTTTCTTTTCATATGTTTCACAACTCTTGGTGCCACACAGTGATGAGCTTGGCACTTCTTTGTTCTTCTCCTTGTCTATGAACTAGGCCTGATTTATGTGGCCAAATTAGGAAACAATCTTGCACACTTTAACCTGTTCTGAAAAGGCTTTCTCAGTAGATGTAGGGAGCATGTTTGCAGGAACATTTTAATTTTTATGAGACTTTTAAGAGGGTTCCAGTAAGTGACAAACACACTTCAGCGATTTGAAACGTTTTAACCTGTGATCACACATTGAGCCAAAACCTAAGTTCATGTGTGTTGTGACATTCTAGATTCCTGTTTGTTGTCCGTTGAAGGACCGATATCTGGATTCACGCTAGAGTTATGCATTTCACACTCGTAGGTTTTTTATATGCGTTGGTGATTCTTGAAAATCAAGCATATCTGTTCAAATGATGTTTGGGGCGTTAGGGGGTGGGGGCAGTATAGCAGGGATTTTTCAACGCCAAGTCTTGTATAATGCAGGATTTTACACAGTTGATGCTTATTGGTCCACTGTGATAATTTAATGCCATTCAGGCTGGTGGGATGACATTGAGTGACTTGTGGAAAGGGTAGTCTTTCTACTTTAAACTTTGTTTGTTTATTCTGGAATAGTTGGATTCTTAGTGGGTTTGCACGTCAAGATAGCAGTACTAAACAAAAAAACAGATACTTTATTAAAAATGTTGTGTGTGGGGCATTGTTTTGACATTTCCATACAAGGAGAATTATTTGAAATTAAGCCTGTGCGTTAACCCTGCTGTGGTTTCTGCGATCCAATCCTGTCGATTCACATTTCAGATTTTTCTGAAGTTCAGGCCTATGAATTCATGACCAAGCAATTATCTAGTTGAGGCATATGTTTTTTTGTTGATGGTTCTCTAGAGGTTGTCACTGGAGTCACACTGCTGGATTCGCTATACACCATTCCAAGTCAGTTCACTCTCTAGTATTCTTTGCAGATCGGGTCTATAGATTTATACTTTGGAGGAGTAGCTCTGCCAGTTAGGTCTACAGTTTCATAACTGAGAAATTGTTTGTAGATCCTGACCCTGCCAGTTCACAGTAAAAAGTATTTTCAAATCTGTTCATTGACACTGGTAATAATTTGCATTATAACTTTGCATTCACATTGGAATTCTCTCCACATCAAGGCTTATTTCCATATGTTTGGGTTCGACGTGCATCTTGTCAACCATTATACTGTGTATTTGTTTCTTTGATACAGATGTTCAGTGTGTTGCTGTAAAGTTTACGGTGACAAGATGCCTGGAAGCACTTTGGGTTTATCCACGAGCAAAGTCTTGTACTATATAGGAGAACACACTGATTTGTCTTTTTTCTTGATGGAATTATACTGATGCTCTCTGCTTTACAATGTAGCTGCACGAAGTGCATATTGTGACTCAGCTGGATTCATGCCCATTATTCAGAAATCAAATGAACAACTGAACTCTGCCTGTTTTATGGGAATGAGTAGGTGCAGACGTGTAAAAGGTGGATTATGTTATCTAAGTACAATATCTTATTTTGTTGAGCAGATTAAGACTTTCATATATTTGTATGTTTATTTTTGTGTCCTAGTGTATCCAATATTTCGAGCCTCTGGAGTTGGAGCCTCCCTCAATGCAACAATTTTAGACATTCTCTGCAGCACTTTTCACTTTGTATTGCTTGTTATTAAACATTGGAACTATGACAGTCTTAGTCCAGGTGTTCTTAATTTTACCAGCTGCTAGAATACGATTGAACAGATGTGCTAAGTCAAGATTGTATGCAAATTAGATGATAGGTGCATGGTCCTGTCCTGCTGTTCGTTTCTTCTGAGAAACTAATACCTCTTGAATCTCATTGGAAAGAATGGGAACCTTTTGTGTAGTATTAGCACTGTGAGGCTACATCCCTTTTTAGTGCACAACTTGATCAGCAATTAAAAGGTTGTAATACAGTTTAGAAACCTCTCTTCTAAGGTTTTAAAGCTCATACTGGTGGGAGGGTGGCGCTTAACCTTTACAGCTGGCAGTAACTTGGCCTCAAAACGTAGATATGTTTTATCCGCAGTGGGTTGACGCAAGTATTGGCATTTTCTTTGCAGTGTACTGTTTTCTTTTGGGAAAATACCAGCTTGTATTCTTTCCGCTTTTGGGGCAAAGAGGCATCAATTATGTTTTTAGCTTTTATAGCATCAAACAGGGCAACTACGAATTTCTAGTGCTGGAAGAAGGGTAGCCTGGCCATTGATACCAAGTCACTCAAGTGTTTAGCTAGAATTGACTTCAGAGCTGAAGATATCCTTGCCATTGATTGTTGGAGAAAGCTTTACGTTTGTGTCATACCCCTGGATCTTTTTTCTAGCAGCATTTTTACTGTGAAATAAAAAATGTTTCTTAGTGTACTTCTTACACACAAGGTGGTAGTGTCTCTGAAAAATGCATTTAACCATGAGGGACCCTGGTGGTGACTTAAAACAGACAATATCTTTGGTCCCCAGACTTTATAGAGGGGCAAGTGTGCCTAACTTGCACAGATATTAACTGCATGCATAGTGTGAAGGAACAAGCATGCAGGTTAGAGTATGTCTGTGCCCCTGCAGGAACAATATTAAAACATTTTTTTCATCCCTGTTTCTGAAGCTTGGGTACACCCGGCGGTGCAGGAAACTCAAGTTCGTGTTATGACCGATTCACCATAGAGACTTGCAAAGAAACAGAAATGCTGAACTACCTCATCGAATGCTTTGACAGGGTGGGGATCGAGGAAAGGAAGGCCCCAAAGGTAACTAATTAATGTCAGATGTTTACACAATGCATGGCTGAGAGGGATTATTTTGTGTTTAGTTGTGTGTATGGCAGTTTACTGGTAATTTTTGGAGGTTCATTGATGAGCAGACCTATTTATATTCATAGGCACTATATGCCTTGGTCACTGTGGGTGTGTACTTGTTAACAGTGTATGTTGATTTTCTGGTCTGCCTGTTCTTCTTCTAGAACAGCTCATTTATAGGCACTGTTGAGAGATTTATTTTGAGGAGATCATACGTTATTCCATGCAGGGTGTGATTTGCTCATGTACCTCCTGTTTTCTGTGCATCCTGCTTGTATTCTTGGATTTATTAAGGTGAAAAAAAAATCACATGCACATGAATGGAAAGAGACAATACAGAGCAGATTCTGTTACTCACTCTTGGTTTCGGAGCACACACATGTTGGTTCTTGGTCGTCAACAGCTTCTAGGGGAACTTCATGATTTTTGCCCTCGGCACAGTGTGCATCGTGCTATATTGCTGCCTAGGTATTTCACAAATATAGTTGCTGTCCTGCTTCATTGATAGGATTTGCTTTATTAAGATGTTTATTTCGTTTTCCCAGATTTGTAGTCAACCAGATGTTAGCCACTTGCTAAGTAACATCCGATCACAGTGCATCTCGCATGCTGCTTTGGTACTACAAGGATCCCTCACACAGCCAAGGTAAGTGTGCCTAAAGGCTGGATCCTAGAGTACTGTTAGAGGGGATGGAGGCTGGAAACAATACCTATTGGTTTAGAAAATGCAATAATTAATCTCAAACAATGTGTACACCTTAAGATAAAACCTTTTTATTTTTTTTAATTTTTTTACGAAACACTATTTACATAACTTGTTCTCACAAACTGAAAAGATGCTTAAATCGTTTTAAATCAACATATTAATATTGTTTTCTTTTTACAACAAATGAAACAGGAAATTAATTTGGTACGTTTATTACCCATCTTGAAAAACAGATGTTGCATATTGTTACTCCCTGAATGTCAGCAGCAACCCTGCAGGATCCGGAGTGCTCTGTGCTTGCCAACTGCTTTCTAGCTCTTTTTTTCCTGCAAGAGAGAGTCCCTGAAACCTGCAACTCACGTTTGTGATTCCCTCGTTTCCCTTGAGGTTCCTTTTTCATCTGTAACTTTTCAAAAAGTCCTTGTCTGAACTTTGTTGGCAGTAAGATGAGCAAAGCGGATGACATTAGAAGGCATATTTTCTTCTTGTCTAATAAGGGGAAAGAAAATTTCTGTGTGTTCTTCTGGGATGGAAACAGAGTGCTGGATTTCAGTTTTGAATAAGATTTGATTTCTCCTATGTACCCCTGTTGTGGTTGTGTTGTATACCCTCAGGAGCCTTTCTGTGGTGGTGGAAGTTGTCCTGCATCATGCATAACCCATGTAGCATAGGACAACAATATCTAGAACATTGTCGACAGCATACTTGGCTCAAGAGTAATTCTTCAACATTGATTGACATCAAAGCACCTATCTGTGAAACATCCTCTGCTAGACACTTCCTGACAGTTACAAGTGGCCATTTTATCCCATGGTGTACACTGCTGTCGCCTACTATCATTCAAACAGCAAAGGTGTCATCAAAAACATATTGCTACCATCTAGTAGCAGAAACATTGGAGATCCCCAAGACTCTTAGTGAGCAGCCTGCCCACTCTCCTTAATGCAGCAATTCATGTAGTTCTTTCTCAGAAATAGCCTGCTTAACAGTTTGACACCAAATTACGCTTGTGCCTGAGCCTAAAGTACTTATTATGTGAAGGAGAGTATCTTCTGGGGTTATTATTTCTTTGGAATCAGACTGGGTAGATTGTTCTGGCTTCTGGCAAGGGGGTGGCATTGAACTAAATTACCCTTCCCGTCCAGATAATAGTGAGGTTTTGAGCTATCCAGGCAGACCGCTTTTCTAGACCAGTGAGGGGTTGAGGCATTTTTCTCCCTCTGTCAACTCTGACAAATACCCTTTCAGTTTTAGAAAGCATCAAGAGCAACCTATAAACGCACAAGTCCAGGGTATAACTATTAAAGAAAAACAATGGCACTCACAGGTGTCATTTATTTAAATTAATCAGTAGAATTTCAGAAGACTAAGTTGCCTCACACATTTAATGCAAAATGATCAATTCAATCACATAACCATCAAGACACTCCAAAGTATGTATTTATAATATCAATTGACGTATGGAATTATTCATAATTACACAAGACAACCATACAAAGCAAACACAGATTCATAGTTTCCCCAGTGTAGCAAAGATAAAGTATGGGTAAACTTTTTGCAATATAAAAATTACATGTGTGTTACACGTAACATACAACCAAATACGGTTAGCAAATATAGTCCATTGGCCTCAAAGCGGCACCATATTATACGCAATAAATGATCATCCAATGGAATCCTTTCTTTTATGAACAAACAAGTGTGTATATACAAACACAAAGTAAAATACCACATGCACACATAATAGATTCAGTCCTCCTAAAATCAGTACTGTAATGTTAGGTAGGTCCCTGAGTCCCACTTCCTTCTTTCTACAGTTAGTAGTTAATCCCCATTCATGAATGGCAACATTCAGATTATGCCTGTTTAGTGCGCTGAGTCTTAATAGTCCCATGCCAACTCTTTCAAAGTCAAAAGTGTTTCCGTACACACGTCTGTACAAGGCAGAATAAGTTTGCCTGGGTCCTTCGGCCCTGTGTTAAGCTTAACCTACTCCCTCCAGGGTTGTCTACCAGAAAGCTTGGAAGTGTTCCATGCAGGTCTACAGTGGCTGGTGGTTGTGAGTGGCACTCTGCTTTGCAGGTGCAGTAGCTGATCCTCCTTGGCGCTCGCTTAGATGATGAGGTAAGCTACTTTAATAATTCGAGTTCCAGTTCTTGATATTTGAGTCTGCACATGGGTGACAACCCATGGTGTAGCAGCTGCTTCCTCACAACTAGCAATGGGGATCCATTCTCCATGATTCCGCCCCCCCCCCTTTTCGACCTTGCTCCCTCCAAGCGCTCTTCGCTTCCTCACAGGGCATACTGGTCTTGTCAAGCAGACACAATCTGGTGCTCCAGACTCAAGGGCAGATGGTTTTGCATTTTGCTGGGTGAAGTCCCCTCACCTAACTGGAAGACTGGCAGACCTTAGTTCTCAGTTTTGATCACAGGTAGAAGTCTTGCAGAGCTTCTCCTCCTCAACCTATAACCCTTGGCAGTTGACAACTTTGGGGGGCCTCGAGCTCCTTTTTTAATAGTCCATTTCCAGACACAAACTGCGATTTAGTGTCTGAGTCTTTTTCGTTTTTTGGGGGGGTTTGCTTCCTTATGACATGCCCACTCTTCTGTCCTGCCCTTCCTCCAGAAAGCAGTCTGTCAGACTTCAAATATGTCAGCCCCGCAACACAAGCCATTTTTTTGTAACATCTCTTTATTATTTCAAAGTGACATACATATAGGGGTACCACTGAATCGACCAGGTACTTAGAGAAGAAAAAAGGAAGAAATACCTTTTATCATTAAAAGAGGATTACATATATAACTTCAACTTTGAACTATAAACTGTGTCACGTGGTAGTTAAACCGCTGCTACGCCAGGGAAGCTGGGGGGGGGGGGGGGGCGTATGCGATAATATCCAAGGGGGGGAAGCGAGGCGCCCAAGTGCATTATAGGCATATGTTATGCGAGTGTGTTAGTGTATGGGGGTACAGCATACGTATTTCTAATGGAAGATGGGATGAGCCAGGACATAATAGATAGGGTCACGGGGATGTCCAGGTGCACTTTTACGCTGATACATTGGCGGCGCCCTCTCCCACGTGGGAACAGTGACATTAGCAATAGTCACTCACAGAGCGAAAATAAACCCTGGAAGTGGGGAGGACAAATAATCAGCCCATCTCAATATCTGTAGGAGATCTAACGTGGGCGAGTGTTGTCCCTGACCTCCATCTTGACTATAAAGGTGTCCCATATGTCTGAGCCGCCCTGCACTAGTCCTCTATATTGTAAACTGCGCAGTGTCTGAGCCTCAGCCTGGGACTGCTGTCTTAATATCCGTAGCCACCCATCCTGATTAGGGGCATGTGGTGCCTTCCAATTAATGACTATTTGTTTCTTGAAAACTATGTATACAAGATCTACTAACCTATGTAGTTGCTTATCTTTGCTGGAGCGTCGTCTTAATCCCAGTAGACAAGATTCGGGAGTCAGTTGCAGAGAGTGGGCGGTGATGTCAGACACTTCGTCGGTGACGTGCCGCCAAGCCACAGCCAACGGGGGGCAACTCCACACCACGTGGTAAAGATCTGCCAGGGGGTGCGCGCATCGAGGGCAAGCTGCATCTGAAGCAGGGAACATGTGTTTTATGCGGAGAGGGGACAGGTAGGAGCAGTGTATGTAGTTAAATTGGGCGTAGCGAAGTCTAGCATTTCGGGAAACAGTTTTAAGAGAAGAGAGCGCAGATGACCACGCCGCCGAGCATAGGGGGGCAGGCAACGTCTCGTCCCAGCGAGACTTTGCATGATCAAGGTCCGGAAGTGTGTCCAGTAGTAGCATGGAGTACAAGTGTGACACCACTCTCCCAGCTCTGCCCATTGAAAGGAGTAGAGTGAGGATCTGCGATGTAGGAGGTTCAACGTCTCCCAGGCCCCACGAGATATGAAGGAGGTGTCGTATAGCACAGTATGTTAAGTTGCCAGCCGGTATCTTTGTGTGGGACAATAATTTGTTGAATGTTAGTAGTGTGCCCTCGGAGTAAAAGTCTCCAGTCGTGATAAGGCCCACAGCTTTCCACGGGGACATAGTATGGTGCGCCAGCAAGGACCGTACTTCAGGTAGAAGTGTCAAGGGGTATATGGGAGAGTATGGTATGTGAGGTCCCCTGCCATGGACATAGCGTAGCCAGCCCGACTTCGCAGTAGTTAATACAATATTGTAGGAGGCTGGACTGGCTTGTAGTGAGTACCAAGGGGTACTTGCCCAGTTATCCCTTATTAGTGTATAGGGTGTCTAGCAGCTTAGGCTGATAGATAATGGTAGCTTAGCAGAGCAGCTTAGGCTGAACTAGGAGACGTGTGAAGCTACTACAGTACCACCTAGTGTCATATGCACAATATCATAAGAAAACACAATACACAGTTATACTAAAAATAAAGGTACTTTATTTTTATGACAATATGCCAAAGTATCTTAGAGTGAGAGGATAGGAAATATACACAAGATATATATACACAATAGCAAAAATATGCAGTATAGTCTTAGAAAGCAGTGCAAACAATGTATAGTTACAATAGGATGCAATGGGGAAACATAGGGATAGGGGCAACACAAACCATATACTCCAAAAGTGGAATGCGAACCACGAATGGACCCCAAACCTATGTGACCTTGTAGAGGGTCGCTGGGACTATTAGAAAATAGTGAGAGTTAGAAAAATAACCCTCCCCAAGACCCTGAAAAGTGAGTGCAAAGTGCACTAGAGTTCCCCTAAGGACAAAGAAGTCGTGTTAGAGGAACAGTGCAGGAAAGACACAAACCAACAATGCAACAACGCTGGATTTCCAATCTGGGGTACCTGTGGAACAAGGGGACCAAGTCCAAAAGTCACAAGCAAGTCGGAGATGGGCAGATGCCCAGGAAATGCCAGCTGCGGGTGCAAAGAAGCTTCTACTGGACAGAAGAAGCTGCGGTTTCTGCAGGAATGCAAAGGGCTAGAGACTTCCCCTTTGGAGGACGGATCCCTCTCGCCTTGTAGAGTCGTGCAGAAGTGTTTTCCCGCCGAAAGAACGGCAACAAGCCTTGCTAGCTGCAAATCGTGCGGTTAGCGTTTTTGGATGCTGCTGTGGCCCAGGAGGGACCAGGAGGTCGCAAATTGGACCAGGAGGTAGAGGGGACGTCGAGCAAGACAAGGTGCCCTCTTAGCAGCAGGTAGCACCCGGAGAAGTGCCAGAAACAGGCACTACAAGGATGCGTGAAACGGTGCTCACCCGAAGTCGCACAAAGAAGTCCCACGTCGCCGGAGAACAACTTTAGGAGGTCGTGCAATGCAGGTTAGAGTGCCGTGGACCCAGGCTGGACTGTGCACAAAGGATTTCCGCCGGAAGTGCACGGAGGCCGGAGTAGCTGCAAAAGTCGCGGTTCCCAGCAATGCAGTCTAGCGAGGTGAGGCAAGGACTTACCTCCACCAAACTTGGACTGAAGAGTCACTGGACTGTGGGGGCCACTTGGACAGAGTTGCTGGATTCGAGGGACCTCGCTCGTCGTGCTGAGAGGAGACCCAAGGGACCGGTAATGCAGCTTTTTGGTGCCTGCGGTTGCAGGGGGAAGATTCCGTCGACCCACGGGAGATTTCTTCGGAGCTTCTAGTGCAGAGAGGAGGCAGACTACCCCCACAGCATGCACCACCAGGAAAACAGTCGAGAAGGCGGCAGGATCAGCGTTACAGAGTTGCAGTAGTCGTCTTTGCTACTATGTTGCAGGTTTGCAGGCTTCCAGCGCGGTCAGCGGTCGATTCCTTGGCAGAAGGTGAAGAGAGATATGCAGAGGAACTCGGATGAGCTGTTGCATTCGTTATCTAAAGTTTCCCCAGAGACAGAGACCCTAAATAGCCAGAAAAGAGGGTTTGGCTACCTAGGAGAGAGGATAGGCTAGCAACACCTGAAGGAGCCTATCACAAGGAGTCTCTGACGTCACCTGGTGGCACTGGCCACTCAGAGCAGTCCAGTGTGCCAGCAGCACCTCTGTTTCCAAGATGGCAGAGGTCTGGAGCACACTGGAAGAGCTCTGGACACCTCCCAGGGGAGGTGCAGGTCAGGGGAGTGGTCACTCCCCTTTCCTTTGTCCAGTTTCGCACCAGAGCAGGGCTAAGGGGTCCCTGAACCGGTGTAGACTGGCTTATGCAGAATTGGGCACATATGTGCCCAAGAAAGCATTTCCAGAGGCTGGGGGAGGCTACTCCTCCCCTGCCTTCACACCATTTTCCAAAGGGAGAGGGTGTCACACCCTCTCTCAGAGGAAGTTCTTTGTTCTGCCATCCTGGGCCAGGCCTGGCTGGACCCCAGGAGGGCAGATGCCTGTCTGAGGGGTTGGCAGCAGCAGCAGCTGCAGTGAAACCCCAGGAAGGGCAGTTTGGCAGTACCAGGGTCTGTGCTACAGACCACTGGGATCATGGGATTGTGCCAACTATGCCAGGATGGCATAGAGGGGGCAATTCCATGATCATAGACTTGTTACGTGGCCATATTCGGAGTTACCATTGTGAAGCTACATATAGGTAGTGACCTATATGTAGTGCACGCGTGTAATGGTGTCCCCGCACTCACAAAGTCCGGGGAATTGGCCCTGAACAATGTGGGGGCACCTTGGCTAGTGCCAGGGTGCCCTCACACTTAAGTAACTTTGCACCTAACCTTTACCAGGTAAAGGTTAGACATATAGGTGACCTATAAGTTACTTAAGTGCAGTGTAAAATGGCTGTGAAATAACGTGGACGTTATTTCACTCAGGCTGCAGTGGCAGGCCTGTGTAAGAATTGTCAGAGCTCCCTATGGGTGGCAAAAGAAATGCTGCAGCCCATAGGGATCTCCTGGAACCCCAATACCCTGGGTACCTCAGTACCATATACTAGGGAATTATAAGGGTGTTCCAGTAAGCCAATGTAAATTGGTAAAATTGGTCACTAGCCTGTTAGTGACAATTTGGAAAGAAATGAGAGAGCATAACCACTGAGGTTCTGATTAGCAGAGCCTCAGTGAGACAGTTAGGCACTACACAGGGAACACATTCATATAGGCCACAAACTTATGAGCACTGGGGTCCTGACTAGCAGGGTCCCAGTGACACATAACAAACATACTGAAAACATAGGGTTTTCACTATGAGCACTGGGCCCTGGCTAGCAGGATCCCAGTGAGACAGTGAAAACACCCTGACATACACTCACAAACAGGCCAAATGTGGGGGTAACAAGGCTAGAAAGAGGCTACTTTCTCACAAAGGGGTATATGGGAGAGTATGGTATGTGAGGTCCCCTGCCATGGACATAGCGTAGCCAGCCCGACTTCGCAGTAGTTAATACAATATTGCCGTGCAGAGGATAGGAGGATTTGACTGATAGCCAGGTCAACAATGGTGTTGGAGCCAAGTCACTGAGCAGGACCGATTTTTCGCCTAAAAAATGATCACCCAGCCAATCTGCTGGCCACTGCAGCTGGGCCGCAGCATAATACATTTCAAAGTTGGGAACACCCAGTACACCCCCAATCTGTGGGTGTTGAATCGTAGACGAGGCCGCTCAGCGTCTGTCTTCACCCCATAGAAAGTCCGTCAAAATACCCTGTAGTGTCTTAAAGAATGCTTGTGGTAAAACAAGCGGGAGCGCTGCAAATTAGTAGGGTAGACAAGGTAGGATGATCATTTTAGTGATAGAGCCCCTGCCCATAGGGGACGGGGAGCGCTCCCCAGAAGGGCAGAGAGCCCTTAATGGAGCGAAGGGCTCTGTCCAAATTGCCCTCCCTAAGGTCCTCGAAAGAATGGTACATCTGTATGCCCAAGTATTTAAAGGTGGTATGACACCATGGCAGTTGATAATTCGGCAATGCCAACTGGAGTTCCGAGGGCACTGGAGATAGGGGTAAAATATAAGATTTAGTCTTATTTACCCGCAGGCCGGAAATGTCTGCATAAGAGTCCAAGGTCTCCAGTACCTGACACATGGACGTTGTGTGATCACGCAAATAAATCAGAGCGTCATCCGCATACAAGGAGATTATATGAAATGTATGTAGCTCCTGGATACCCCAACATTGTGCTTGTTGTCTAAGGTGAACGGCCAAGGGCTCCATAGCTATGGCGAACAACAAAGGGGACAAAGGGCATCCCTGTCTGGTGCCTCTGGAGATGGGGAATGGTTCTCAGATAATTTGTCCCGTCGTGACACGGGCCGACAGATTAGAGTAAAGGATCTTGATCCATGTTCTAAATCCTACACCGAGCCCCATCGTAACGAGTAATAGAAAAAGAAAGTCCCAACTCAGCGTATCAAATGCTTTTTCTATGTCTAGTGACCCGGCAACTTTGTTGCAGGTGGGAGTTGGATCGGTGCGGTGTAGTACACGAATCAATCTCCTGATATTCAGGAAAGTATTCCTGCCAGGTATAAAACCCGATTGATCCTCCTGAATTAAATGAGATATATACGGGAGAAGCCGGTTGGCTAGAATTTTCCCCAGTATTTTGCAGTCTGTATTTAGCAGTGAAAGGGGACGATATAAACGGATGTCCAGGGGATCGCGGCCAGGTTTTAGGAGTAGCGCTATGAGGGCTTCCCGCATTGAGGCAGGTAGTATGCCGCGTAACTGCGCCTCGTTGTAAACCTGAAGCAGGGGTTGCAAGAGGTGGGGTACTAATGATGCAAAATACTCAAGTGGGAGACCATCTGAGCTGGGAGCCCTGCCTCGGGACAGTTGGGATATCGCAAGGCGGATCTCTTCCACCTCGAAAGGTCCATTCAGTGTGTCCGCCTGTTCCGGGAGCAGGTAGTGAAACTGTAGGGAGTCCAGAAAGCCAGTCACACGCTCCACTGTAGGGGGAGGGGAGAGGAGCATATAGTGTACGATAGTAGGTCAGTCAGTCAGTCAAATAACTTTATTCGGCAATCGCCATAAAAGTGCAAACCAGAACACATTTTACTGATCTATAAATAATATAAAAACACAATTAAAACTATAAAACAATTTCTGAGAACACCATATGAGCATCCATTCTAAGACCCCTTGACATATAGCAGATAAATATACTAAACAAGATTAAAATCACAAAATAAAAAAGTACAGATATTATCTCAAAATAGTAAAATTTACAAATATATAAGAATTTAATATAGAGTAGACCTTTTCCTAATACTTAAAGAAGCTGTAACAAAATCCAGTACATAATGACAGGTTTGGATATCTGACAATCTCTGGAGATATAATAGAGCTTCCGTGTAGTGGATAGGTCTAAGGTGACGTAAAATGGGTAGGATAAAAGCCCTCTGGGAGCAGCATATAGAGGGCAAAAAAGAAGAAAATGTAAGGTACTCTGTGATTTGGAATCACAGGGACAAAGTGGTAGATCCTTTTTCCAAAAACATGGTTCGGGAAAGGCTACCTTAAAGTGAATTAGATTAAGTCTAAAAAGTGTTAAAAGAGAAATTTTTCTTAAACTTAAACTCAAAACCAGATCAAATAGGGTTCAAGGGATGAAGGAGTCA
The DNA here is from genome assembly GCF_031143425.1 of Pleurodeles waltl. NCBI lineage: Eukaryota > Metazoa > Chordata > Amphibia > Caudata > Salamandridae > Pleurodeles > Pleurodeles waltl. Next base: position 1,543,972,208 of record NC_090445.1, read on the forward strand.
CAATCCAAGTATAGGGATCGAAGGATTTCAATTTCAGGGAGCTATAAAATCTCAGCTCTGATACATGCTCAGAATAAGTAGACTTCAAAACAGTCCTAGAATTTGTAGTTAACAGAAGGGGTTCATCAAACATGTACCTAAGCCCTAGCTTCTCAAGAGTTTTGCAAAAACACAATCCAAGGAATCCTATTTGAATTATCCAATTGTAGGCAATCCGAAATGCAATCCTGTACAAGTTTTGCCACAGGGTTTGTCCAGCATCTAATCCAGAGCAGAAGGGAAGCAATGGAAACCCTGTCCTCCAGGAAATGCTGGCCAAGTTCCTCATGGCAGATGATGTTTGCTATGCATTTTGGGACCATCAGTAATCTGCGCAGGAATTTATTTTCAGTGCTCTGGAGAGAGGGTATTTTATTGAAGCCCCAAACACCTGATGCAGCGCACTTGGAGTTGTAAAGTGTTTTCATCTGTGCAGGAGGTCTGTGACCTAGTTTACTAGAAAAGCGAAAAATCGCTTCATTGTTCCTTGTCAGCTGTTGGAGCTTAAAGTTAATGTGTGTTTTCCAGGACAGAGAGGAACTCGTATACATGCCTAAATAACAGAAATTATTCACCTTGTTTAAAATATGTCCTCCCATAGTAAATTGTTTAGACTTCGTGTTACGTGGGCCACATGTCATAACAAAAGTCTTAGGGTAGTTTATTTTCAAATCAAGGTTTGACATAAAATTATAAAATAAGTCCAATAGTCCCTGTAAACCATTAGCGGTACGAGCAATTAAAACTGCATCATCAGCATATAGTAAAACTGGAAGTGGTCTCTGGCCCATCTTTGGTACGTCCTTTGCATGTTTTACCAGCGAATCATAGAGCCCGTTTATGTATATTAAAAAAAGAAAGGGGGCTAAGATACATCCCTGTCTTACGCCCCTTGTAGACGGAATGGGAGAGGTTCTCTGGCCATGTAAACCAGCCTGAACGGAAACCGATAAATCTGTATGTAGGCGTTTAATAAGCTCCAATAGGGACGTGTCACATCCTAAAGTTCCCATAATTTGCCATAACTTCGACCTATTGACCATATCAAAGGCACTAGTTGGATCAATAAAAGCCATATGAATGGACTCTTTTTTGACTAACACATATTTACTGAGTATCAGTTGCAGGTTTAAAACTTGCTTGACTGTGCCTACACCAGGTCTAAAACCAAATTGAATAGGGGATAAGATCTGGGCCTCGGTCACCCAATCTTCTAGACGGGATAAGATCACACTTCCTAAAATCTTTGCCGTCGAATCGATAAGAGAAATTGGTCTGTAACAGGAAGGATCTTGTCTGTTTCCTTTTTTAAAAATGGGGACATTGATAGCTGATTTCCATGAGATGGGCACATTACTATTAGCCGCGCTATTCAACACATTTGTAACTAACGGACCCCAGAGGTCGATTTTCAGATTTGAAAAGATCAACGGGAACCCCATCAGGGCCAGGAGCCTTTCCCTGCCTTGATCGATTGATGGCGCTTAAGACCTCACGGAGATCAAAAGTAATATCTGGGGCCTTAATATTGGGGTCTAAAATGGAATATGCAGTGGGATTATCTACTATATGCAGGTTCTCGTTGTTTCCTGGACAAAAAACTTTCCTAAAATGAGTAACCCAGACGTCCTCTACAATAAGACAGTCATCAGCCTTAGTATTGTTATCTGAGAAGTAGGATTGGTTTATCACTTTCCAAAATTTAGAAGTATCCTTCAGCTCAGAGGCAGCCAAAAGATCAGCCCAGGCCTTAGTCCTAATTTCTGATTTCCGTTTTTCAAGGGCGGCTCTAGCTAGTTTAACTAGTTGGCGGGAGAGGAGAGCTGCTTTAAGAGCATCTTTCAGTTTTTTGTGGGCAGATGAGCACACAGAGTCAAACCATCTGTGGGCCACTGGCCCCTTCATGGGCCTGTCCACCACCAAGGCAAGGGAGATATCAGTACTTAAAGATTCGAATTCACGAACTATACGTTCAGGATCTAGCTGCCGGGACAAACACATATGAATAGAGTCAGAACTACTTCTTACAATTTCGTGGTTAAAAGTTTTAGGATATATTTTGTCCCATTTTAGACGTATACCACAGTTTGGGTTATAAACAGTAGTAGCTCTCAAGCATTTGCTCTTAGGAACCTGGTTAATTTTTAAATCCAAGTTAATACTAAGGGGATTATGGTCACTGGCACAGTGAGGCGTGATCTTGAATTCTTGAATTAAATAAAAGTCAGAGGAGCCAATAAGTATGAAGTCAATAATACTCCCCTTCAAATTCCCTGTAAAGGTTGGTATATTACAGGCGTCAGCAGCCAATTTCTCAATAATGTGTACTAAATCAAACTTACAAATAAAAAGGTTTAGGGCATCTCCTTCAGTAGAATGATTGAAATGGACTAATGACTCTCTACCCTCGACAGGGAAGGCACACAAGTCTATGTGATCCTTGCTGCACAGAGGAGTATTAAAATCACCCACCCATAGAGTAATTAGGTCATTATTCTGCAGGACTTTAGAAGAGTCTATGAGGTATGTTATCTCCTCCAGGTGGCCCATAAGAAGGCCCCGAGGGATATTACTGTAAAAGTTTAAAATTAAGATATCTTTTTGTCCAGTAATAGAGACTAGAACGACCCTGAAATAAGGGGAAGATCAGATTAAGGACACGTTTAAAAGCGGAAGATGTAGGGAAACAAGAACTAAAAGGCCGCCACGTGCTCTCCCCATTTGGGAGGTTATTGCCGGCTGACACAGAGAGGTGAAACCGTTCAGAAGGAACGTATCTTTAGACCAGGTCTCCTGTAGGCAAATTATATCATAAGAGGAAATAAAGCTCTTCCAATCTGAATTGTCAGTTTTGGATCGGAGCCCTGCTATATTCCAACTAAGCAGGATTAATGGTCTAGACCTAGGACGTGAAGTTAGAGCTTTAGTATTAATAAGAATTGGCAAAGCCAGTGCAGGCTTTTCTGTGTCCCAAGTACATTCATTATGAACGTTCCCAGCTTTGGATCTCTCCATGTTAGAGGAACAGGGGTGGACCAAAGCCGTCAGTCAATCGTTCTCGTCAAGGCAATTAAGAGCCGAAAACCTATTGGTAGAGGGTACAATTGCCTGTAATTGGAGCCTTTCTGGGTCAGGTCTATGGCTACTTGAATTAGTAACAATGCGTTTTGGTAGGAGCACGGGGTCATAAAATTGACACAGGGGATGTATTTGAATCCTATTACATGACCTATTACACTGATCCAGGTTGGTCAATAGATAGTCTACTGAACGAGGATTTGCTAAATTTAAAACAACATAATCACCTCTCTCCAGTTCCTTTGAATATCCTACCCTCCTCACTCTACGTGCCATAAGAATCTTGTCATTATAATGGAAATTAGATTTAATATTGGATTTCAACCAATGACCAGCTTTCCTAATTAGGGAATGGGTATCTTCTTGTTTAGAACTCTCCATAGGGGGAACATCTGAGAGAATCAAAACATACGGATTACAATCAGGAGGTAGATGTAAAGGATCTGCGTGGCTTGTAAATGTATCTGGACCAATGTCTTGCAACCTAGAGGAGTAAACTTCCCTTGTGCAGGGTTGTCAACTAAAATTCCATGTCCAGAAACAGCTTGGGGATCAAGCGGAGGATTACTCGCTCCTTGAGGTACCAAGGTAGGAGGGATGGTTTGATGAGCTGGTTCTTGGCTATGATGTATTCCTGTACATAATGATCCTGATTTAGATAAATTATATAGAGTACTGGTCACATCATTACAGAAGCAATCAAGCTTCCTAGTAATCAAGGTGATAAGTTTCGCCTCTAAAGTTGCGCAAAAAGATTTGAGTGTCAGATCAATAATACTAGAAAAGTCTACAGGGGCATCCTTGCTCAGAAGACATTCAGGGGAGATAACCAAGGAGATTGGGGCTGTGCCACTTAAAGCCGGGAGTGTGGGTACACTCTTTCTGGAACCCAAGGCCTTTTTTGTATTTTTGGGCTTTTTCCCGGCTCTCCTATTCTTCAAAGGAGGGGAATCTGCCTGAGAACAAGAGCTTTCATGAGGGGGAATAACTAATGGGGTAGAAGAATTAATTCGGCCGGTAGGAGGGAGAATGTCGTCGCCCGACTGTCTAGTATTCAAAGGCAGGATCGGTATTGAAGGACCGGTTCTCGGAGTAGTGGTTATGTGAACAATAGGTTCCAAAGGGGGGTGTTGTACAGTACTTTGGACAGCCCCAATCCTTTGTTCTACTTGTTCAAGTTCGGATTCAATGGCCCCCATCACTGAAGATAAATAACTAGTAATGGAGGACTGAAGAGAGCCGGGCCCACCTTCCCCCTTTAGCACATTGATCTTTTTTTTCCCCATTATAGATAATGGTCTCACAGAGTATGGGAAGATGTTGCCACATGCGGGAGAAATGGACGTTGGGTGGGGGGGGGGTGGGAGCCCAGCCCAGCCCAGCCTCTTCCGGTCGATGACAGGCGAAGGACGGGCCCGCCCTTGTCCCGGGCGCGTCCCGCGAGGCGGGAGCGCTAAAAGTTATTTAAAGGGCTCCTTCCCTTTGAAGATTCCTGCCGCCTCCTCCTTCCCCCACAGGTGCTGGTGAGCGCGCGTCCCGTGAGGCGGGAGCGCTAAAAGTTATTTAAAGGGCTCCTGCCCTGTGAAGATTCCTGCTGCCGCCTCCTTCCCCCACAGGTGCTGGTGAGCGCGCGTGATAGTAGGTGTAAAAAGCTTCATTAATCGCCCCTTGAGCGTTCACTATTTCACCAGTATCCAAGCGAATCACTCCAATTGTTTGAAGACTGGAGATTATTGTGGGCCAGCCATGCCAGCAATCGGCCCGCTCTATTGCCTTTCGCGTACTGGCATGTAGTTTGCAGGTAATCGTGTTTGCACAATCTGTAGTCTGCTTTCCTGCGGTCTGCGCGTAAGGATACAAGTGTGCTCGCCGCTTTCTCGCCTCTAGGCACAGCGACCTTTTCCGTGCGTTGTTTGGTTTCTAGCTCCGACAATTCCCTGGTTAGAGCCCGACAGACCCTGAAAGAAGCAGTCCTACAATGACCCCGTATCACCACTTTATGTGCATCCCACTCCGTTGCCCTATGTGAGGTCGTGTTTTGATTTTGTGAGAAATAAGTGGTCAGGCATTGGGCTAGGTCCGCCCGAAAGGGAGGATCCGTCAGGGCTTCTGGTTGCAAGCGCCACGTGGGTATCAGAGCCTTCGGACGGCCCCAATCCAGAACCACCTGTAGGGGGCAGTGATCCGACACAGTGCGTGCCAGGTAAGTGGCGGTGTTAACCTTGGGTATCACTATGAAAGGGACAAAGAATAGGTCAATCCTTGTATGCAAGTCGCGCACCGGGGAGTAAAATGAGTATTCATGGTCTGTCGGGTGTCGTAGGCGTCAGACGTCATTCAGGCCATTTGTCACACTCCATGCACAAAGCTCATGTGATATCTGCCTGCTCAGAGCAGTGGGTGGGGGGGGGAAAGAATGATCAAGGTGAATATCTGGAACGCAATTAAAATCTCTGCCCCAAATACTCTCCACAGTAGTCTTTGAGTAAGCCAGCGGACATTGCATGCAGAAAGCTCTTTTGGGAGGTATTGGGTGCGTAAAGGGCTACAAGGGTCAGCGGCTTAACATCCAGACAACCCTCTATAAAAACATAGCGGCCATCAGGGTCCAATTGTGTGTGGGAAATCGTGTACGGGACATTTGATGCAATCCAAATTGCTACGCCTTGAGCAAAGGACGAGGCAATAGTGCCCACCAACTGTCCCCTCCAACTAGCGCGCACTCTCTCTATCGTGGTTGAAGATAAGTGCGTTTCCTGAAACATTGCAATGTGGACAAGGTGTCGCCTTAAGAAACTGTATATGCGTTGTCGCCTGCGTGGGTTGGACCTTCCCCGAATGTTCCTTGTGACTAAGCTATAGCGAGGGGTGTGTGTCTGAGGTTGTACAACGATTGCTAAGCTATTATGTTTGACAGCGGGGGAGTTCCCCAGGACCAACCCCCCATTGCTTGTGGGATCCCCTTAGGCACCTTCCCCCAGACATACGTTTCGGAGCAGGAACGCTAGAGGAGCCCCACACCCCTCCCTTGACCACCAGCCGTGACACTGTCAGAACAAACCGATAAGAACACAAAAAAGAAAATCCCCAGCAGAGTGGGGGAGGAAACTAAACACAATACATAATAACTACACGCAAACAAAGAACTAGGCCTGTAGGCATGCATAAGAGGAAACTGGTCCATATGGAGCGGGGCTCTGTGTGTGAGTTTCAGATTGCGGAGGTCTTGTCCCCGGCCACCCAAGCAACAGCTCAGGCCACTACCGCCTCTGATCCCGTACCAGTCATGACAGTTGTGTGGCCCATAATCACGAGCAGCAGCACGCCAGGCCGGAATATCATACTTCGGATGAGGAGGACCAAAGTGGTGAAAGAGTAACTTGGGGTTTTTCCCCGTGGAGATAGTGGTAGCACGGAACATGTGGATCAAATGTCGTCCTCTGACCGCGGAGTGAGTGACGGGCCCTGATGGGAGTCCCCAGCGTCCGAGGAGTCAGCCCGGTTGGTTTCGGCATCGGTATCAGGCAGTGCATTCAGGGCTAAGTACGGATTGGAAACACATTGCGTGGCTTCGAGCAGTAGGCGGGTGCGCTCTTCCTCAGCCTGCGCCCTGGTAGGTTTGTTTCCAGAGCGAGCCCGGCGATCGTGTTTCCCTTTAGGTGGTGCCCAGTCCCCCTCCGGACGGGCTGGGCAAGCCCCTTAGCATGAAGCCAGGTCCAGACGTCCTCCGAGGAGTGAAAACGTGTACTGCAGAGCCGTCCTGTATCCATAATTTTGCAGGGAAGAGGAGGGCATATTTAATGTTATGCTCGCGGAGACGTTGTTTTGCTGAGTAGAAGGAGTTACGTCTTTGGACTTCAGCAGTGAAATCCAGACAGGCAGATATTGATGTGTTCTCAAATTTTAGCGGGCCCTCCTTGCGGAACAGCACTAGATCTCTGTCTCTGTAGTTAAGGAAGCGGGCGATCAATGGGTGGGGATGGGCACCTGGTGGTGGAGGTCTGCCTGGTACTCTGTGAGCCCATCTAATCGAGAAGAATTTCGGCACGTTGTTTCGTAGAATTGTCCGTTAGCCATCCTTCCAAGAATAATTCCGCACTGGGGCCCTCGGCTCTCTCAGGAAAACCCACCAGGCGCATATTATTACTCCTTGATCTTCCGTGCTCATCTTCAGCTCTGCGTCTAAGTTCGTCCACCTCCGTGGATAAGTGGGTCATTTGCTCCTGGAGGGACTTCACCTCCGGGGACAGCTGTGCTATGTCACCCTCTGCCACCCTCTCCACCAATGCCCTGTGATTGGTTCTATTCGTTTCCGTGAGGTGTGGCCAGAGAGTTAAGGGGGTAGGGTGAATACAGAGCCGGATAATGAAAGGGATACTGGCGCTGTAGAATGACACCACAAAGTAGTAGAACAAGTTGAGCCAAGAGCGGGTATTGCCCACAGCGGTATGATGTAGAGAAAGATCAGGGCTGTATCAAAAGGGATGAGTAACCCACTGATTAAGTTGTTAATATGAGTGGGCCAAATGGCTGAGCGGAGTGTGCATACAATCCGAGGGGCGCAGGGCCAGGGGGTCCACGGGCCCAGTAGGTTCCGGTATCAGCAGAGGGATGGCCCAGATGCAGTGATTTTGACAAGCTGAAGTACCAAAGCAATAGATGTAGGGTGAGGGCCGATAGTTCCGGCCAACACCGTAAGGGGCAAAGACAGCAGGAGCCAAGAGCAGCAGCAGCACCCTCTCTGGCAGAGGCCCGTGCTTGGGCGCAATGGTGGTAGGGATCTCCAGGATGTGTGTAAGATAAGCCGTGGCTCGATGAGTGCCACAGATTCCCTACCTCATCCCTGCCTATACCCTGATCTCCGATCCATGAGATCAGGTGGCAGTCCAGGTATTCCCCGTCACAGGGGTCGAGGTAGATGTGCCCCGCAATTCACAGAGAAGGAGGGGAGCGCCTGGGGTCCGACAGCGCACTCACCCCCAGCGGCGTCAAGAGCAAGAGGTCCCTGCTTGGCGATGAGAGGAATATCTGAAATTTGCCCAGCAGGGCAGCGTGAGGAGAGGCAGAGACGGCAGGGGCCTCCCAGGCCGTGCGCACTGACAGCTGAGTCCCACAGAGGGTTTGTCTCGGCGGCGCCCGCACTCCCCCCGACCGCCTGGGCCGACGGCAGACCACGGCCTCTCCGGACACGTGAGACCCGGCGGGCACGATTCCGAGGCGTGCCCAGGAGCCGGGCCGCTCACACCCCCAACAGAGCGGGCACTGAGCCCCCGCCGAGGTTGCGTAGAGCAGGGCGCTCCCTCCGCCCGGCGAAGATAGCACACGTGCTGGACTGCACACTCGTCTTCAGAAATCAGGCAGGCACTTCCCGGGGGCTCCCCCGAGTGGTAGGGCATACGCCGACCCGCTGGGAGGGCGGGGAAGGCCTGGGTGCAGGATAGTCGGGTGGCCGAGAGCGGAGCCGCAGTTTATGCTACCGCTTCAGTCGCCATCTTGGACACGCCGCCCCCACAACACAAGCAATGAGAATGATTAGAGGTTCACACCTGAATGTCATGCCAGTGACAGTAATGTGTGTATCAAAGGGCCCTATCTCTACTCTTTATGGTTCTCTTATCAGGCCCATGTTCCTATGATGTGCACCGGCTCCTTCCCGTGATCTCTCTCAGAATCTAAGTTCACCCTTTGAAGTGTACTGAAGAGCATGACTCCTCCTTTCTCTAGTGTGTGTATCACCTGGCTCTCGGCAATGTAACAATCCACAAATCTGTCTGGGGGAATCCTCTACTTCCCCATGCCCCTCCAATCAGCCCTGGATCTCCTAAAATGCAACCCAGAATCTTCCATGTAGTGTACCACTCACAGGCATCCCCCACCCCCTCCCCCAGCATATACATGCAACCTTGAAGTGCTACATAATAAGTTGATATAAGCCACGGATAAGTTAAGAACACAGCAGCATAACTTTACATGAGTTTGCCTTCAGGCCTCACTCCAGAAACATAGGAAAAAAAAGGTCTATTCACTCCTACTGCTCACTATGCGGTAGGCTGCCACCACTACACTCATGCTACCTAACTCCTGGTAAAAGCAGCAGCCTTTCACCACCATGAGGTTAGGACTTTGGATGCTTTTCCCGTTTCAACAAGACTGATCTGTGAATCAGGCCGTGAGGCTTACATGCATGCTCTATGTTCTCCTACGCTAATCAGCACCAAGGATCCAGATATTGCTGTAGCTGGGGCACTCGGGGCAGGGTTGCATTCTGTCACTGTGTGTGGCGCTTTTCTGTACCAAAAGAGCCCAACCAGGGCAGAGTTGCTGAGATCTCTACTGCTATGATAGAGAGCGGCAACTCTGAAGTGAAGGAATTCCTTGAGTGGCTCTCTGCCCCTCTGAATGCTACAACACAAGTACTGGTTCACCCCATCCGCAGACCCTGTGCCTGCGGGAGGAAAGAGCTCGGTCTGCTCTTTCTGAGCCTTCAGTGGTCTGGCTGCTTTATTTTCCTGGAAGCAACAGTGCGGATATTCCATTTTGCTAGGCTGTATACCTCTGGAAGCAGTTTTAGTTTACTGTGTGCTTTTAAGACATGTTTCTTCATTTCTAGTGGGCTGTTGTACATTTACATTCCTTTCTATTAAAAGCTAAAAAAAAAAGAAAAGTCTTCAGCTAAGCTTTGCATTTTTATAATCCTAGAGAAGTTTTTTTCTTAATTGAAAATGTGTTCTCTTCTAAATTGTCATTGTGCTTATTGGGGAGATTTCAGTGTGCGCGTTGTGATGTTTAAGCAGCTCTTGCACCACTGTTTTGGGAGGAGTTGAAAAAGAAAATAGTGCTGAAATATCCATTCTTGTTTTCGTCTTTGAATTGGTATTTCTGAAATTTTACTTTTTTACTGTGCTGAGCAAAACCAAAAGTACCAGAATTCTTATGAAAAATGCAGGATTAGATTAACTGCTCCCACCTAATAAGGGATTAGCTAAGAGATTTGAATTTGTCCCATGTCAGGTCCAGGCCTACATTTTGGATTGTTTCTTAGGTCCATGCTCAAGTTTTTAAAATTCTTTGGTGTGAATAACCATTTGTATAGTATGTGACCTCACTGGAAATCTGGAATTACCGTCAAGTGGCCTTTCACTCCAGTCACATCACAGGAAGTAACAGAAGCAGTATATTCTTTCACACCAAGGGCCACTCACCTGAATACTCTGGACATCTGTGGAAGCAAAGACCTTCCACCACTTCTGCTTGTGGTTAATCCTTAGTATCAGAAAAGATGACTGATATCATTGTCATACCCTGGCGGGAAGGGGATTTGTGGAGGGAGAGAGAGGGCGATAGTTTTTTATTTATTTTTTATTTTATTTTTTATATATTTTTATTAACATTTTGTTTTTACACAGTTTCATATTTGTTAATTTTACATGCATTTTTTTTGCTTATGCTGTTATATTCTTCTTTTTGCTCATTGTTTGCACTCTTTATTATCGTTGGTCTTAACATTTATTATTCAATAAATTGTGCACATTTACTTGTTAAGGTATATTTCCTTTCTGCAATTCGCTGTTCTGTGTAATCAACAATCAAACAACAAACTTGGACCCCTTCTTCCTTGTAACTTGGGAGAGTGGTGCTCGGGGTTAGGTACAGGAAGGTAAGGGTGGTGGAAGAGGAAGGTGAGGGGGAGGGAGAACCCGAGGTATGCAATGTACAATTTCTATTGACAATCGTATTGAGTTAGTTGGAGGTAGGGAAAGGAGGAAGGGGAGAAAAAAGAAAATCAGGGGACCTCAAACGGTCAACTTTACGGCTTCGTGCGAATGGCTTTTGTGATTGCTAGCTTGAAGGTACTATAATGTGCCCGTTTTTGAGTGAGGGAAGATGGCAATCCAGGGCGCACCGGCGCACCGCGGAGGTGGCGGGTCACTCACGTTGCTTACTATTATTGTCAGTGGATCGGGAGTCAGAGGTCCAACTGTCCTCCCACCTTTAATCTTGGTGCGATCTATGTGTGGTTAGGGTCTGTTTTTGGGTGCCTGTCTATGTGCTTCCACCATTTGGTTCCATCCTCGGTGTGGATTGAGTTGCACTGGTTTCTCCTACTGGGCTTGCTAGCCTCTTATTTATACTCTCCCAGCTCGTCATTAAATTCTCCCACCCCGGGGCTATAGGAACCTGGCGAATATTTCTGGCTTCTTCTGCTTTTAGGACCTGTAGTTCAGCTCTAGACCATGTCGATATATCCCTTTTCCAGTCAGACAGTAGGGGGTGATCTGTGGTCTTCCAGCCCCTCGAGATTAGTCTCTTATAAAGGGCCAGGGAAAGGTCCAGAAAGCGCCCCTCCACTTTTCCGCAGAGCGCAGCTGGTCTGAGGCCCAGCAGGCACAGCTCAGGGGTGGGTCTCAACTCAGACTCAAACAATTCAGACAGGGTGGGCAATATTTCCCTCCAGCCCGTCTGGATCGCTGAGCAAGTCCAAACCATGTGGTCAAAATCTGCCCCTCCTCCTCCACATCTCGGGCAATTCCCCAAAGCCCCTCCAAATATACGGAACAGTCTGTGAGGCGTGAGGTAGGTTCTGTGCAAATAATTATACTGAATGTATCTTAACCGTGTATTACGTGATATTTTTCGGGGGTAGGCTAGTGTTCTCCTCCATTCTGAGTCAGTTAGTTCCCGCCCAATTGTGCCCTCCCACCGTCCTCTCAGCGGCCGTAATGGATCCAAGGCTGCCTCAACTTGGGCCCGATATATTTTAGTGATCAGATGTGATTCCTCCCCTAATGTCAACAGCGAGTGCAGGACCTCGTGTGTGGTAGGCTCCGCGTTCACCGTGCCCCAGTGGGTCTTAAGAGTATGTACTAGCTTCCCATAAAGCAGGAACTGCCCCCCGGGAACCCCCCCTTCAGTTAATTCAGTATATTCCCTCAACACTCCCTCCTTGAAGAGTCCTCCCACTACTTCTATTCCGGATGACAACCATGGGCCAAGTCCGGTATTTCCCGGCCCTTTCCCCCTGGGTTCTATGGCAAGCACCGCCAGTGGCAAAGCTGGGGAATATGGAGGGCCCACTCCCACCCTCTTCATGCATCTTTTCCAGCATGCCAGTGCCACTTTTATCATTATATTGTTCCCAGGGGGGGTTATCTTTCTGTTTGTCATGCATGTCGCAATCCACGCCGTGTCTATTGCTCCTTGGGCTGTATGTAAATCCAGTTGGCCCTGGCCCGCAAGCCAGCTAGGTATCCACTGTAATTGGGATGCCAAATAGTATGCCTCAAAGTCGGGGGCTCCCAGGCCACCCGCGTTGGGTGGTCTGCAGATAGTTGCAAGTGTAGTTCGCCTGCGCCCATTGTCCCATATTAGTTCTCCGAGTAATGCGTTCAAATCGCGGAACCAGGTTCGGGGTATTAGCAGTGGCAAGTTGGCAAAGTAGTAGAGAAGTCGGGGAGCATGATCATCTTGGAGAGCGCCACCCTGGCCATCACCGACAGCCTCAGAGAGCGCCAAAATTCTACAGAGGATCTCAGGGATCGGAGCGCGTTACCAAGGTTGCCCTCTCTTAAGTCTCCCACGTCATGATAGATCTGGATCCCCAGGTATCTAAATGTCCGTGGGGCCCATTTCAGGTCTGTTGGGCATGTTGCAGGACAACTATATCCAGGCACCAGGGGGAACACACATGTTTTATTGCGGTTAAGTCGTAATCCTGACACTTCTCCAAATTCCTCCAGGGCGTTCAGGGCCCAGGGGAGACCACTCGCCCCATCTCTAAGATAGATCAAGATGTCATCTGCATATAACGATACAATGTGATCAGTTGGTCCCCACTGAATCCCTCTGTCTGCTCCCTCCCCTCGCACCCAGGCCGCCAGGGGCTCCATCGCCAGAGCGAACAACAATGGGGATAGGGGGCATCCCTGTCTGGTTCCTCGGTGTACTGGGTAGGCACCAGAGACTGTCCTGCCTGTCTTGACCCTTGCCAGTGGGGATGAATATAACAGGTCCACCCATTCGACCCAGCCCTCACCCAGGCCCATCTTTAGCATTGTCGCCCTCAGGTAGTGCCACCTAATTGAGTCGAAGGCCTTTTCAAAGTCCACTGCTAGCAGGGCCCCGGTTGGTGGCTTCGATTCACTGGGCATATGTATGATAGAGAAAATACGCCTAAGGTTTAGGGAGGTACTGCGACCAGGTATGAAGCCGTTCTGGTCAGGATGTATCAAGTGGGCATAAGAGGCAACAGCCGGTTGGCCAGGATCTTACTGAGGATCTTAAAGTCACTATTTAGCATTGATAGTGGGCGATAGTCTGTCACTGATGCCTCCTTGCTGTTTGTTTTAGGAAGTGGCACTACCAGTGCTTCACGCAATGTATGTGGGAGTTCTCCGTTCTTTGCCGATTCCGTATACATTTCTATCAGCCTGGGGACTAGTAAGGTTTTATACTTTTTATAAAAGTCCATAGGAAGACCATCTGTTCCGGGGGTCTTCCCAGGGGCCAACTGTGCTATTGCCTCAACCGTCTCATCCGCAGTCACTGGGCCCCCCAAGCCGACCCTGTCCTCTGGGCTCAATACCGGTAAAGGTATCCGAGTTAGGAAATTGTCAAGGGTCCCCCTCTCCATGCCTGTGGGCCTCCTATATAGGTGTGTATAGTAATCTCTAAATGCGTCGTTAATGGATTCTGGGCTAAGTCTGCGTGTTCCCCCCCTGTCTAGTACACTTGCAATAGGGTCACTATCTCTGTTCGGTCGCACCAACCATGCCAATAGTCTACCAGATCTTCCCTCCTCTGACTGTATGGATGCCCAGTATCTTTGCATACTATGGCATCTAAGTCGCTCTTCAGCCTGGGAGTGCTCTCTACGTGCACGATCGTACTCTTCATCCACTTGCCCTGCAGTGCCCTGTCTCAGCTCCCCCTCATGTATGACCCTCTCCAGCACGTTTAATTCTCTCTCAAGCGTACGTTTTATCCCCACTGACTGTCCAAGGCAGTGACCCCGCGTCCCCACTTTGAGAGTCTCCCACTCTATGCCTCTGGCGGAAGTGGATCCCTGGTTAGTTTCTATATGTTCTGTTAGGAAGCATCTTAATTCCTCCCTGTATGCCTGATCTTCAAGCGCTGTCGGGAGCATTCTCCATGACGGTATGGGGGGTCTTTCCTGTGATACTCTCAATGTCAGTAATAGAGGGTTGTGATCTGATATTGTGCGGGCAAGGTATTCAGCATGGGTCACTCTGCGAGCCAGTCCCGCAGTGCAAACTATCCTATTGATTCTGGTGTGTACCTGGTGAAGACCCGAATAAAACGAATAATCCCTGGTCGCTGGGTGTTGTAACCGCCAAGCATCTACCAGTCCCCAGGCGTCTAGCCACCCAACTAATTTTTGTTGCTGTTTTGGTTGATGTTGCTCCCTGTAGTGGGGGGGTAGATCTATCTAGGTCAGTGTCGAGCACTGCGTTGAAGTCTCCACCTACTAGTAATTCCCCCGTGCGTTGCCGTGTAAGGTGCCTAGACAGGTTCGTCATAAATGTTGTTTGGTCCTGGTTGGGGGCGTATATACAACTCAGGGTCAACTGGAGTCCCTGTAATTTCCCTTCCAATATGACAAACCTTCCCTCATTGTCTATGTTGGAGGAATCGATCGTGAAGGGGACCCCCGCCCTAATCCAAATCAGGACTCCCCTTGCGTAAGCTGAATATTCTGTGGCAAACACCTGTCCCCTCCATCTCCGCCTTAGTTTCTCTCCCTCTCCGGGTGCGAGATGGGTTTCCTGTAGCATAGCTATCTGCACCCCTCTCCTTTTTAGAAAGGAAAGGATTCTATGTCTCTTAGCAGGAGTACCCATCCCCCTGACATTCCAAGTTATGATATTGTAGTCCGCCATCCTATTCTCAAGGCCTGTTGTATGAAGGGTCGGCACGCCCAAGGCCCCGATCGATTCCCCCACAAGTTTGTACCTTCCTCATGCTCGTACCATTTCGCACGTGTAGCCGACATAACTAGTAACTGCAAACCCCAACTCCCCATCCCCAGGGCACCTCCGGAACTGTAGGCTGCCCAATAAGTTCTGCAACGCTGCAAATTATTCAAACACATCACCGCAATACTCGCCAGTCAGGACTGACAGGCAAGAGTCAGGTCCGGGGGAGCGGCCAGGTCCAGAGGGGCCATTTTGCTTCTTGTCTTGTCTTGCCTTTCAGCGTGGTGCGGGTACAATCTATGCAAGTTCGTCAGCGGTCTGCGGGGTCACTCTTGGTGCGTAAGTCGAGTCCCCAGAGCCATCGGGCGAGGACACCACCGTATCGTCCGATCCTTCTTCGGAGATCTCCCGGGGCGGCGACTCTCCACCCACCTTGGCCGCAGCCTCCAGGGCCTCTCTCTTGCCAGTTTCCCTCTGTGTCCGCGTTGGTGCTAATCTCTGGCGGTCTCTGAGTCTTTTCCCCTTCGAGGCCCGCCGGGTCCCGCTCACCCCGCGGTTTTCCGGTACTGGTCGCGTCGGCTGTGTCCCCGATCTTTCAAGCCATTCCCATGCTGTGAGAAGGTAGCCTCTTTCTAGCCTTGTTACCCCCACTTTTGGCCTGTTTGTGAGTGTATGTCAGGGTGTTTGTCACTGTTTTCACTGTCTCACTGGGATCCTGATAGCCAGGCCTCAGTGCTCATAGTGAAAACACTATGTTTTCAGTATGGTTGTTATGTGTCACTGGGATCCTGCTGGTCAGGACCCCAGTGCTCATAGGTTTGTGGCCTATATGTATGTGTCACTGGGACCCTGTCACACAGGGCCCCAGTGCTCATAGGTGTGCATGTATATGTTCCCTGTGTGGTGCCTAACTGTCTCACTGAGGCTCTGCTAACCAGAACCTCAGTGGTTATGCTCTCTCATTACTTTCAAATCGTCACTAACAGGCTAGTGACCATTTTTACCAATTTACATTGGCTTACTGGAACACCCTTATAATTCCCTAGTATATGGTACTGAGGTACCCAGGGTATTGGGGTTCCAGGAGATCCCTATGGGCTGCAGCATTTCTTTTGCCACCCATAGGGAGCTCTGACAATTCTTACACAGGCCTGCCACTGCAGCCTGAGTGAAATAACGACCACGTTATTTCACAGCCATTTTACACTGCACTTAAGTAACTTATAAGTCACCTATATGTCTAACCTTTACCTGGTAAAGGTTAGGTGCAAAGTTACTTAGTGTGAGGGCACCCTGGCACTAGCCAAGGTGCCCCCACATTGTTCAGAGCCAATTCACTGAACTTTGTGAGTGCGGGGACACCATTACACGCGTGCACTACATATAGGTCACTACCTATATGTAGCTTCACCATGGTAACTCCGAATATGGCCATGTAACATGTCTATGATCATGGAATTGCCCCCTCTATGCCATCCTGGCATTGTTGGTACAATTCCATGATCCCAGTGGTCTGTAGCACAGACCCTGGTACTGCCAGACTGCCCTTCCTGGGGTTTCACTGCAGCTGCTGCTGCTGCCAACCCCTCAGACAGGCAGCTGCCCTCCTGGGGTCCAGCCAGGCCTGGCCCAGGATGGCAGAACAAAGAACTTCCTCTGAGAGAGGGTGTGACACCCTCTCCCTTTGGAAAATGGTGTGAAGGCAGGGGAGGAGTAGCCTCCCCCAGCCTCTGGAAATGCTTTGTTGGGCACAGATGTGCCCAATTCTGCATAAGCCAGTCTACACCGGTTCAGGGACCCCTTAGCCCCTGCTCTGGCGCGAAACTGGACAAAGGAAAGGGGAGTGACCACTCCCCTGACCTGCACCTCCCCTGGGAGGTGTCCAGAGCTCCTCCAGTGTGCTCCAGACCTCTGCCATCTTGGAAACAGAGGTGCTGCTGGCACACTGGACTGCTCTGAGTGGCCAGTGCCACCAGGTGACGTCAGAGACTCCTTGTGATAGGCTCCTTCAGGTGTTAGTAGCCTTTCCTCTCTCCTAGGTAGCCAAACCCTCTTTTCTGGCTATTTAGGGTCTCTGTCTCTGGGGAAACTTTAGATAACGAATGCATGAGCTCAGCCGAGTTCCTCTGCATCTCCCTCTTCACCTTCTGATAAGGAATCGACCGCTGACCGCGCTGGAAGCCTGCAAACCTGCAACATAGTAGCAAAGACGACTACTGCAACTCTGTAACGCTGATCCTGCCGCCTTCTCGACTGTTTTCCTGCTTGTGCATGCTGTGGGGGTAGTCTGCCTCCTCTCTGCACCAGAAGCTCCGAAGAAATCTCCCGTGGGTCGACGGAATCTTCCCCCTGCAACCGCAGGCACCAAAAAGCTGCATTTCCGGTCCCTTGGGTCTCCTCTCAGCACGACGAGCGAGGTCCCTCGAATCCAGCGACACCGTCCAAGTGACCCCCACAGTCCAGTGACTCTTCAGCCCAAGTTTGGTGGAGGTAAGTCCTTGCCTCACCTCGCTGGGCTGCATTGCTGGGAACCGCGACTTTGCAAGCTTCTCCGGCCCCTGTGCACTTCCGGCGGAAATCCTTCGTGCACAGCCAAGCCTGGGTCCACGGCACTCTAACCTGCATTGCACGACTTTCTAAGTTGGTCTCCGGCGACGTGGGACTCCTTTGTGCAACTTCGGCGAGCACCGTTTCACGCATCCTCGTAGTGCCTGTTTCTGGCACTTCTCCGGGTGCTACCTGCTTCAGTGAGGGCTCCTTGTCTTGCTCGACGTCCCCTCTCTCTGCAGGTCCAATTTGCGACCTCCTGGTCCCTCCTGGGCCCCAGCAGCGTCCAAAAACGCCAAACGCACGATTTGCGGGTAGCAAGGCTTGTTGGCGTCCATCCGGCGGGAAAACACTTCTGCACGACTCTCCAAGGCATGGGGGATCCATCCTCCAAAGGGGAAGTCTCTAGCCCTTGTCGTTCCTGCAGTATTCACAGTTCTTCAGCCTAGTAAGAGCTTCTTTGCACCAACCGCTGGCATTTCTTGGGCATCTGCCCATCTCCGAGCTGCTTGTGACTTTTGGACTTGGTCCCCTTGTTCCACAGGTACCTTCAGACAGGAATCCATCGTTGTTGCATTGCTGATTTGTGTTTTCCTTGCATTCTCCCTCTAACACGACTATTTTGTCCTTAGGGGAACTTTGGTGCACTTTGCACTCACTTTTCAGGGTCTTGGGGTGGGTTATTTTGCTAACTCTCACTATTTTCTAATAGTCCCAGCGACCCTCTACAAGGTCACATAGGTTTGGGGTCCATTCGTGGTTCGCATTCCACTTCTGGAGTATATGGTTTGTGTTGCCCCTATCCCTATGTTTCCCCATTGCATCCTATTGTAACTATACATTGTTTGCACTGTTTTCTAAGACTATACTGCATATTTTTGCTATTGTGTATATATATCTTGTGTATATTTCCTATCCTCTCACTGAGGGTACACTCTAAGATACTTTGGCATATTGTCATAAAAATAAAGTACCTTTATTTTTAGTATAACTGTGTATTGTGTTTTCTTATGATATTGTGCATATGACACTAAGTGGTACTGTAGTAGCTTCACACGTCTCCTAGTTCAGCCTAAGCTGCTCTGCTAAGCTACCATTATCTATCAGCCTAAGCTGCTAGACACCCTATACACTAATAAGGGATAACTGGGCCTGGTGCAAGGTGCAAGTACCCCTTGGTACTCACTACAAGCCAGTCCAGCCTCCTACATTGGTTGTGCAGTGGTGGGATAAGTGCTTGAGACTACTTACCACTCTTGTCATTGTACTTTTCATAAGAGAAAAATATACAAAACAAGGTCAGTGTATATACACATAGCCAAAAAGTTTTGCATTTCCTCTTTTCACTCTTTTCTAAGTGCTGAAAAGTACTTCTAAACTTTCAAAAAGTTCTTAAAAGTTTAAAAAGTTTTTTTCTGTCTTTCCAAAAAGTTCTGAAAACTTTTTTCTCTTTGTCTATCACTTTAACTCTCTCTAAAAAATGTCTGGCACAGGCCAAAAAGTTGAACTGTCCAAACTTGCATATGATCACCTTAGCTGGAAAGGAGCAAGGAGTCTCTGCATAGAGAGAGGTTTGAGTGTAGGGAAGAATCCTTCCTTAGAACTGTTAATTAATATGCTTAGAGTACAGGATAAGGCCATAAGTGCCCAATCTGTAGAAAAAGTAGCTAATGGTTCTCAATCTGATCCAGGGACTCCCCCAGGAAAAGGTTCAGGAAAGAAACTTCTCAGCCTGCCCATTACTAGACAGTCTAGCATAGTTGGTACAGAGGTTGAATCACATCATACTGATGATGTGCTCTCACATTATGCTGGTAGCCAAGCTGTTAGGGTGCCCTCTGTAAGGAACAGGTCTCCTTCTGTTCATTCCCATCATACCTCTGTATCTAGAAATGTCCCTCCCACCCACCCTGATGACAGATTGTTAGAAAGGGAGCTCAATAGATTGAGAGTGGAGCAAACCAGACTGAAGCTCAAGAAGCAACAGCTGGATTTGGATAGACAGTCTTTAGAAATAGAGAGGGAAAGACAGAAAATGGGTTTAGATACCCATGGTGGCAGCAGCAGTATTCCCCATAGTCATCCTGCAAAAGAGCATGATTCCAGGAATCTGCACAAGATAGTTCCCCCTTATAAGGAGGGGGATGACATTAACAAGTGGTTTGCTGCACTTGAGAGGGCCTGTGCTGTACAGGATGTCCCTCAAAAGCAGTGGGCTGCTATCCTATGGCTATCATTTACTGGAAAAGGTAGGGATAGGCTCCTTACTGTAAAAGAAAATGATGCTAACAATTTCCAAGTTCTTAAGAATGCACTCCTGGATGGTTATGGCTTAACCACTGAACAGTACAGGATAAAGTTCAGAGATACCAAAAAGGAGTCTTCACAAGACTGGGTTGATTTCATTGACCAGGCAGTGAAGGCCTTGGAGGGGTGGTTACATGGCAGTAAAGTTACTGATTATGAAAGCCTGTATAACACAATCCTGAGAGAGCATATACTTAATAATTGTGTGTCTGATTTGTTGCACCAGTACCTGGTAGACTCTGATCTGATCTCTCCCCAAGAATTGGGAAAGAAGGCAGACAAATGGGTCAGAACAAGGGTGAACAGAAAAGTTCATACAGGGGGTGACAAAGATGGCAATAAGAAGAAAGATGGTGAAAAATCTCAAGATAAGCATGGGGATAAGGGTAAAACCAAAGATCCCACTTCAAATCTTAAACACTCTTCAGAGGGTGGGGATAAAACAAATTCTTCCTCTTCTTCCCAACCTGCACACATTAAAAAGCCTTGGTGCTTTGTGTGTAAAAATAGAGGCCATAGGCCAGGGGATAAGTCCTGTCCAGGTAAACCCCCTGAGCCTCCCACCACTAATACATCAAGCTCTAGTGCCCCTAGCAGTAGTGGTACTAGTGGTGGGACTGCTGGCAACAGTCAAGCAAAGGGTGTAGTTGGGTTCACTTATGGGTCCATAGTGGAAACTGATGTAATCAGTCCCAAGACAGTTTATGTCACACCTAGTGGCATTGGCCTTGCCACACTGGCTGCTTGTCCCCTTACAATGGATAAGTACAGGCAGACAGTTACAATAAATGGTGTTGAGGCCTTGGCCTACAGGGACACAGGTGCCAGTTTCACTTTGGTGACTGAAAACCTAGTGCACCCTGATCAACACATCATTGGACAACAGTATAAGATTATTGATGTCCATAACTCCACTAAGTTTCTTCCCTTAGCTATAATTCAGTTTAGTTGGGGTGGAGTTACTGGCCCTAAGCAGGTGGTGGTATCACCTAGCTTACCTGTAGACTGTCTCTTAGGTAATGACCTAGAGGCCTCAGGTTGGGCTGATGTAGAGTTTTATGCCCATGCAGCCATGCTGGGCATCCCTGAGGAATTGTTCCCTCTCATTTCAAGTGAAATGAAAAAGCAAAGGAGAGAAGGCCTGAAAACTCAGGATCCCTCTCCATCAACAGGTAAAAAGGGTATCACAGTATCCCCTAACCACCCTACCATTCAGGATACTATTCCTGTGGTGGGAGAAACCTCTCCTGGGGTGGCACCTGTTCCAAGGGAATCATCAGTTGGCAAAACTGTACTCCCTGAGGTGGAAGTACCTCTCTGTGGGATAACTAACATTGGTGAGAAAAAGAGCACCATTTTAGTTAACATGGAGCATCCCTCCAACCCTCCCAGAGAAACTTTAGTGCAGAAACTCTGCACTGCCTCACAACACTTAGGACAGCATCCCTGCCCTAGTGTGGAGCTGATAGGACAGCATCCCTGCCCTGCTCCAACCCAAGAGAAACAGCATCCCTGTTCTCTCTTCCAGCCATATGGACAAAGTTTTTGCCCTGCTATGGCTTTTCTGAGACAGCATCCCTGTCTGGCATTTCCATCACTACAAATAGGTTCAGTGGACAATTCCCACTGCTCTAAACTAAAACTTACTGATAGAAACTCTGAAAATACATCTTCACATTGTTGCTTAGCTAAAAAACTTCAAACAGGGTGGTTTACATCCCCACAGGGAAGTAACCATATAGTGGATGATAAAGGGAGTAACCAGTCTATTGCAGAGCTACTCTCTACTTATCACCACTTAGACAATAAAGTCTCAACTGGCCAAGGTTAGCCTTATTGTCCTTCGTTTGGGGGGGGGTTGTGTGAGAAGGTAGCCTCTTTCTAGCCTTGTTACCCCCACTTTTGGCCTGTTTGTGAGTGTATGTCAGGGTGTTTGTCACTGTTTTCACTGTCTCACTGGGATCCTGATAGCCAGGCCTCAGTGCTCATAGTGAAAACACTATGTTTTCAGTATGGTTGTTATGTGTCACTGGGATCCTGCTGGTCAGGACCCCAGTGCTCATAGGTTTGTGGCCTATATGTATGTGTCACTGGGACCCTGTCACACAGGGCCCCAGTGCTCATAGGTGTGCATGTATATGTTCCCTGTGTGGTGCCTAACTGTCTCACTGAGGCTCTGCTAACCAGAACCTCAGTGGTTATGCTCTCTCATTACTTTCAAATCGTCACTAACAGGCTAGTGACCATTTTTACCAATTTACATTGGCTTACTGGAACACCCTTATAATTCCCTAGTATATGGTACTGAGGTACCCAGGGTATTGGGGTTCCAGGAGATCCCTATGGGCTGCAGCATTTCTTTTGCCACCCATAGGGAGCTCTGACAATTCTTACACAGGCCTGCCACTGCAGCCTGAGTGAAATAACGACCACGTTATTTCACAGCCATTTTACACTGCACTTAAGTAACTTATAAGTCACCTATATGTCTAACCTTTACCTGGTAAAGGTTAGGTGCAAAGTTACTTAGTGTGAGGGCACCCTGGCACTAGCCAAGGTGCCCCCACATTGTTCAGAGCCAATTCACTGAACTTTGTGAGTGCGGGGACACCATTACACGCGTGCACTACATATAGGTCACTACCTATATGTAGCTTCACCATGGTAACTCCGAATATGGCCATGTAACATGTCTATGATCATGGAATTGCCCCCTCTATGCCATCCTGGCATTGTTGGTACAATTCCATGATCCCAGTGGTCTGTAGCACAGACCCTGGTACTGCCAGACTGCCCTTCCTGGGGTTTCACTGCAGCTGCTGCTGCTGCCAACCCCTCAGACAGGCAGCTGCCCTCCTGGGGTCCAGCCAGGCCTGGCCCAGGATGGCAGAACAAAGAACTTCCTCTGAGAGAGGGTGTGACACCCTCTCCCTTTGGAAAATGGTGTGAAGGCAGGGGAGGAGTAGCCTCCCCCAGCCTCTGGAAATGCTTTGTTGGGCACAGATGTGCCCAATTCTGCATAAGCCAGTCTACACCGGTTCAGGGACCCCTTAGCCCCTGCTCTGGCGCGAAACTGGACAAAGGAAAGGGGAGTGACCACTCCCCTGACCTGCACCTCCCCTGGGAGGTGTCCAGAGCTCCTCCAGTGTGCTCCAGACCTCTGCCATCTTGGAAACAGAGGTGCTGCTGGCACACTGGACTGCTCTGAGTGGCCAGTGCCACCAGGTGACGTCAGAGACTCCTTGTGATAGGCTCCTTCAGGTGTTAGTAGCCTTTCCTCTCTCCTAGGTAGCCAAACCCTCTTTTCTGGCTATTTAGGGTCTCTGTCTCTGGGGAAACTTTAGATAACGAATGCATGAGCTCAGCCGAGTTCCTCTGCATCTCCCTCTTCACCTTCTGATAAGGAATCGACCGCTGACCGCGCTGGAAGCCTGCAAACCTGCAACATAGTAGCAAAGACGACTACTGCAACTCTGTAACGCTGATCCTGCCGCCTTCTCGACTGTTTTCCTGCTTGTGCATGCTGTGGGGGTAGTCTGCCTCCTCTCTGCACCAGAAGCTCCGAAGAAATCTCCCGTGGGTCGACGGAATCTTCCCCCTGCAACCGCAGGCACCAAAAAGCTGCATTTCCGGTCCCTTGGGTCTCCTCTCAGCACGACGAGCGAGGTCCCTCGAATCCAGCGACACCGTCCAAGTGACCCCCACAGTCCAGTGACTCTTCAGCCCAAGTTTGGTGGAGGTAAGTCCTTGCCTCACCTCGCTGGGCTGCATTGCTGGGAACCGCGACTTTGCAAGCTTCTCCGGCCCCTGTGCACTTCCGGCGGAAATCCTTCGTGCACAGCCAAGCCTGGGTCCACGGCACTCTAACCTGCATTGCACGACTTTCTAAGTTGGTCTCCGGCGACGTGGGACTCCTTTGTGCAACTTCGGCGAGCACCGTTTCACGCATCCTCGTAGTGCCTGTTTCTGGCACTTCTCCGGGTGCTACCTGCTTCAGTGAGGGCTCCTTGTCTTGCTCGACGTCCCCTCTCTCTGCAGGTCCAATTTGCGACCTCCTGGTCCCTCCTGGGCCCCAGCAGCGTCCAAAAACGCCAAACGCACGATTTGCGGGTAGCAAGGCTTGTTGGCGTCCATCCGGCGGGAAAACACTTCTGCACGACTCTCCAAGGCGTGGGGGATCCATCCTCCAAAGGGGAAGTCTCTAGCCCTTGTCGTTCCTGCAGTATTCACAGTTCTTCAGCCTAGTAAGAGCTTCTTTGCACCAACCGCTGGCATTTCTTGGGCATCTGCCCATCTCCGAGCTGCTTGTGACTTTTGGACTTGGTCCCCTTGTTCCACAGGTACCTTCAGACAGGAATCCATCGTTGTTGCATTGCTGATTTGTGTTTTCCTTGCATTCTCCCTCTAACACGACTATTTTGTCCTTAGGGGAACTTTGGTGCACTTTGCACTCACTTTTCAGGGTCTTGGGGTGGGTTATTTTGCTAACTCTCACTATTTTCTAATAGTCCCAGCGACCCTCTACAAGGTCACATAGGTTTGGGGTCCATTCGTGGTTCGCATTCCACTTCTGGAGTATATGGTTTGTGTTGCCCCTATCCCTATGTTTCCCCATTGCATCCTATTGTAACTATACATTGTTTGCACTGTTTTCTAAGACTATACTGCATATTTTTGCTATTGTGTATATATATCTTGTGTATATTTCCTATCCTCTCACTGAGGGTACACTCTAAGATACTTTGGCATATTGTCATAAAAATAAAGTACCTTTATTTTTAGTATAACTGTGTATTGTGTTTTCTTATGATATTGTGCATATGACACTAAGTGGTACTGTAGTAGCTTCACACGTCTCCTAGTTCAGCCTAAGCTGCTCTGCTAAGCTACCATTATCTATCAGCCTAAGCTGCTAGACACCCTATACACTAATAAGGGATAACTGGGCCTGGTGCAAGGTGCAAGTACCCCTTGGTACTCACTACAAGCCAGTCCAGCCTCCTACACATGCCTCCTCTGGGGTTTGGAAGAACGTGGTTTTCCCCTCCGCAATCACTCGTAGTCTTGCTGGGTAGAGCAGCGAGTACTGTATCCCCTCTTCTCGCAAGGTTCTTTTAACGGCTAGGTAGGAGGCGCGCTTGTTTTGGACCTCTAAGGTGAAGTCAGGGAACAATGTCGCTTCGCCATTGGCTACTTTAAATGGGCCCATTTCCCTGGCTTTCTGCAAGAGGATGTCTCTGTCCCTGTAGTGCAGGAGTCTAGCTATTACTGCCCGCGGTGGCCTGCCAGGAGCTAGTGGTCTAGCCGGTACACGGTGAGCTCGCTCCAGTGAGTAGAAGGGGGTCAGACATCCTGGTGCGACAGCTGTGCTTAGCCATTTCTCCAGAAACTCCACCATATTCGGCCCCTCGGCCCCTTCAGGGAGGCCCACCACGCAAATGTTATTCCTCCTATTTCTGCCTTCTGCATCTTCAGCTCGCTGTTCAAGCTTCGCCACTCTGCCAGCCAAGGAGGTCACCTCCGCCGATACATCATCTTGTTTTGGGACTACTTCCGCTAGCGTTGCCTCCGCTTCTTTTACTCTGTCATCCAATTTGTGATGATCAGCTCTAAGGAGGCCCACCTCTATCGCCACCTGATTGATGTCGCGCTGTAATGTGGATTTGGTGTCCTCAATGGCACCCAGTATTTTGTCTAGAGTGTCTTGCACTTTGCTTTGCGACTGGCTTTGCGTGGTCGATTCATTTTCCCCCAATAGTGTATGTGCCGGAGGGTCCATGGTTTTACTCTTATGTTTGCCCTTGGGGGGCATTGGCTAGGCAGGTAGGGGCGACTCAATGAGGCTAGCGCCCAGTGCGCTCAGGCTCAGGTCCACCAGTGGCCCCCGCGGACCGAACGATCGTGAGTATGCCGTGCTCCGTCCCCCGGTCTCGTCACATCTACTCCATAGGCAAGAAACCAGTTTCGGGCTAAACCGGGGATAGCATGCTTTAGTAGCTTTGCGTTGTTGTGCGTATAAGCGATTGGTGTAGCAAGGCCTTCCGGTCTGGGTTGGTCCGGTCAATCAAAGGGGGCTCCGCACCTGGGAACAAGGGCATCCGGCCCCCAACACTGGTAGATGACGGCAGATGGCACAAGGCGATTCCACGCTGTCACGCCCCACAAAGGACAGTCAGAACTCATCTTGTGCGGCTCTGGGTGTAGTAAGTCCCGTCGTCGGCTTTCGGGGGCTCCCGGGCAGCAAACACCAGAGCTCCGGTCGTGCGTTCACCAGGGGGGTGCACCCAAAGCGGACCCCTCACCGGGCAGCCCCGGGGGGCCCCCCGCCTCCGTGTCTTTCCGCTGTGCGTAGTCCCTCAGTCAGGGAGCATCAGGCTCCGCCTCCCGAGCAGGAGGCCGACTCGCCACCGGCAGGTGCCCCCACCAGGCGCTCCGGTCTGCACCCCTCCTTCAGGGCGGGCCCGCATTCAAGGCCAGCGCCGGGCGCAGCGTACCGCTCGGTCCGGGGCCGCGGCCGCAATCCGGCGGCGACCCACGTGGGTCCAGGCCCGCACCGGTGCGCACGAGTCCGCCGGAGGCCGCCCCCGGGGCCGCGGCCGCACTCAAGCCGCCCCGGTAGCGTCGGCCGCTCACCTGCAATGCTCCAACACGGGGAGCCCCCCGACACAGCGCGTCTCGGCCCCGCCCGCCGGCCGGGCCGCGACCTCCCCGCAGCTCCGAGCAGCCCCAGTCACTCGGGGCTCGCTCCAGGGGGGCGAGACCGCACCTCCGCGGTTCCCCCGTCCACAGCAGTCGTCCCACTCCACTCTGGGCACCGGACCGCCTGCTTCAGCGCGTCCAGGCACCGATTTAAAGTCGGCCCCTCCGGAGCCGATCAGCTAAGCGTGCGCCATGCTCGGCTCCGTGGCCACGCCCCCGAGAGAGGGCGATAGTTTTGATGTGCCTGATACTCCTGTGAATAGTAAGGCAGGTGGGAAGTAATGCTTCTGAGCTGGACACCTCAAGTTCTGGTGGCAAGGCATTCTCCGTCAGCCAGGAGAGGTACTCTGCAACAAGAACACAGTTATTTCAGATAACCATACATCACTTTACAATCAGCCTAAGGTATTGAAGGCATATTGAATCTTAAACAATGACAGTGAAGGTCCGGTATCCGACAGGTGAGAGCATGAGGGGGATGGTCGTGACGAGGTTAGACGAAAGAAACAAAGGCATTTGAAGAACTGGTTAGTAGCGATCGCTCTGCATATGCAATATACTTACCTACCCGTAGACAGTATAGTTGAATATAATATATGTTTAGACTTGTGTATATCACTGTTTTGAAGTTGCATTGAAAATGCATATTAGTAAAATGTCAATAAAAACAGTTAAAAAAAAAAATACAATTAGCCTGAGGTGCAAGTTCTTATTGAAATATTCACTAAAAGATTTTGAAGTCCATGTGAAGGGTCCTTGAGCAACTGACCCGTGCACTAAATCCTCAGCAAATATCCTTCTGCTCAACTGATTCTGAAATCTTTCTGTCCTTAACGTTGTTACTGCACACAATTAATTTTAGTTTAGCCAAGGCTTATTTATTCCTACTCCAATTGCTAGGGTGTTCTTGAAGAAAAAAAGGGACACCAAAACTAGAAGTGGCAGGTTAGTGCACTAAGCTGAGGTCCGGAATAGCTTGAGCATTAAACCTCAAAAAGATAGTCGTAGTCAGGTCAGTGCAGGCATGTCAACACCAGATTGATTGAACAGGTTCCAGGGTTCAAAGTTATTGGAAACTGACCAGAAAGGACGGACTTCAAAGTGGGGATTGCTGGCCTGAAGCTTCCAGGCAAAGATGTCCAGATTATTCTTGTTGCGAGAGGCAGGGTTCGAACCCCGATGATGGTGATTATGGGAGACACATCTTTCTCAAGACAGATTGAGAAAACCAAGCAGAGGATTGAATTTGAAAGCAGTGTTTGCAGCCTATCCTGTAAGTGGAGCCTTCTTGAAGATCACAGAGTGTTTCCTGTCAATCAGAAGGCTGTCTCTGGCAGGAAATTGAGGCCATTAATTGGATGGCAGGGCAGCTAAACAAATAAGCAAGCATATCCAACAATCGTGAGGATAGCAGTAAACCGAAAATTACAAGAATTTGCACTTAGTGTAACAGATCTTGAAACTGTTCACTCAAACTAAAGTACACAGCTGGCCTAAATGAAGTACACAGAGTACATTGCGCCTGTCTAACTAGAAAACATTGAAAAGTGTGTGGCATAGTACATGGAACCTGAACAACTAGAAAAGAGTGACAACAGTGGGGAACAAAGAGCACAGGGTGACCAAGGTATGACATACACATTAGTGTCCCAGACATTATGGCATGAGAGGGCCAGATTAACCATGAATCAGTGATCCCAGACAGGGCTCAGTGGCCCAAGGCAGTGCCCGAATCACTGGCCACAGGTGGTAAAGCATATCAGTTGCCAGAGACAGCAGTGAGATTTAGTTAATGTAGACAGCAATACCCGTCAATAGTCCCAGACAGAAATAGGCATAGTTTGCCAAAGATATAAGCATCCATGACCACCAACAATGATGAGCAATACTGGTCAGAGACATTCCTTTTTGGTGTAATGCCGCAGTGTGCATAAATTACCAAGGCACTGACTTGCATAAGTTTCCACTGTCAATAGAGGCCTCAGTGGTCAAAGGCAGTACATGCATCAATGGTCCCAAGCAGAGATATGGATCAGGGTGTCCCAGGTAGAGACGTACATCAGTGGTTACAGGTGGAGATGTGCATCATTGTTTCCAGGCAGTAATGTGCATCAGTATCCCCAGCCATTAGTGTGCATTAGATGCCATTTTAGTAATATGCAAGAACAGCCCCATTCTTTAATATACATTGATGGCCCGCACAACAAAATGCATGGATGTTGTAATGAGTATCAGTGGCTGAAGCATTCATCAGTGGCCCTAGAGAATAAGTATATCAATGGCTCAGACTGCAGTGAGGACCCCAGTTGGTAAAATATGCAACAGACTCGGGCTGTAATATTCATCAGTGGCCTCAGTCAGTAACATGCACCAGAGACACCAGCCTGTAATACTACTGACTAGCCCTAAGTGTGACTAGTCTCAGTGGCCCCAGCCATTAAATTAGTGTTTTCAGATATGACTCCACATCTGTGTCAGTGTGTGCAGCACCCCACACCAAAGTTAAATTGTACTGTAACAACTCAGTAGTTATGCATGTGAGTGCCAGAGCTGTTTAGTTCTCTGCTGATCTCATGGTGAAAACACTGTGCACAGCATAATGCAGGCCAAGTCTTGTCCAGGCCTCCATTGTAGGGCCCTTGATGTCCGGCCCACAGGTTGCTGGTCCAACGACTCTTCTGTAGCTCCATCACTAAAAGCCACCACAGCTGCAGATGCACCATAAATCACACAAGAGACTTGCAGAAGGTACCAAACACAGTTCCATGGCTAGGAGGCCAATCTGCCTGAGGTTGAATCTCATGCATTGACCGGGGGCAAGGCCGTTCTCCTTATGTTCATAACCACTGTGGCTAGATATGACTGGAGGGATAGGGGTAGGTGATTTCTGAAAACTTCTGATTTCTGAATATGCTGTCAGCTCAGTCTATTTGCATTAGTAATACGGACCTTGTGGTGATAATTGGAAAATCCTAGAGTGTATTATTCTAACAAAGGATTTTTGATTGGCTGTGTTCTGGCATACTACACGTAGTGGGAGATATTCAGTGTTTATGAACCATGATTGGGAAATGGTACTAAAAGTTAAAAGTAAATTACTTTTTCTTCATCATTGGCATCTTCATAATTAACAGTTAACTGTCCCACTGAACATCCCCCATGACCATAGTGTATTATGGTCTCCCAAGAAGATATCTTTAGAACTGTGCATCTGTTGACTGTAGTAGGGAAGTGTGAGTGCTTTGTGAGTAATGGCCTCAAATATAATTTCATTAAAGTATTATTTAAAAAAACAAAAAAACAAAAAAAAAAAAACTCTTCTGTTAACCCTGTCTCCACTGCAATTATTCTTGTTATTTATACTGAAGGTGCTTAGTTTATACTAAAGCTAAATTATTTCTCACACTTGAAGATCACTTTTATACAGGATGTAAACAGCTGAATGCAGGAATGAGGTTGGGCCTGATGTGTGTTATGTGAGTTGCACCCCAATGGCTGGATAGCTGCATTCACAAATGGTATGAATATGAAAAGTCTGATATGTCCACTGTAAGCCAAAATGAATTGATACTCTAATTTAAAGGCTTCTTCAGTGCCTGGTATGCATCCTAGAAAGTTTTGTTGTTGTCTTAGGGTGGATGCTGCTACACATCTCCAAAGGCTCTGAGCACTTTGGAAGCCTTATCCTCTATCTACGGTAACTCTCCTAACCACAGTACTGTACTCCTTTTTCCCCTGAGCAGGTCCGTGCGTCAGCAGTCGCTCTTAGTACCTTACATGCTATGCCGGAACCTGCCATCTGGATTCATCCAGGAGCTCATGCGAGCCACACACCAGGACGAGGAAGTGTTTCGACAGGTACAGTCTGACATGCTTTAGTAGACTGTAGTTCTGAACAGGAAAAGGATAATGGAAATGAGTATTCATTATATCTGATAGAGACTTCTAGGTGCAGGTTCCTTACCTTTGAATTTTCCCCAGGCGTCAGACTGGATCTGGCAGATTTTTCATAAGCAGTACCCATATTCACCAGTAGGTGGTGGCAGTCGGCTCTGTGTCCGTTGTCTGCGTCGTCCGCATCCATAAGTGACATTGCGGTACCTATGTAGGTGGAACCCAGGGGCACTGGCTTCAGTTCTTTTCTTTCTTCACCAGCCAGCTCTGATCTGAGAGAAGAACTAACCCTTCCCTCCAGTTTTTGACTGGCCTTTTTTTTTTCTTTTTTTTTTTTCTTCTTTTTTTCCTTTTTGTTGACTATTTTTTTTAGGCTTTTCCTCCTTCTTTGTTGAGGATATCATCACTTAAGACCCTGCAGAGGCTGTTAGCGGCCAATGTTGGTGATGGATCCGCACCTCATCTCTCTGTGGTGTTTCGCATGCATCCACGACCCAAAGTCATGCTCTGATTGCCGGGCCATACGACAGAAGGCTTTGAGATATCGGTCCCTAAAGTTGATGGCGGCCCGGCATGTGACTCCGGGCAGGTCGAGAAGAAGGTCCTGGGACCGGTCGAGGAGCCCTAAGTCAGCGTCATCCCTCTCCAAGTCCTCGGTGTGATCGAGTAAGTCGAGGCACAAGAAGAAGAATAGGATGTCGTAGCAGTCTTCAAACTTCTCCTCGGCCGATGTAATGAGGGAGAGTCTCCATTCTAGGCCTCGTTCCTCAGAACTTGCACCTGTGGCTGCTCCGCGCATCCCCGACTTTCCAGGAGCCTGAGCAACCCCTGCCCGCTAAGAAGTTCTATGAGACCATGCACCTCATTATTGGGTAGTCTGACCCTGTAAGTGCACCTTCGGGCCCACGGGCCAGAGGGGGTCCCATCTGGTTCCATGCCGGTGTCTTCAGCTTTGGCTCCGATGGGTCCTGAGGATCCAGTCCTGGGTCTGGGCTGATGCAGATCGTACCATCTTGACCTTCCCCGGCACTGGACCTGATGCCGATGCTCCGGGAGCCATTCCGATTGTTAACCTTGACTTTGAAATGGAGCCGGATGGGCGTTGCTCGATACTGACTTTTATGCCAGCAGGAGGCTTGCCTCCTAGATCGGAGCTTGCACTCTGTGTTCTTGGGCTAGTCCTCGGGAAATACTGGGAGAGGTTGCTGGATCTTTTTGGATACCAGCCCTATGAGGAAGAAATGGACTGGCGTGAGGATTTGGGTGAAGCTAGTGGTCTGGACACCCCTCCGGATATTGATATGCTTCCTCCCTGTACGGTGGCTACAGAGGAGGGAGCTTCCTATGCATTGTTGGTGAGGAGGGCAGCTGAGGTCCTAGACCTTCAGCTACCCTCGGTGACAGTCAAGACTAATCTCTTGACAGAGGTGTTGCAACCTGGAGCTTCCACGTCTGAACTCCTACTCATATTCAATGATGCCCTCACTGATGTAATTTTAGGCACCTGTTAATAGGAAGGTTGACTGCCGCCATCGCCACGTACCTGGGGATCCATCCTTCCTCATGCTGCATCCTACCCCTGAGAGATTTGTGGTCCAAGCCTCAACTTCACATGGTGCTTTCCCTACCACTCCCCCGATAGGGAATCCAAGAGGCTGGACTCATGGGAAAATGTTTTCTTTTACCAGCCTGGTATTGCGGTCCATGAACACTGTATGCCTTTTGGGCAGTTATTCCCAATCTCTGTGCAACATGGTTGTTCAAGTGCTGCCACAAGTTTCGGCTGAGGCCTAGGCAGTATGCTCTCAGGCTTTTGCCAATAGGAGCGAGGCAGCAAAGTCCACAATTCGTTGTGAACTTGACACAACTGGCTCACTAGGCAGAGCGGTTTCCAGGACAGTGGCCCTGAGGCACCACGCCAGGCTGAGGACATCTGGCTTTTCGGGAGATGTCCAAGTTTCCATTATGGACATGCCCTTTGGTGGCACCTGTCTCTTCGAAAACAAGGCAGATTAGGCTCTCAAGTGCTTCAATTGTTCTCAGGCTATGGCCAGATTCTTGGGCCTTACGGCAGCCCCCATTCCCCTCATTCTGCCTTTCGCAGCCATGGAATGGACTTCCAGCTGTGCCACTTCCTGCCCAGCCACCATGCCGCGCATGCTTCACAGCCTCTATGTGGACGAAAGCGCAGTATTCACGACCTCTTGGGTCAGGTGGCCAGCAGTCTGATCAGTCTGCCACCCCCCAGCTGCTGCAGCCTCTAAACCCTCCTAGTCTGTCGATTTACAACCATGGGCACTAAGTTGGCTACAGGATTTGCCATCACCTCCCCACTGGCAGTCCATAACATCGACAGATGGGATTTGCAGATTGTCTGAAGGGGCTACTCCCTCCCCTTCAACACTACCCCTTCTTATATACCACCATCTCACGACCGATTGACGGAGGATCATCTGTCCCCTCTCCATGAAGAAGTTGCGGATCTTTGGCAAAGGAGCAATAGAGAGGGTTCTAGGTGCCAGAAGTAGGCTGTGGTTATTATTCCTGCTATTTTCTTCTTCCCAAGAAGGGCAATGGCTTTCGTCCTGTTTTAGAGCCCTTAATCTCTTCTTCAGAAACAAGAAATGCAAAATGCTCATGTTGGCTCGGGTTTGGTCTGCCCCGGAGTCAGAAAACTGGATGGTAGCGTTGGACTTGCAGGACAGTGACTTCCATGTCCCCGTTCTGCCAGCCCACAGATATTAACTGCAGTTTACGGCAGGCCACGAGCACTTTCAGTTCACTGTGATTCTATATGGCTTTACCAGCGTCCCTCAGGTGTTCACCAAGGTTATGGAGGTGGTCGCAACTCATCTGCTGAGATCATGGGTGCTAGTCTTTCCCCATCCCGATGCCTGGCTGTTGAAGGCTAGCTCGCCCCAGACTGTCGTTTCTCACCACCACATTATGGGGGTACTTCTGCATTTGCTGGAGTTCACTAACAACGTGCCAAAATCACACCTGACTACCTCTCATGCGCTCCGTTTCATCCTAGCTGTTCTGAATACTGTGCAGTTTCTGGTATGTCCTCTTGAACGGCGAGTCCAGGATACTTGGAACTTTCAGCCTCTATCCTGGATTTTGGTGAGAATGACTCTGAGGCTGCTGGGCCTCATTGCCTCATTGCCTCCTTCATCCTGCAAGTAACACATGCCCATTTCCACATGTGGGCTCTGCAGTGAGACCTGAAGTTCCAATGGGCGCAGCAACAGTGGAATCTTTCCGACGTGGTCCAGATCTTGGAGGGAACTGCAAAAGACGTGCAGTGATGGATAACAACCACAATTGGATCAGAGGTAGACCCCTCTCCCTTCCCCAACCAGATCTCACGGTAGTGACAGATGCTTCACTCCTAGGCTGGGGTAGCCATCTGGGAGAGGCAGAGATCAGAGGCATCTGGTCTGTGGCGGAGTCTGGACTCCTCATCAACCTGTTGAAGCTCTGTGTGTTCTTACTAGCTTTGAAAGTATTTCTTCCCTCTCTCAAGGGAAAGGTAGTGCATATATTCATGGACAATGCCGCTGCCATGTGGTTTTGCATTAAACAGGGTAGGGTGGGGTCAGGGACCCTTTGTCAAGAGCCTCTGTGCTTCTGTACATGGCTGGAACAGCAGGGCATATCCTTGGTGGATCAACACCTGGTGGGCTCTCTGAACGCCAGAGAAGACAAACTGAGCTGAATATGCTCAGCTGATCATGAATGGTGCCTTCACCCAGAGCTGGCACCTGAAGTTCCAGTGGGTGCAGCATCAGGGGAGTTGCTTAGACATTGTCCAGAACTTGGGGGAATTGAGAAAGACGCGTAGTGGTGGATAATGAACCGCAATTGGGTCAAAGGAAGACCCCTTTCCCTTCCCCAACCAGATCTCAGTCTTGACAGATGCATCACACCTGGGATGGGGCAGCCATCTGAGGGAGGTGGAGATCAGAGTCCTCTTGTATCAAACAGAATCTGGACTCCACATCAAACTGTTGGAGCTCTGTGTGCTATGGCTAGCATTTAAGGCATTTCTTCCCTCAATCAAGAGGAAGATGGTGCAGATGTTCGCGGACAACACCACCGCCATGTGGTAATGCAACAAGCCAGGTGTGGTCGTGGACCCTTTGTCA
This sequence comes from Pleurodeles waltl, assembly GCF_031143425.1. Taxonomy (NCBI): domain Eukaryota; kingdom Metazoa; phylum Chordata; class Amphibia; order Caudata; family Salamandridae; genus Pleurodeles; species Pleurodeles waltl. Next base: position 1,544,006,853 of record NC_090445.1, read on the forward strand.
AGAGGCTTTGTGTCTCTGTACATAGCTGGAACAGCAGGGCATATCCCTGGTTCAACACCTACCGGGCTTTCTGAATGCTAGAGGAGACAAACTCAGCCAAACATGCCTTGTAGATTGTGAATGGCATCTTCACCCGGAGGTGGCACAGGGTGTCTGTTCGCACCTGGAGAGAACACGCAATGTCAGCGGTTATGCATGCTCGAGTTTCCAAGATGGATCTGGCTCAAAGACACACTGTCTTGAGTGGACCTCAGACCTCCTGTATGCCTTTCTGACCATACCAATCCTTCCCATAGTTCTCAAGAAGTCCAGGAAAGACTGGGCCCATGTCATCCTTTTGGCTCTGGACTGGGCAGGGACAGTCTGGTAGCCTGAGCTACTGAGCATGGTCATGTATCCTCTGGTCAGACTGCCCCTTCGGGAGGATCTTCTTTCGCAGCAGCAGGGGAGACGTATTCACCCAAACCAGACCACACTCTGTCTTCATGCATAGAGATTGAGAGGCAGGTGTTGAACACTCTTGACCTTCCTCCCAATGTCGGTAATGTCATCCTGGCAGCCAGACTTCCCTCCACCAAAATGATATACGCCGGCCATTGGAAGTAGTTTGTGGCATGGTGCACAAAATAGTCTGTTAATCCTCATTCTACACTTCTTTCTGAAGTCTTACTCTTTATTCTTTCTCTTGCCCAGCAGGGCTCTGCTTTGGGTACTCTTAAAGGCTGTTTATCTGTCATTTCTGCCTTCTGAGGCTTGCCTGATCAGCCCTCTTTGTTTAAATCCACTTTTGTACATGGGTTAATCAAAGGTCTTATTTATCTCTCCCCTCCTTTCCAATTCATTATGCCCCAGTGGGATCTTAATTTGGTTCTAAAATTGTTTTAAATGTGCTCCTTTTGAACCTTTCCACAAGTGTCCCCTCAGGCTTCTCACCTTGAAAACAGCCTTCCTTGTGGCAATTAGATCTGCCTGTCGAGTGAGTGAGCTGTAGGCCTCGTCATCTAAGCCACCTTCCCTCTCAATATATCCTGACAAACTGGTGCTTCGCACAAGGGCCTCTTTTCTACCAGAGGAGGTCACCATTTCATGTAGACCAATCTGTCACCCTGCCACTTTTTAGGCATCCTCACATCCATCTAATCAAGAGGAGACACTCCATCATCTGGACCCAAAAAGAGCATTGGCATTCTACCTTGATTGTACCTGTGATTTGCGGGCAGACGACCAACTCTTCATGGGGCATGTGGGTGCGAAGAAAGGTCTGGCGGTGCAGAAGCGAACCATCTCTTTTGGGGTCATACTCTGCATCAAGATCTGCTATGCACTGGCCAAAAAGCAACCTTTGGAGGGCTTGCAAGCTCATTCCACCAGAGCTAAAGCTCCGACCACTGTGTTAGCATGGGCAGTTCTGGTCCTGAACATCTGTCAGGCAGCAACTGGGGCCTCTCTACACACGTTTATTAAACATTACTGCCTGTACAGTCATGTCCTTAGGAATGGACACTCTGCCCATCCGGTCCTGAAGGACTTTCTCATTTGAAGTTGATTTGCAGACCCACCTCCGGGGACAGTATTTCTTTGATATCTATTATAAAAGGGAAGGAATCTGCAGCTGTAAGTCTATCAAATGAACAAGTTACTTACCTTTGGTAGCACCTTATCTGATAGACTACATCTGGCTACAGATTCCTTACCGGCCCACCCATCCTCTCTGATCTGCAAACAGATTTCTAGGGATGCTGATTACACTTTCAGGGCCCTAGTTATGTCACACCAGTGGTCAGTGTTCTTCATGGATCCACGCTTCTAACGTGGAAAGTCATGAAAGGAAACTGACGCCAGCGCACCAATGGTGCCTGTCTAGATACCATGATGTCACTTTCGGCACGGATGACGCTGACGACTGACATGGAGCCAATCGATGCCACCTACCAGCGCGCAGGGCTGCTGCTCACAACAAATCTTCACCTGACTCCTTGGGAGAATTCAAAGGTATAGAATCTGCAGCTAGATAGTCTCTATCAGATAAGGCGTTAATGAATGTAAGTAACTTGTTCTTTACTTAGCCATGCCTCCTTCAACAGTGGAAACACTCCTATTTAGGGAAAAGTATTCTGAAAGTCCTTTGTTTTGTACCAAGCAGAAGGTCTCAGTTTGGTAGAACAGAGCTTAGCTGTTTCAGAGCAGTACTACCTATCAAAGAGACTTGATTTATTGCTTTACAGAGTGAACTTCAACCGCACTGTAAAGGGGTATGCTAATGTTGCCCTAATTAGTAGTACACATTCTGTCAACCTTGGGTAAATGAAAATCTTAGGGTACCTTCTAATGTTTTAGACTGTGATGGTAAGACCCAGCATAGATCCTGGCAGAGGGTGCATTAGCCCACTTAGTCTCTGTAGTCCTGTTTTCCCTCAATTGAGTCTTTTTACAGTGCGAGATACTGGTACTTGTAGTGCTTCTTTCTTCCAACTTTGTTGCATCTCTCTAAATCTTTTTCTTTATTTCTGCCAAACACCTCACATGTGCATAGGTATGTCTTTGTCTTCCATGTCATATTGTGTATCCTCCCTTCTGCTTCTTTCTCCGCTTCTCCTTCACAAATGTCTGTGAGTTACTTGCACTACCATGTCTCATTTCTCTCCTTGCTTTCACTCATGCCAATTTATATGCCTTTCCTGTGCTGATATCTCGATTTGCCGTCTCTGCATTGATGTCTTTGTGCCTTTGCTTTATCTTTTAGATATTTATTCCAATATTACAAGGCCTGGCTCAGGCAGCCAAAGAGTGTTCCCTTGACAGTGACAACTTCAAGTACCCTTTGATGGTAAGGCAACAGTTGCTTTTTTATCATTATGGTGTTGATATATTCATTGATAAACACTGGATTCAAGACATATTTGTCTTAGTCACTGCCACCAGTCATGGGCAATTTGTAAACATGTATATTGGATTTGATTTTGTAAATATTTTCAAAGGTTAAAAGGAATGCTTACGTCAAATCTGGTTAGGTTTGTAGACACTGTTTTTTTTTTTTTCTCCTGATGATAGCATGACAGGACAGAAATGGTTGCAGTGAAATTGCAGAAATAGTGCCATTTGTGGGTAGAATATAACTTGCTCTGCCCTGCATTTTAATAGGAAAATAAATAGTAGAGGTTAAAAGTCAGAGCACGGATTGTATGGTTGGTGTTGTAGGGGGCTTACCCCTCTATATTTTTGGAGAAATTAATAATAGGAACTGCACCCCCAAATGCTGCGGATTGCATTTTTGGCGAGTTGTATGCATGTTCATGTAATGAATAGGGAATAGTAGGTGAATGTCACTAAAATGCTAAATACTACTGCTTACTTGTATTACTATATGTTGTATGCTTAGTGAGAAAGGAATTGTGGGAGGATGGCATGTAGTAGAACATAAGCAATATTGAGTGATTTTGATATGCTATTTATGTATAGTTAGTCTGACAAGACAAACTGATTTTATTTTTTGGGTCCTGTATAAAATTGGTTTATTATTTGGATTGACTGAGTTCCCACTTCAAGGAATATTCAAAACCCTTGCCAGGGTGGACCCTCAAAGTTACTAAATTAATCTGAGCTCAACTCTCTTATGCTACTGCCACAGAGCAGGCAGGCTTAACGTAGGGAATGTGTATAGTATTAGTGCAGTACCAAAACAGTAATACAGTCAAAATGCAAAACAATACGAAGCCGGAACAGAAATAAAAAATAGAGTAGAATTTAATAAATACAGTGACACCAAAATTACAAAAATCCAATAAGGGGAACGAGTGGAAAATCATTTGTTAAGCTTTAAATCGGAATCTCACCAAGAAGAACAAAATGTCAATGATAGTCAGTGCTTGTGGTAGACCTGGACCAAGGTGCAATTTGACGCTGACCGTGATGGAGCACCGGTCGGAAACTCAAATGGTTCATTCTGGTCAAAGATTTTACCTTGTGACTTTAGCCTTGTAAGTCCCAGTCCGTGACAGGAGTACACTTATAAATACCCCTGGCCCTTTAGGGGAGGCGTATGGAAAGTCGCAGGGTATCTGGCAGAGGCCAAACAGCAGGGCTTATTCCACGCTTAATTGCCACTGGTCAGCTGGGTAGTTGCAGGAAAGGCCTATGTAACTTGTTTTACCCGTATAGCTTGAATAGGGGTTAAGACTTATGACTATTGGAGTCCACTTCATTGTCCTGGGCACAAAAGGGGGCAAGTTCATTTCTTTAGGGCTCTTCTCGGGTGACAGGCAGCAAGTCTTTTCTGATCTTCTGCAGGCGCTGAAAGTGTTCTGAGTGAGTCCCTAGAGATGCCACATTTATGCCTGGAACCAACTAGTGGGTGGGAATGACTCCTGAGCATGCCCTAACCAATGGGGCAAACGTTTCTGGGGCCAACCCTAGCCATTTTGAGCACTTTCTAGATGACAAGAGTCTTCTGCCATGATAAAGCTAGCAATCTCACGCTGCATATTCTGGTCAACCTACACTTTGCTCCTGGGTGGCATTTCACAGCTTTGTCATGCTTTTTCAAATGCTAATCCCTCACTGAGAGAAGCTGGATAGTTGATGTATGCAGGAAAATCAAGCAGGGAAAAGGCACCTTTATAAAAGTAACTTGTGCATTGTAGTGTCTTCATCGATAGTCATAAACATTTAATAATTCAGTGGTACCTGTATGGACCCAAGATCAATTCTTGATAAATATCTAATCCATTTTAAAGTTCCATATGTCGTCACTGTGCATCAGTTTTCATGAGCTGAAAATACTCTGTAATAGTATATCAAAGACTCAATTTCTTGTTTGTGGAGAATGCAGTGACTGAACACCAATTTGAACCTGCATTGCAGCATTATTGCTCATAAAAGTGAAAATGCATAAAGTAATAGAAAAATAAAATGCAGAATGATAGGCTTACATTGCAGAACAGCTGAAAAAGGGTATTGTTGCTCCATGAGACTTCTCTATACACAGTGCACCCTACTGGCAGTATGCCTCAGAGTTCAGTTGTTTTTTTCGGCTCATGTGAGCAGGACCTTAGGATCACAGTTAGGTATTAAACCTCAATTTTTCCTTTATAGATTCTCCATGTCTAGCGTATCATTTGCCTCTTGGTGGCAGTGAGGTTGGTGTCCTCTAAGGGAGCTCCCCTTCTCTTCAAGTATTTTTATTTATGTTGTGTTATGTATGGACATGTTATTAAGGCCCCTAACGTTCCAGGTGATAAAAGTATATGTCAAGGTGGACGCCATAAGGGTTGAGAGTTGTAGTAGCACCCTGTGTCACTGGGATGAGGTCCCAATTTCTCATGCAGGCTATGGACCCTGAACCACTGTGCTAACATTCCGGCAGATCAGGGAGGGCAGTCCAACATACAAACCCATAAAACCGTGATCACACCCCTAACTCCCAAGCCTGAGGACAAGAAGAAAAGTACACCCCGTCCAAACCAATGAACAAACATTGAACATACGTGCAATTGTCACACGCACAACTTCAATACTGGTGTGGTGCAGCGGGTTGGATGCCTCCCAGCTTTACATCACACCATCCAGACAGCAAGACAGAATAAGCAAGCCCAAAATTAACCCAGGAGCAAGATAGCAATGGAGTAAACACTGTCTACATTTACAGGCATACACCGCACCATATAACCAACAGTAGTACAGTCAAATCATTTTATCATCATCAGTTGCGGAATGAGGGTTAAGAGCCTGCTCCACTTAAAGCCACCAACACTTCCACTACCTTCTGACATTCATGCAGCACCTGGGAGCTATAAGGGCTTGCGCCAGCCACCCCAAGCCTCCCTCCCCCACCATCCCTGCCTCCTAGGGGGTCTCTGGGTCTTTTGCCGATTGTCAGCAGCCAAGCTTTCACCCTTCTGAGGGAGGTGATCAATCCATTCTCACACCAAAGTAGATGAGGTAAGGTTAAAAAAGTTTACATTGTCCCCGTGGGTCATTCGTAGCCTGGCAGGGAACAACATAACAAAAGCTATCCCTAGGTTCCCGGCACTGTAAATATCATTATTCTGTTATTTTCCACCATTATGTCTTTTTAATCCAGGCTTGACTTAAGATGTGATCTTATTCTTATTAATGTAAAGGGTTTGCCACCAATGGTCTGGGACTCGCACCTGGCAATGGAAAAGTGCATAGAATTGGGAGAGACCCTCCGGGCAACCTCATCACAGACCATTGTTCCAGAAAGCTGGTCTTGTTGGCATTGGGGCCCTCTCTGCACTCTGCTAGCCCTATAATCCAAAGACTATTCCTCTTGGCTCTGTTTTCAGCATCCTCCACCCTGATTTCTAAGGCAGTTGATTTTATAATGGTTTCATCAGATCTTTGTGCCCTTTTCAAGGGGTTTGAGGTTATCATTAATTGTTTTAGTGACGACAATCCTCTTAAGGTCTCTTGGAATATACTTGTGTACAAGTCTGGTTTGTATGGAAGGTTGCCCTATTATGAATATTCGAAAGGCATTAGAATGAAGTGGAACAAGGTGGCTCTCAATGTTTTTATGGATAAACCTTTGAATGATAATAAGGAGACCTTTCCTAGCTGCTTGTCGGCTGATTCCGACACATGTGCTGTCCAAGACAGTTCTTAAAAAATCTGCCTGGCCTTTTCAGATATGCTGTTATCTAAGCCGCCTCCCACTAAGGTTAAGCCCTTTAGTTGATTTGATACCACATGCATGATAGCCCATAAACCATTAAAGTTAGATCTGCACACATATCCCAGATGCCCACAAGTGTGTTGCATATACAAGCAAGTGTGTTGCATATACAACCAGACCTTGAAAACATGTAAGAACGAGATTAGATGTAAAGCCTGGGAAGCTCTGATGGAGGCAGGCAGGGTTGGAGACCATATTCTGGTAGATCATAAATTGGCCATATTTTAAGGATTCTGGTCTTCCTAATGTGTACTCTTTATTACCAGAAGAGAGATGGGTGAAACACTACACTAATATCTTCTATGTAGAGGATCTAGAGTCTGCACCCACTTTGTTAGCAGATGAATTGTCCTCATCGGAAACTATACCGCAAGAGTTTAAGAATTAAGTCATTGTAAAGGAAGTGGCTACTGCAGTGTCTAGGAATATTGCAGGGAACGCACCAGGGATTGATGGTGTTCTGGTTGATATTTTCAAAGGTAGTACTTCACTGTGGGACCCCTCTTCTAACTAATGTAAAAAGAGCTGCTGTAGTTGGACTCCTCCCAGAGTCGTGGAGCAAAGCAATTGTCCCACTTTTTAAGAAAAGGGACAGAGGACAGCCTAGTTGCTATTGTCCACTTTCACTAATTGATTCTAGTACAAACATTTTAGAGAGTGTTACTGTGTCCCGCTTGGATGCCTGGACTGAAGAAATCAACATTCTAACAGTAGTTCAGCTTGGCTTCCAACCACGGATTGGAACAGTCGAACAGAGTTTAAATGTATACCTTTTCGCTAGGAAATATGTCAATTTATAAATGGGGGGCACTTCACATAGTGTTTATGGACCTAACAAGCACGTTGAATTCGGTACATTGAAGTAAGCTATGAGTTATAGAAGAACAAATGAGGTAGAAAAAGAACTGCTAATCATATTAAAACTCTGCCATTCTGATACTTCGGTCTCAGTTTGATATACTGCAACAGGAGAATTAACCTCCCCTATCAGAACACACAGATGGGTAAAACAAGGTTGTATCAGGACACCTTTGCTCTTCCTGTTATATATAAACAATGTTGACAGATTTTTAATAACAAAAGATTGAGATATGCTTAGGATGGGAAATCGCCCAATCCCTAAACTATTGTACACCGATGATGGGGTTCTCATTTCGAGAACAGCAAATGGTCTTCAAACACAATTGGACTTGTTTTTCCCTTTTGTGGAGGACCTGGATTTGAAGGTTAATTTTACAAATCCTGTGTGATCACGTGGCGCACAAAAGGCAAAAGTTAGGTGTCACAGGCTGGGAGGCGTTAAACTTGGCAGAACCAGATCTTTTAACTGTTTGGGAATTTCATTTAATGCTTCACTTACACGGAACCCTCTGCTAACACTGAGAAAACAACAGTTTCACAAAACTTTAGACGCAGTGCACATAAGTTTAACTGGCTTCTGATGTACGAGTTAGTTCATATGTATGAGAGTAAGTGCATCCCAGTTGAGTCATATGGGGCTGGTATTTGGAGTTATACTAATCTTCGCATCCTGTACCATAATGAAAATCGATTTATTTGCAGGTTATTATGTACTCCAAGAATTACGGCATTCATCACCTGCCATGAAGAAGTAGGGTAATCCTACTTAGAAGACACTATTGGTATTGCCCCCTGATTTTATGGATCAACTGTTAGGCTAAGCAGGAAGCGTGAGGGAATTCCTTGGGGACTTGTCTCTTGGTAATTCTCACCCTATACCTTGGCTTGCATACGCTAAGGAATTGTTCAATTTATTGGTAACTCCTGAATTATGAATCTTGAGATCGTACATTTGTGGTGTCAAACAAAAATCAGTCCGTGTTGCCAAGAATATCGCATGGAGCAAAGGAGGGTCTGTGCAGCCAGAATGTCTAGTACTGTTAAGTACTCTATCTGTACAGGGATGGAATCTATCTAGTGGTTTATAACTATTCTTAGGAATAGCTTTTATTTAACTTGTTTACGAATGAGCACAATGCACTTTATTGTTGCTTTTCCTCTCCAAGGCACCTTCTTTCGAGCATTACCGTGTTGCTCCCGCAATATTTCCAGCCAGAAACGTGTGTCACTTTATGCTTTTTTGCACATTATATTCATTTCCATGCCGCATGTTCTTGATGCCTGTTTTTCGCCTGCCGCTTATTAGAACCTATATTAGTCCTGATCTTTTTGCAGAGATAAGAAACTCCTGATATGTTTTCTGTTATAAATTTTATTAGCAGCTCAATCAAATTGAAGAAACTTACTGAAACAAGCTGCTTACCATTTAAGAACTAACTGTTCATCGTGTATCCTATTTTTTTTTTGCACTGTATTTTAGCATGTTTTAGACAAATAGTTGAACTTGCTGCATTTTAATATCTTTGTAGTTAATGATCTTCAGATTAATTTTGTAAAGTTGATACAATGTACATGTGTTATTGTTGAATTTTAGTTCTTTCATGGCTATTTTCAGCCGAATAAAGATGTATTGACTGTCTGAGTAGAATATATTATTAAAGATAAACATAAATGCTCAAGTTGTGTATTTTAGCGGAAAAAAACCCCAAATTTGTGATCTGAAATAAATATTTGCAGTAGTATGTCACTACTAACTGAGAGAATTTATTTGGAATGATTTGACATGGAGTAAGTTCTTCACTGTTTGACCCAGGCCCTAGGGCTACATACTGCGTGAGCCTTGAAAACAATTTAAATATCTAATATGTTGAATTGTCCTCTGCCCCCCTGGTGTGTGCATTTAAAATCAAGAATAATCCTGTTGGTTTAATTCGATGTCCTCTTCCCTATCTAGTGTCCTTATATCAATATAATTTCACAGAAGATGGAAGGCTGCAAAAGAGGTTGCCATAGGCTGTTTTCTTAAGTTTCAAATTAGGGATTTGTTTATTCCTGGAGTGTGCTTGTAGAAGGTTTGGGAGCCATTTGTGGTTTGGTTGAGTGGGAGAATCAAACTAAATCTGCGCTTCTCCTACCCTGTGAAATCTGCAGTCCTCTGCCTTTTGGAGGTGGAATAAGCACCATTCTTGCAATGACTGAGTATTAGCTGGCTCCGTTGGCACAAACATTTAACCAGCAGGCCTGTCAGCCACAGATTAAAATTACTGTCACCTGACCTATTTAGACATGGCAGGGCAATCAGTTAATTGCCATGATTCACAGGAAGAAACCTCCCTGTGTTTCAGTCAATTTTTCCCAGAAATAAACCCCTCAAAGTGTGTGATTGTTGCTGGAACATAAAATACTTTGCCAAGTGGCCACAAGATTCATTGCTTCTCTTAGCAAAGTTAATGGCCTCCACTGCAACTGCTGTACTGGTAGTTGTAATTAAGACTTTGGCGATCTACAAGACAGTTTGGGATCTCTTAATTATTGTTGGAGGTCTTCCTCCACAGCAGTGGAGGGTCTAGTCTTTGACCTGGAGGCTGGCTGGTCGCCTGCCAGGTTCTAAATGAGATTATCAGGCCATGAAGTTTGTCAGCACTCTGTTGCAAATGTTTGTTTATGAGGACTGATTCATTCACTACCTCATTCTGTTAAACAAGTCAAAAACCCATCCTGATTAATAAAAAAAAATACAGGTCTGAAGGCCGATCACTGCCTCCATCCTCAATTTTCCCCAACCCCAAATTAAGAACCATGCTTAGGCAAATTCCTTTTAGCTGTTTTAAAATCCATCCAGGGTAAAACATTGCTAAATTTGTTCAGCAGTCATATATTCTCTTTCGGTATGTCTCCTGTTTTATGTATATTCCCCATTCTCCAAGAATATCTTTTAGAGAAAAGTATGGGTTTAAGTATTGATAAAAGTATATTATCAGTGGAGCTTATTAGTCGCTCTCTGACCTCAAAGTGCAAGTGAGGAGGGGGGGAGGTTGGTTGACAGGGTTGGGGGGGGGGGGAGGGGGTTGTTGTGTTTGGGTGGAGAAGGTGGATATTGTGGCCTGGTCTTTTTAAGCTATATATTGTTATCATGTATTCTTTTGAAGGAAAAATAAAGGCACGTCTGGGCCCACTACTTGTTCAAGCAAAAGCATTAACACTATTGCTCTTGCTAGAAACCACGTGATTGGCTTTCGTGGCCGGGAATTATTTGATGGATAGTCTGCAGAGCATTATGTATAATGAATTGATTGATTGTGTACGTTTATAAGAAATTATTAAAGTATACAATGTATTTGTTTTTATTGAGCACATTATCTTCTAGCTTATTTTCTTATGTAATGTGACTATGAGGGCCCAAGCCCAAACAAACTGATATAAAAAAAACTCATGTGAAGTAGGAAAGTGGTAAAGGAATCACAGAGCTACCTTTTTGAACGCCTGGAAAGTACATGGATACTTCCAACACTTTCCACCTGTTGGCTCCTCTAAGTGCAATTTCTGCTTATTCCTCATAGGCACTGGCTGAGCTGTGCGAGATCAAGTTTGGGAAGACTCACCCTGTTTGCTGCTTGGTAAGTGTCTGTTGTATTGAAGGAATATCTGCAGTGTTCCATCATGAACTCTTATAAGAGTCACGTTTTGTAGCCAATTCAGTTGGGTTTCAAATCCTAAAATCAAATTTTAAGACTTTATAAAGTTGTTGTATAGTTTGTTTTTGTTTTAATTAAAAGGAGTTGCCAGTCTCTGTCATTGTTTTGGGGCTTTAGTCCCTTACCTTCTTTAAGCAAAGGAGGGCATTTCAGCAGTTGCCAGGAAGGAGATATCTTTAGTTTAAAAAGAGCATGCACTAAGTTTGGTTACATGCTATGCTGTTGAGGAAGAAATGATGCCCTGCACAGATTATCTGGTGGCCTTGTTTTGTCTTTTTATCGATTAAACAAGGCATGCAGGATGTTTTTGCAAAATGTGGCGACCAGTTATTGCACATCTACCTCAATCCTCCTCTCCAGAAAGAAGGTGTATTTGAGTAGGAAAGTTTATTTTGCCACAGGCCATTCTCACAGACTATGAACAAAATAAGAAAATCAACAAAAAAAGTAATGCATGTGCAGTGTAGGTGCAGCACTGTTGTTTTATGGGTCGTGTTTCTGATGTCTTTTGCAGAACTTGCCTCCTTATAAGCCTCTTCGGGGTTTCCCCAGAATCCATGGGTTCTGCTCGTATGCTTTTGATTTTGTTAGCCAAACTGGGGAGGTGGAGTTTGACTGAGATCAGAGTGAGTGCTTTCTTATAGCAATTTAAAGTTCCCTTTGTCACATGTATCTTATAAAGAAACCAACATTTGCAGACACTGAGTTATGGTCTCTTCCTGCCAATTATTTGTTTTTCTTCCTCCTTTGCAATCTAACCTTGCCTTGTTTTTTAACTTTGAAGTGTCACGTCATCAGGACATGAAATAATAGAATTTGCGGTAGTATAACTGGCACGCTTCCAATGAGGCTGTTAATATCTTTCATCTTCAAAATAAATTTGTAGTACTAAATATTTAATAGTTATGTAACATTCAAATCTCTGTCCAGTTACTGTATACATGTACCTCCCAATATTCAAAGTATCGCTGTATGGTAGTCATCTTTCCTAGTATTAGATATACACAGAACCATAGTGAGCTAACAAGCCTGTATCAGTATGGTTGAGAAAGTTCATTTTCAAGACTTCCAAAACCCCAGGTGTTCAGCTGTAGACAAAACCCTCCACATCTGTCACTTTGAGCTTAAGGCAATCTTTCTTAATCTCCAGTCTCCTTTTTTTGTTCTAGTCCTTTTCCATTCTAAAGGACAACCCTGCTGTTATCTCTTACTACAATATGTGTGACATCACTTCCTCTGTCACCTTGTCATTAATCTGTGTGATTGAGCTCTTCATAACAGCATAGTCCTTGTTGCATCCCACAAGTAGGGGGAGGGCAGTGGTGTAACAAACATGCTCTGCAGTGAAGTCTTATAAGTACACCAGATCAAAGTTTGCAATTAATCAGAGCGCTTGTTATAACTGCCTTTCTGCAAGTTGCCAAGGTGCTGCCAAACCATCCAAAGGACTTCATGGTCCAGATTTATTTGGGGCACTATGTGTGGAAGGAGAAGGGGAAAGACAACACCGAAATAGCAGTGCACATCCCTGAAAATCATGATGTGCCCAGGAGAAGACTATGCCAAGATAATCCCGTAAGAACCTGGGCTGGGCCACCCCCTTTTACGTCTGCACTCTGAATGTTCATATCCACAAGCTTTATGGTGAAAAGCAAGTTAGTGTCTGCAAGTGGCGAGGTCTGTCCGCCCTCATGATATAGTGCTAACTTTCTTTCCAATACCTTGTGAGATAATAATCAGGAAATTGACTCAGTTGAGGAGAGAATCGGAGCTGCCCAAAAAATCTTTACAGGGAACTCCGGTCTCACTGTTTGCACTGGTTTAACTGACTTTAATGGTGACACTATTATGCCTTCCAGACCAGGAGGACCTAGAGGTAGTGGAAAGATGGTGTACCCCTGTCTCTATGATAAAATCATTTCCATTGATGTCATAGAAGAGCCTGTTATAAGACAGTGTTCGGATAACTTGGGCTCACCTCGTGTTAAAAAGAAAAAGGCTGCAGCACACCCTATGCGAGGAAAATAACGCAAAAAATATAAAATTGTGTCTAACATAAACTCTGCTCCCTGGACTGTTAAAAGCAGACAACCTGGGGGAGGATGTGCCTCCTCTATTATTTGCACTCAGTTGGGCTGGCTTGAGAGCATGTTTTCAAAGCCTTGTAACTCTGTCATTTGTTGGCTTGAAACGATTGAGGAAAGCATCCTAGGGGAAAGGAGTGGTGCCAATGAACAACTCTGACTTGAGGATCCTTCACAAAGGTAAACTTACACGTGACCCTATCTTTATTTGTAAGTTTACTGTTTCATTTTGTAGTAATTTTAAACTAGTTTGCTTTATTTAGCCTACAAGTGTAGTTACTACTTGTAACGTTTCTCACATAGGTGGAGATCATCCTATTATAAAGTATAGGTAAAAGTTAAAACCTTTATTAAACTTTAAACAAAATTAGTCAAAATAATTTTAAGATAACATTGATGTGAATTAGTTTGAAATATTTATTTTAAATGTAAAATATATTTGTAAAACGCTACAGGGTTATTGACTTAATTTGGAATTCAATTATAATTATTTTAAATATTTATTTAAATGAAAATTATTTTTCCCAAGATTAATATTTTTAAAAATCTGGAACAGTGTAGGCCGCCAACCCCCCTTTTATGCAGAGGGAGACCATTTGAGCATTCAGTTCTGTCTAATTACTTTACTCTTCTGAATCTCTGTTCAACCCCTGACCAGAATCCCCAAATCCTTTGGCAAGCCCATATGTAATGTACAAGTGTGCCCTGTTGCTGGCAGCATCTCAGGCTACTATCATTGCCTACCCGGCCTATCTTTAGGAGCCTACTTCATGTATAAAATGCTTGATCGAGGATCTTAAGGTGTATCAGATTGAATCCTGGTCTAATGACGACTTCTCATTTATCCTCCGAGATGCCCCAGTCCTGTTCCCACCTTTTCTTGAGGGCAGAGACAGAGGTTGGTGACAATTATTTAGTATAGTATTGTAGATCAGTGATGTGTGTTTGTGCAGTGGTGTGGCTATATTTCAATGGTGTCTCGTCCTGTATCCCAATATTGAGGAGTACTTTGTCAGTTTGTGACGAATATCTATGTATTTGAATCTTTGTGAATCTCTCAACTCATACAGTGACTGGAAGGTCTTTGAATGAGAGCTTAACCTGTTGTTCCCAGTGTCTCCCAACATGGATATCCCAACTGTGAAAGTCACTTAGGGTTTTCAGATCTTTTGACTTCAGAATTCCATACGGGTTTCTCATGGTTGGGTTGGCCTTATTGCTCGTGTGGCCTATTTCCAGATTTTTCTAATTGAACCTGCAGTTAATGCCAGCACTTGTCGCTGCCCCCTCCCCTGTATGGTTTGCACAGATACCCTTGGAGGCCTAAAGCCCTCCTGTCTGCTGTGATGGAGGGTTACTGCTGCAGGGCAAACTTTTAATTATTTATGACCTCCATCTGCTCAGTCCAGTAATACATTTCTGTATGCAGCGCAATACCCCACTCGTACAGACTTCTAGTTAACATACAATTTGCAGTGTCCCCTCCCGTCCCAGAGCAGTGTGACCTAATCACAACATCCATGGTTCTGAAGAAACTGTCCAGTACCTCATACGGTGCGTTTTGCAAGGCATAAACTTAAGGAGAGTGATCCCTTTTTTTTTTTTTTCTTTTTTTTTTTTCTTTTTAGAAATGGCTGTTCTTTCCATCCTTGTCAATGCACGTCATTTCCATTGTTCTGCATTTGCATTATTTCGCCTGATCCAGGTTGCAATGCTGGATGCTAGAATTATTTTCAGTCTGTCCTGATGTAAATCACTAGCTATTTAAATCCTTCTGTAGTCCATTGCAGTGGACACATCAACTCCCTGCGGGTACTCCGAACTTGTCGGTGAGTAGGCCACCTATTTAAGCCAATTAATGGTGGTATTGGCATACAGTGCAAATATGTCTCCTTGTGATCGAGTGCATAGGGTCAGCAAGGTACAACAATATGTCACTCCTGTACAGCAAAATTACATCCTCCCATTCCGGGCTCCATTGTAGGCCCCTCACTAAGGCTTCTTTTTTTCTCACCCATTAAGCCAGTGGCAATATCACTGTGGCAGCATCACTATGGCAGACTGCAGGGTGGACAATGGATAAGCCCTGTCGAGTTCCCTGACCCAACTGAAATTCCTGAGAGCCATGCATTCGCACCCGAGCACAAGGGCGAGAATACAGCAGTCAAATGTAGCACCTGAATTTGCTGCCAAAACCCATTTTCTTTAGCACTGCCATCAAATATGGCCATTTGAGGGAGTTGAATGCCTTTGCGGCATCTGACCATAGTAGCACCACTGGTTGCCTCACTATTTTGGCCAACACCCTATACAACTGATGAAGATTACGGCGGGTTGTTCTGTGGAGCATGAAGCCTGATTGATCGGAGGCGATCAGTTTTTCAATCCCAGGCTGTAGCCTATTGGCAAGCACTTTGGCCAATATTTTAGCCTCCATATTTAGTAGCAAGATTGGCCTGTATGAGGTGCATTGACCGTTGCCCCTCTCTTGTGGAAGAAGAGGATGTGGACTGTGCTGATATGCCACAGGAGGCAACTCACACCTCTTGGTGCATGCAGGTAAGGGCTTTGCCAAGTTTATCCAAGGTATCTTAAGAACTCAGCGGGTGGCCAATTTGGCCCAAGGGTTTTCCCACTCTTCATTTGTTTTATTGCCTCCACTACCTACAACTCTTTCCCTAGATAGCTTTTTATCATCCGCGCTCAGTCGTAGTGAGTGAATATCGCTCACAATAGCGAGAGCCTGGTGTTCAGGGTATTTATTGCTGGGCCTATAGAGCTTCTCCAAATTTACAGCAAATGTGTGCGTTATATCTGGAGTAGACTCCACCAGCGGCTCCTTGTCTAATGGATTTGCTGGAGCAACTGCTACCTCCCTTTCCGCATCCAGGAGTTTGCTGGCTTTGTTTCCCACCCCCTACAGTCAGTATTGTTTAGTTCGCATACTGTTTTGTGCCTAACTTTCCACCAGTTGCTTTCCTTTCTGGTAAGGTTTATCTGGTGAGCTAATGAGACCTCCGGTTGTACACTGCATTCTGCCTCCCGTTGCCCCATTCCCCTCATGGCTATACCATCTTACTTGTGTTGACCCACTGATTTGAATATCACCTTCCCCTGTATTACTGCATTATAGTCCTCCAATAGAATCAACTTTGATGTGACAGATCTTGTTTTATCAATGAAATACAGTTATGTACATCCCTATATATCTTTGTCTTCCAATCCACTCCTGTCCTGGGAGCATTTCCTAGTTTCCAGATGCACATACAGGGGAGAATGACCCAATAATGCCCCTAGGCAAAAACTAGGCCTCTGTATACCTCTCTCCCTGCACATGAGGTACCAGAAAGCAGTCTAGTCTGGAAAGGGATTGCATACAACCCGACGCCAGGGAAAATTCTCCGTATGTCCATCAGACTGCACAAAGTTCCTCAGTCTGTTGTCCACCTTGCATGTTTGACTTGTGGCACCTATTCTCTCCATACCTGTATCCATGGTGAGGTTCGGGTCACCTCTTAAAAAATAAAAGCATATTCTGTGCCTGTGCTATCCAGTGCCCCCATCTTCTTAAGCATCATTGACTGTAATCCCTATCGGACATACCAGGATGCTTACTCATTCAATTCCCCTTTAATAGCTGCGTAGCAGTTCTCAAATTCTACCCATGTTTGTGTTACTGCTAAGGGAAATGAGCATATCACCAGTACACCTACTCCTCTTCACCCCTAGGGTAAGAATAAGTGGGCAAGGACCTTATATTTCTCTTTCCACAGGAACCCACAGTGATCTCCACCAGTTATTTCTCCTGCAGCAGTATAGGAATTTCTGAACAATAGCTTGCTTCACTTTCTGCCTAGCTCATTCACATTCCAAGCCAGAACCTTTAGGTCCATGATTCTGGACCTATGCATACCTGCTCAGGTGCCATCACTCTTTAGGTGCATCTCTAGCTTCACCACAACTTGCATCGCCCGCATCTATAGCTTCACCACCTCTTGCTTCACACCCCCACCCCACAGAGCCACCAGGGGACCAATAATGAGCCCCTCTCCCTCAACTGCTTTATGCTGTGAGTTTCGAACTAGCCACATCCCCGGCGTGTGAGGAATCTTGTGGCACCCCTACAAACATAAACATGTATTTAACTAGTAAGAACAGTACCAACTTAGTCCACTCCCTAGTTTCAGGGAAAAGGGAATACATCATACAGAGCATGAGCAAAGATGTACTGCCTCCATATCTGGCATTTAATCTAATCTTGCCTCTGGGTCAGTCCTTTCTGGTTCTGGTGGTCTCAGTCCCCTTGACAGTCTGCACCACCAGTCTCTTGGTCCATCTGGATTCTGTCTGGCGCTACAGGGCCTGCCTCTGTCCACTGCATTTACAAGCTTGGACTTTCAGGGGTCCTTTGTCGCCTCGGTCCTGCTTGTCGCCAGCCATGCAACTGTTCCCACACTGTAAGAAGCTGGCTATCTATGTAGTGCACCAATATATGGGGGCACCAGGCAGATAGTCCAGGTAACCCCTATTGGTTTTGCAGGGTTACAAATGTCATACCCAAAAGCTCTGTTTGATGGTAGTGTTGGTGAGCAGTTAAGCTTACCAGAGGGTAGTGCTAAGCATTTGTTGTACTCGGAGGCAATACATGTGAGACACACTCAAGAAGAACTCGAGACCAATTGTTAGAAAAACAGTTACTTTTGTTTATGTTAGGTTTCAACACTAGAATACTGTTGCAGGAATAAACACTGATGCAGTTTGAAGAAAACAAGCAAAAAACTTGAAGTGTCTTTAAGGCAGTAATGCAATCCTATGGAAACAAACACGTATTGCACCAGGGGACACAGACTGCTGTGACAGCTGTGTGCATCTTGTTTTTAGGGGGTTCCCTGAGGATGGCACAGTATGTGCTGCAGCTCTTAGGGACCCTCTACTCAACCCATTCACTAGGTACCCTAGATAGCACTCTCTAGGGACTTACATAGGTAGAGGAGTGTGCTAATTGTACACATTGTTATGTTTTTATAGGGAAGGAGCAGTGGCACTGGGGACCTGTTAAGCAGAGACCTAGTGCACCTTGAAACTCCTTAGTCCCAGTGAGCAAATGTGGTGGTGGGGGGTGACCATATCAAAAAGTCATATACCTACACACACACCATCTCTGGTGTTGTGAAAAACCACAACTGGCTCTTAGCCAGACTTTTAAGTTTTTCAGGAAATAAAATTGTCTACTAGATGTGTTTCTCATGTTCAACCTTGCCTTGATCAAGTATCATAGTAGAGAAGATTGCTTTATGCTTCCTGTGTATAGTCTGGGCAGACCTTAAATAATTTCATGACTTTCAAACAGAATAGGGCTATTCTGCTGCGCCACCCATAGAATGGCGTCTCGGTCCTTGTGATTCAGAATTTGTGCAGTAAGCATGTGGAGCAGCGGACCTGATTTTTGTGAGGTACCCTGTAATCTGGGTGCTCTTTCAACAGTGAAAATATTTGACAATTGTTCAGTCTGCACCATGGTTCTGATGAGGCTGTCCACAAATTTTGCCACCGCTCTTCATTTGACACACTCAGGGAGTCCAACCAGGTGAATGTTACAGCATTCTCCACGCTGGCAGGCAAGTACCGTATAATGTCCCTAAGATGGCAAACTTATTTTTCAAGTAGAGCAATTGCCTCCCCATGTTCTCCCAAAGTGTGTCCTGTCTGGGGCATTCTGGGAGAAATTTTTGGGAAATCCATTCGTAGCAGAGTAATATCTAAAGCCACTGCATCAATTATATTTTCCAGTGCAGATCTGGTGTCTCCTACCGCTTGCAGCAGGGTTCATAGTGATGGATCTTGTCTATCTGTGGCAGTCTGGTTCTGGCCCTTATAGCGGTCCATTGTGGTATTGCAAAGCAACTTTGGTTGCCAAGGGGCCGCAGACTCCCCTGTGGACTCCATCACCAGCCTTCACGCGCCTCCCAGTGCATCCAACTGCACTCAGTTGGATTCAGATCGGCACCCGGATCTTCTCTCCTCTTGGGCATCCCAGAGGTATGCCCTCTGATGATTTTGCAAATGATGGACATCAGTTCCACCTCTGTACATTTATCTCTCACCTTACAGAAGTTTCCTTTCATCTGCCCTTTTTTTAAGGGGCAGATGAGGGCTCAAAGGTACCACAGAGCAGGCTCTTCAGGCATCAGACGGGTATCCATGGCTCTGCTAGGCCTGGCCACGTCTCTGCTTATGTTCTCTTTCACTGTTGCCCTCCCCATCAGCTGTTTGCTGTGAGTGTGCTTCCCCATCCGACCCCACTGCGAATTCTATGTTTTCAAGAACTTGGAAAAGGAACTGAGGGATCAGTTGCACCCCACATTATTTTTTACATCTTGATGTTCGCACCCGCCATAAAGCTATAGATTTGTGCATTTAATTGTGTCAAGCCTTGGATTTTTACCAATAGTGTTTAGATATTTTTGAGCCGCTTGTAAAAGGCTAGCTGAGTCCAAAGGAAGTAGTAATATCGATTTTTATTATTGAACGAAATTTTAGACAGCATGGTTTGTTGCCATTAGAATATATATTATCTATATTATGTTATGCTGATTATAATTTAATTTGTTCCTGTTGCTGTCAGTTTTTATGCGTTTTGGTTAACAATGTTTTTTCAAGAAATTGCCAGTTTGGCAAAATGAAGATTTCTGACAGGTTGATGAATAAAATGGAATGCAAGGACACGCCGTAAGTAGCATAAGTTTCCAGCATAGCAGTGTGATGCAATGGGCAATGCTGAAATTGCATTTAACTGTACCTCTGTGTCCTCTGTGTCTGCTTTATTTGTTTCCAGGTTACCTCATTACCATTGTGGTTACCCAAATCACTGAGTGCAGGTTCTGGCCGGGAGCTTCAGAGATTGTCATATCTAGGATCTTTTTTCAGTCTCTCTGTCTTTGCTGAGGATGACGTAAGTGTTGACGCTGCTGCTCATCTTACTTTTTCAGGGGGAAATGTAAAGCAGTCTGACTTACCCCAACTGTTTTGTTATTGCAATTCTAGACTAAAGTGGTTGAAAAATATTTTTCTGGTCCAGCCATTACCCTAGACAACACACGTGTTGTGAGCCAGTCTTTGCAGCACCACCTTGAATCTGCACGGGTATGTAATTTATGGAATAAAGTGCCCTGATCTATTATGTGCAGTTTCCTAGAGTGAGTTGCTTATTCACTAACTAGGAATTATGACATGCTTTTTGTTCTATATTTTTTTTCTGATTCAGCAGAACATTAATGCTTTGTTTCAAATGATAGCTGCCCTTTCAGTAAGCTTTTCTTACATTAATTGCAGCAAGAACTTTTCAAGATCCTGCACTGTATCCTGCTCAATAGTGAGACAAGGGAAGCTGCCCTCAGCTACATGGCAGCTGTCGTCAATAGCAACCTTAAGAAGTCACAAATGCAGGTAAGGACTGCAAACAGTCTTCTGAACGCGTTTTTGTTTCAGCATAAGGAAACTGCACTGGTTCTGATACGAAAATCACATAACTTTACCTTCCTACAATTTGTTTTAAATGTTCTCAAAGCACTGAAAGGAGAAACACTTATTTTGAAATTTCTTTTTCTACCGTTTAGGAGTCTGTAGGAAGTTGGTTCTCTATATAGTGCACTAAAATGAAGTACACTGTGCAGAGAGTCCATGGATCCCCGATTGGTTTTGCAGAGGAAAGAAGTAGATGAGGCAAATGCTGTATTTTTTTGGTAATGTGGGTGAGCGTATCACAGGATAGCGCTAAGCGTTTGTTGTACTCACAGAGGCAATAAATGAGACACACACTCAAAGAATAAATCTGAGACCAAGTTACAAAAATAGCAATTCGTTTTATACATGTTTCAAACCCAAGAACTTCGAAATCAGGTAAGGAGACTTGTAAGCATAAATACTTTGCAGTTTCAAGAATCAACACTTAGTGCAACGTCATCCATGTTATCCTACGGAAGAAAAACAATGTTCAATAAACACAGGGTTAACAGTGACTTACGAGGTCAAGCTCAGTGAGCAAATATAAGTACTGGGTGTAGGAAAGTTGCTCTTTTGGTATGGTCCCCACCACCACTCCCACGTTTTGCCTGTTATCTGATTACTAACTTGACAGTGTGTGCTGGGATCCTGCTAACCAGACCCCAGCACCTGTGTTCTTTCTCAAAACTATACTATTATTGCCAGAATTTGCGACACCTCTGTAACCCAACTAAGTCCCTTGTAAAAGGTTCCAGTGGTACCAAGGGCCAGGTGGCCAGAAAGGGTCTAAAAGGGCTGCAGCATGTTTTATGCCACCCTAAGGGACACCTCACCAAACACATGCACCCTGCCATTGCGGATGGTGTTCATTGGCGTAGAAAAAAAGTTAGTCGACATGGCACTTCTCCCTGAGTGACATGCCTACAAAACACTGCCTGTGGCATAGGTAAGTCACTCCTCTAGCAGGCCTTACATCCCTGAGACAAGGTGCACTATACCACAGCTGAGGGCACAGCTGCATGAGCAATGTGCCCCTAAAGTGTCTAAGTCCATTTTTAGGCATTGTAAGTTCAGTGAAGCAATATTCCAAACATGGGCTGGTAGTTTGTCACTACGAACCACACAGCTCTATAATGGATTTACTGAATTTTGGGAAGTTCAGTAAACCCATACTGGTGCCAGTGTTAGATTTATTGAGAAATGCATACAGAGGGCATCCTAGAGATGCCCCCTGAAATCCCCCAAACCTTCTATTGTGTGTCTGACTGGTCTATGCCAGCCTGCCACCACCAGACAAGTTTCTGATCCCATGGGGTGAGAGCCTTTGTGTTTCTGGGAGTTAGGGACAAAGCCTGCTCTGCAGGAACAGCAACACTTTGCAATAAGCCTCAGAGGCTCCTGCCTTTTGTTATGTTGGCCCAGGGCATTCCAAACAGTGGAGATGCCCGCCCACCCGGACCAAGCCCCACTTCTTGGTGGCAGGTCCGGCAGGAAAATTAGTAAGCATGAGAAGGAGTGTCGTCTCCGCCCCCCCCCCCCCCCCCCCACCCCCCACCCCCCAAGCTGGGACCACCCCTAGGGTACCCAGAGCTGAAATGAAACCCCTTCTAAATAATTCTTCGTCTTGTTTTGGAGGAGCCAATATGGTTAGGTTTCCCCCCCAAAAAGGGAGTGGGCACAGGAAGGGTGTAGCCCTTTGGCTACTGACCTCTGATCCCTGTCATTCCCCTAAATCTAGTATTTACGGGCACCTTTGAACCTTGCTGTTCAGATTCCTGGTGACATAAAGAAGAAGAAGGACTGAAGAGCCGCACCAGCAGTGTAGACTCCAGATGACAACTGACTTGGCCCCAGCTTTACCGGCCTGCAAGACTCCTGCAACAAAAAGATGACTCATCCTGCAGGACCAGCGACCTCTACAAACCCCCAGGGGACTGCCTGCCTTCCATAAGGACCAACAAACTCCCGAGGACAGTGGTCCTGTCCACAAAGAAACCTCCAACAAGGACTCCAGAGCCCTCCAGATACCCAAGTCCTGCCCACTGAGCACACAACGCCCACGGCCCGAGTCCAGGAAGCCCACCGGTCCTGAGAAGGTCACCAGGCTATTCTGACCTCAAGTCCACCCCTCCTGACAAATACGACGATGCCTGTAGCCTGAATCCAGAGGACCCCCTTGACCATGACTGACTTTGGTACGATTCCCAATACCTAAAGGTACCCCTGTACCCTGAGCCTCCAGGCCTTGGTGGGCCCAACCAATAGTCCACTGACGTCCAGTGGGATCTCTACTTACCTATCCAGCCGTTTGCTTCTCTATCAGACTCCCTGCAGCCTCTTTGTGAACCTGGAGTTCCTCATTAAATTGCATTTGGCGCCCGATGCTGTGTTTGCACCCTGCACCTGCCAGCCCCTGTGCTGCCCCGTATATGTTTGGTGCCGTCCTCTCGGTCCTGGGGCAGGTGTCCTGAAACTGTGGGACTTACCTGCAATATGTTTTCTTCTAAGTGCCCCCAGTCTCCATTGGTTTCCATTGGGCATCCAACACCAACTTTGACCTCTGTACCCGGCCAGCCTTCTGTTGCTGGTGGTACACCCTTGGTGTCTTCTTAAACCTTGCCCTGTGGAGACCTTAACCCCTGAAGCCTGGGACCTTAAGTCAAGTACTTAACTGTAAACTGTGCTTGTACTTTCCCTCCCCTAGGGCTGCCTTGCCTACAATGATTTTTGCATTATCTACTTATGCTATTGAAAAGTATTGCTTATCTGAAACCTATATTTACTATGATTTACAAAAGTGCATTTGATACTTAAAAGTGATATATTCTTGAAACTGTACTTACCTGCAACAAAGATCCCTTTGGTTCTAGAAATAAAATAACAAGTTATATTTTTGATAGCTAGTTGGACTGGAGGTAGCCATTGTGTGTCCCTCATTTCTTGACTGTGGGTATACAGCAAAAGCTTAACCGCCCTCTGATAAGCCTAACTGCTCTCCCACTCAACCACAAAAGAGAGCATTAGTATTATCCTTTTTGGCCTCTGTAAAACCTCTGGGGAACCACTGGACTTCCACACTATACATTACTTTGGAATATTATTTACAGAACCAGCTTCCTACACTGGGCACTGATCAGAACCACAGCAACAGGTCACACCGGTGGGCACTGGGGTGGCCCGGTGGAGAGGTGCAGTAAGAGGTTGGGTGGCCAATGGTTTCCTATGGGAGTTTGGTCCTCTAGAATACAGGCTGACGGCTTTGGTTAGGAAGCCAGACAGGGACAACAAGCAGGTAGATAGTAGACTTGGGATGCTCGGTGAGGTAGGTGCACCTTTGGTTCTCTTCTCCTGTATCCAGTGGATGATGGATGCAGGGGTGTCTTAAGGCATCAGGTTTTCTCGTCCGGGAGCACTCGCAGTCTGGGGGTCCGATGTGTCAAGGCTGCAGGAGACGTCGGGGAGCCTGGCAGGGGTGGACCCATGGTAGACTTGTGCTCTTAGGAGCAGTATCCACCTCAGATGGGGTCAGGGGCAACGTGTGCGGTGTTCGCTGCAGATGTCAGGTTTCTTCTCACCACAAGGCTGCAGGAGAGGAGGGACTGCGTGCAGACTTCATACTTCTTGGGTGAGACCACACTGGACTAGGTCTCTGGGCTGGGGACTACCATTGGCGCAGTTGGTTGGCTCCATTTCGGGTCCCGGACGTCGGGTGCAGTGGTCACTTCAGGTATCAGGTCGTTGGGGTTCCATCAGCTGCAGAGTCTTTTCTTTGGAATTTCTTGTTGCAGAGCAGGTCTGCTGCTCATGGGAGACTTGAGTCTTTATTGAAGGCTGGACAAGTTGGCTTCTTGGGCAGAGTCCTTGGAGGTCAACAGGCAGTCTGACGTGGGTAGCTGCTTTTTCTTTTTCTGCTTGCACAACGCTTCTTTGTCCTCCTCTTCGTAGATCTGAGTTCTAGGATTCAGTGGTGTCACCTAAATACTCAAGTTAAAAGCATTACAGAAGGTGCCAAGCGGTAGCCAATGGGCTGTCCACCTTTAGGGTGACTACACCCTTTCTAGACCACTTATGCTGGGAATTGGCTGTAACCCAAACCCTCGTGGCCTAATTCCTTTCAAACAAGATTGAGGAATTTAAAAAGTAATGTCCACTTCAGCTCGTCCACCTTAAGGGTGGGACTGGCATGAAGTGGGCACCTCTCCTAAGATAACTAATTTTCCTGTCTGTGCTGCCACTGGAGGGGGGGGGGGAGGGAATCAGTCATCTCCACCATCTGGAGAGGCTCGGGTCACATTGCCAAGGTGGCTAGGCCTTTGAAGCTCCCTGCCCTGAAATGCTCATCCTCTCAAGGTGAGGTGGTAACACCTCCACCCTTTGCAGTCTTTTGTCTCAGCCCCTCGAGAGCACTGGCTCACACCTTTGGGGGTAGGGAGAGGGTAGGAGGGCAGAAACGCGCCTCTGCTGCCTGAACTGGTCAGGACCAGGCAGTCACCATACTAGTGGTTGATAGGTTTTCAGGGGTCACCTCGATGTGTATTTATTAATAAGTCCATCACTGAGATCATTGAGGGATTCACTCTTAATAACCAGTGTCCAGCACGTGCTTTTTAAATGGCTCCCCTGTCCACTTACTATGTCTCAGAATCGACAGAGGCATAGCAGGGACATATCTGCTCAGGCATAAATGCCCCCACATATGCCTTGATGTACCCCACCTTAGGAATGACATACCAGACACATGCAGTGATAGGTGACACAGGGGTGTGTGACAGTTTGTGTTTTTAATTTAGCCTGCACCAACACACGCAGTCTGTGTGGGTTTAGTGATAGGTCCCTAGGATTTAGCACAACTGATGCTGCAGTCCTCGGAGACCTTCTTTGGTTCCCCAGACCTTGGGTACCAGGGTTACTATTTATTAGGGATGTACAGTGATAACTAAAGATTTTGCCAAAAGTGCAGAACAACTGTGAAGTTTTGGGGAAAGATATTTGGCACTGGGGACCTAGTTAGTAGTGATCCAGTGCACTAACAGTCAAACCCACATCAGAATCCAGGCAAACGTGGGGGATAAACATGTCAAAAAGGGTGCTTTCCTATATGACCCACCCCCTACAAACAAAGAATGATGAAACTAACCTTCTCCTAGAGAGTCTTCATCATCTAAGAGTAAGAACCTGGATAGGCCATCTGCATTGGCATGGTTAGTCCCAGGTCTGTGTTCCACTGTGAAGCCCATTCCCTGTAGGGAGATGGACCAACCTTAAAGGTTTGGGATTTTCACCTTTCATTTGCATCAGTCATCTGAGAGGCCTGTGGTCACTTTGAACATGGAAGTGAGAGCCAAACAAGTATGGCCTCACCTTTATCAGGGACCAAACCACAGCAACGGCTTCTCTCTAAATGGCAATACAACTCTGCTTTCTGGAGAGTAAAATCTGCTGCTAATGAAAGCAACAGATTGGTCTGGCCATCATCATTTATTTGGGTCAGGACTGCCCCTCCCTCATGTTCAGAGGCATCTATGTGCACTATGAACTAATTGGTGTAATCTGGAGCCTCGAGAACAGGTGCTGAGTGCATTGCTTCTTTCAGGGCATCAAAGGCCTTTTGACAGCTCCCAGTCTAGTTTACTTTCTTTTGCATTTTCTTGGAAGTTAGTTCTTTGAGAGGGGCCACAGTGGAGCCATACCCCTTCACAAACCTCCTGTAGTATCCAGTCAAGCCAAGGAAAGCCCTGACATGTGTCTGGGTTGTTGGAGGTATCCAGTTCAGAATTGTCTGGATCTTGGCTTCCAGTGGTTGTACTTGCCCTCCATCTACAAGATGGCCCATGTATACAACCTGGCCCTGCCCTATCTGGCACTTGCTTGCCTTGATAGTGAGGCGTGCCCTTTACAGAAAGATCAGGTGATCCTGCCAGGTTGCGCTAAAAACGACAGTATCACCTAGATAAACCGCATTAAAGTCTTCTAACCCAGCCAGGACTTAGTTCACCAACCCTTTGGAAAGTTTCAGGGGCATTCTTTAGTCCAAACGGCATAACAGTGAACTGATAATGCCCATTAGGATTTGAGAATGCAGATTTTTCTTTTGCTCCAAGGGTCAGGCCGATCAGCCAGTAACCTGGTGTGAGATCAAAAGTACTGAAATATTTCGCTGCCCCTAACTAGTCAATTAGCTCATCAGCCCTAGGAATGGGGTGAGCATTGTTTTTATCACAGCATTGAGGCCCCTATAGTCCACACAAAATTTCATTTATTTTCTTTCCGTCCTGAGAAAGAGGCTTTGGGACTAAAACCACTGGGCTGACTCATTGACTTTCAGAGTGTTTCATGACTCCCACTTCCAGCATCTTGCTGACCTCAGCTTTGATGCTCTCTTTGACATGGTCAGACTGTACATTTTAGACAGGTAAGATGTCCCCAGTGTCCATATCATGTGTGCACCAGGTAGTCTGACCAAGAGTCAAGGAGAAGAGCTCAGCATATTGATGCAAGACTTGCTGGCAGTCTGTCTACTATTGGTCATAGAGAGTGCCTGAAATGACCACTCCTTCTACTGAACCATCTTTTGGGTTGCTGGAGAGGAGATCAGCTTACCGTCCCTCAACAGTGACCATAACCATGGTCATCTCAGCTCTGTTGTGATAGAGTTTAAGGCAGTTCACCTGGATGACCCCTCTGGGGCCAATGCAAGTGCCAAAGCCCACCAGGTAGGTGACTTCACCTTTTCTTTCTAGAATGGGGTACAGTCCATTCCATTTATCCTGGAGGGCCCTAAGAGCCACAGGCTCCAACACCCACTCCTTCTGCTCTGGTTGGAACTCCACCAGTGCAGTCTTATGGTCATTCCAGAGCTTCTGGAGCTCTTGGCTGGCCTCACGATTTTTGGAAGATTTTTTCCAAGTACTCAGTCATCCTTGGACGAAAGCCTAGCACATAGTGCATTAGGTCTTGCCTAGGCTCTCTGAGAGGTCTCTCTCATCCCTCTTTCACAAGACAAGGTAGACCCCTTACAGGATGCCCAAACAGAAGCTCAAAGGGGGAAAACCCTACTCCCTTCTGTGGCACTTCTCTGTAAGCAAAAAGCAGGCATTGAAGACATCCCATCTCTTTCTAAGTTTTTCAGGGAGCCCACCAATCATAATTCTCAGTGTCTTGTTGAATCTTTCAACACTGCCATCGGTTTGTGGGTGAAATGGGTGGTGAACTGCACACTCATCCCACGTGTTGTAGGTAGCCAGGCATGAAGTTGGTACCTCTGTCGGACACCACCTCCTTTGGAAAGCCCACTGTGGTGAACAAACCAATGAGAGCCATAGCTACTGGGGGCAGTAGTAGTCCTCAGAGGTATTGCTTCAGGATACCTGGTTGCATGATCAACTACAACCAGTAAAAATCTGTTCCTTGATGCAGTTGGAGGATCAAGGGGACCAACGATGTCAGTCTCTACACTTTCAAAGGAACCTCCGATCTCTGAAAGTGGAACTAAGGAGGCCTTCGGGTGGCCTCTTGTCTTGTCACTGGCTTGGCAGGTGGCACAGGAGTTGCACAACTTCTTTACCTTCTGAAACATACCTGGCCAATAAAAGTGGTTTACCAACCAAATCCATGTTTTTGCCTGGCCAGGATGCCCAGTTAGTGGGAATATCATGGGCCAGTTTGAGAAGAAACTCTCTAAACAGCTGAGGCACTACCACTCTCCCAGTGACAACAGGTTTTGGGGTCTCTAGCCTCAGTAAATAGGAGTCCCTCCTCCCAATAGCTCCTGTGGGAGCCAATGATATCACACTTTTCCTGATCAGTGTTTTGTCTCAGGGCTTCAAGAGACAGGTGCATTCTTTGTCCCTAGCACAGATCCTCCCTAGAGGGTTCCCCCAGTCCTAGGAGTTCTGCTGTGCGAGGCCCAAGCTCCTGAGGCGCAGTTCCCCCTCGGGCTGACAGGTCTTCTCCATGGAAAGATGGAACCTGGTCTGGTGTCTGATACCAGTTGCTCAGTAACCATGGTGACACTGGCACTAGTGTCTCTCAGTGTGTCAACTTGAATTCCAGTAATATGAGGCTGTTGTCTATATCTCTCTAGATTACTGTCAGACAGCCAGGGCAGCTACATCCTCCCCACCATCTCAGTAGACTCACTGACATTGTCAGTGGCTACTTGGAATCCTGTCTAGAGATTTACCACTGCATTTACTGCAGGTGCACTAGAGGCATTCTTTCTGTTGGGAGTCCATTGGTTTTGCAGTTATGGCACCAATCCTTCCTGGTTTCCCAATGTTTGCCCTTGTACCCACCCTTGGGTTGATAAGAGTCTATGGGCCACCCCTCCTCTGCAGAGTTTGGGGGCCTTTAGATGACTCCTTGTTTTTATCTTTGCTTTGGTTACCCTCTTTACCTCCTTTTTGTGGTCTCCCCCACCAGTGTAAGTTTTGGTCACCTGTTTTGACCCAGTGGTTTGCCTTCTTCCCTAACTCTTGAGGAGAAAGTAGACTTCTTCTGCACATAATTACTCAAGAGATGCTTTACATTCATAAAGTATAAAGCCCTTCATAATCAAGCACATTGTTACCTTTTAACCGGCCTCCTAGTTTCTTGACTGAGAAGTCAAGAACTCTTCCTAATTTAACTAAATTTCCTGCCTGTGCTGCCGCCAAAAGTGGGATCAGGACAGGGGGTCCATCACCTCCACTATCTGGAGACACCTGGGTCGCATTACCATCCCCCTCCAAAATGTCCATCTTGCCTGGGTGAGGTGATGACACCTCCGCCCAGTGCAGGCTTTTGTCGCAGGCCCTCCAGAGCTCTTTCTCTTACCTTGGGGGCCAGAAACGTTTCTGTGGTGGCAGAACTGGTCAGGACCTGTCATTCAGCACACTAGTGGTTGGTAGGTTTTCAATGGGCACCTCTTAAGTGCCCTCTGTGTGCATTTATTAGTAAATACATCACTGGGATTAATGAGGGTTTATTTTTCTGAGATGTTGGATACCAAACATCCCAGTATTCTGATGAGCCATCATGTAGCTGGGAAACTCTTAATGAACAGTGTCCATCAAATGCTTTTAAAATGGCTCCCATGTCCACTTACTAGCTCTCAAAATTGACAGAGACATAGCAGGGGCATATCTGCCCATGCACATATGCCCTCACATGTGCCTTGATGCACCCTGCCTTAGGGGTGACTTACACCTGGCACATGCAGTGATAGGGGACCTGGCACACTGGGGTGTGTGACAGGTCGTGTTTTCAATTTAGCCTGCACCAACACATGGAGTCTGCAATGACAGCACTGTGTGGATTTGGCGAGGAGTCCATGTGGGTGGCAGAAGTGGTTCAGCAGCCCCCAGAGCACCTTCCTTATAACCACAGGCCTAGTTACCAGGGGTACCATTTATTATGGGCTTACAGTGGTAGCTAAAGAGTTTGCCAATTGCACAAAACAACTGTGTAGTTTTGGGAAAGATCTGGCACTGGGGACTTGGTTAGCAGAGACCCAGTGCATTAACAGTCAGTCGCATCAGAATCCAGGAAAAAAGTGGGGGGCTAACCATGTAAAAAAGGGTGCTTTCCTGCAGAGTTCCTCACTCCATGCTTGTGCTTTCATCTTGTAGGGAGGCCCACACCTGTTTTTGGAGGCAGTTATTGCTGCCTGAGAACAACACTCTAAGCCTCACCTTGTCAAGCCTCTGCATTATGCATGCAGTGTTATGTTATATGACATTCTATATCCTGTATTGCTTCCTTCAGACAGGGTGGAAGCTGAGCTCCTTTTCCAGACTTTAATTAGGATGAGATTAATATTGTATAGAAATATAAGCAGAAGGAGCTCAGTAAATGTATTTAGAGTTAAAAATTCAAGCAACACTTTGGTTTAGCTTATTTTAGAGATCAAAATGTCTTTTGTCATAGTTTAGATTTTTCTTTAGAAAACTA
This sequence comes from Pleurodeles waltl, assembly GCF_031143425.1. NCBI lineage: Eukaryota > Metazoa > Chordata > Amphibia > Caudata > Salamandridae > Pleurodeles > Pleurodeles waltl. The sequence continues at coordinate 1,544,037,620 of NC_090445.1, forward strand.
TAGGGATACTCAGAGCCTCAGGGTCAGTGCATTATCAGATTCAATTGAGAGGTCAGAATCATTACATTATTTCACACATTTCCAACTTACAGGCATTGCAGTTTCTTTGTGTCATTGTTTGTTTTACCATAAAGAAAGAAATGATGGTCAGTAACAGAACGTGGCCCTCAATCTTGGGTGTTTAAAATGTGGTTACTGCAGGGATGCTGAATTCCTATCGCCCGACGTCCGGGACATATTTTTTGGGGTCAAGGGCAACAAGTTTTCATGTTTATTTTGTCCTTGGGACAAGTAGGCCCAACCCTCTGCAGCACAACCCCTTTGGCTACCAGTTTACAGAGAGGGGAACTGTTTGCAGTTGAGGTAATGTGTGTCCATAAGTTAATACTGTTCGAACTTGTATTTATGGTTTATTAATTCAAAGCCTTCATTATTAGGGTGAGCGCTGTAAATAAATGTTTTAAGGTCATACTGCACTACTGACAATGGTTCCAGTAAACAAAAAAATAATAATAAAGTGTACACATATTTGAAAAGTATAACAATATGAGACTAAGTATAATGCTCCCAGAATGCTCTCTGATTAGATGTTTGCAGAAGCTTGAATAAAATGTTAATAAAAAATGCAACTGGGGAAAAAGGTTTCACTACTATGAAATTTCAGGTGCTATTTCTTTTAAGCACTATTTAGTAAAATGTGTTAATGCATGCTGGTATTTCTAAAACAAATTCCTAATGGAAAATCAGTGTAAAAATTTTCAACAAGATTATGGGAAGCATGAAAATAAACAAGCGCTGACAAAGCTAACCGAGCCAACATTTTTTGTGAGTCTTTTAGTTTCAGCAATGCGTGTCTGTTTTGACATACCTTTCATAACACTTTTATGTGGGAGCTGGCAGGCTCTCACCATTTTACCAAAGACTGGCAAAAACAAAAAAAAACACTTTAGGATCTCCAAAAGCACATGTTGCCACCAGTGGCATAACAGAGGCCCGCAGCCCTCTCCTGGGGGCCCCTTAAGCACAGCACCCACATGCCCTGAGCAAGTCTGGAGAGGGGGCCCCTCCATGTTCATTCCAAAGGGCCCCCTCCAGTTTTGTTATGCCACTGATTGCCACTGTAGTTCCTGACACTGAACAAAACTACTTTGTGTGCCAATATGCTCCTTGTGGAAGAGCAGAATGAGATTGCTCACAGTAAAGCCATCCAATAAAGAGAGAAATAGAAGTTTAATAAAAACAAAATGTCTTTGCTAACACCATACCTAATTAATGACCCAATTCTTAAAGAAAATCACAATAGTGCACCCATGGTATATGTCTTTGAATCACAAGAAGTATACCAGGAAATCGTAAAACTATAAAATATTTGTCAATTGTATTTTAGCTTGGGCAAATATGCATGTGTAGATTTGCTCATATAAAAATCTGTTGAGTGTTTCCAAGTTCACCTTCCCTCCAACCACTTTTTTCCCCAACATTGGAAGATGTTCTACTTCTGCCATTGTCAGGAGTAAATTTCCAAATTTCTTATTATGGGAAAAGATTAGAGAAAAGCTGGTGACAATCCTTTTAACATGCAAGTTAGTAGGTTTGCAGAATCAAAGGCATTCCTGCTCTGGAACTATTGCTTACTGCTTCCTTCAGCCACAGTATGTACCTGTATCTGCGGAAAGGTAGCATAAAAGGGAATTGCTTCAGCAGGCATTGAATTGCAAATATTCAAGCCCCACTGTGGTAGTAGCCCTGGCATAACCAGAGAGGCTATTATTGGAGCTCTTACATAACAAGAGTGCTGCCAAAAGTTGTTGCTGCACTACAATTCACCAAAGGGACAAGTAGATATTTTTACAGGACAAGTAGATTTAAGAAGCAACCTGTCCCATGGACAAGTAGATATTTTAATAAATTCCACACCCCTGGTGGTTTCTGGTACACTTAATTCTTAATCTACTAAATATGCTAATTTGGGATTTTACAAGGCATTTTATAAATTGGGTCAGCTAACATAGGGGAAGGAAGGCCAGATCACATAATAGTCATTATTGAGACACCAGTACTTACAGTCTCTACATTACTATCTCATTATTTGTTTCTTCCTGTGTTGTAGACTGACGATCGTTTAGTGTCCACGGATGGCTTCATGCTCAATTTCTTGTGGGTGTTGCAGCAGTTGAGCACCAAGATCAAGCTAGAAACGGTTGATCCCATGTACATTTTTCACCCCCGGTGCCGTATCACTGTCTCCAGCGATGAGACCCGTGTGAAGGCGAACATGGAAGATGTGGCTAGTTGGGTTGCTAATCTAGGTGAGCACATTCTGGATCACTCCTAAAACTTTGGATTTGTGATTTCTGAGAGTTCCTTAGTCTGCAGAAAAATTCTTGTTTGATGTATGTGTGTGTTCTTGTGACTCATTGTGGCTTAACATTCTATCAAAGTCCCTTTCTCCTTGTTATTAGCATTTTTTTGTCTGCTAACAATTAAAAACATCAGTTTTATTAATCGTTAAATTAAATAACTAGAGTGAACTTCTCAACCCATTTAATCAACTGAATACATTGTCCCACATAGCTAACCCCTTGTGACTCCATTCTAAGTTCCAAGCTGCAATACGGACCCAACGGCTTATTGATGCAGGGAATCAATATCATGTGGCTAGTCATCATCTATGTGATCCTTGCGTACCCTAGGTAACTAGATATTGGACTAAAGTTAACAGAATAATAAGGGCTTCTAAATCCTTGGATCACCCATAAATTTGCACTCTGTGTTAAATTATCCCCCATCAGTGTGCCATCAAACCATTTTGTCACCAAACATGAAAGTGACTTGACATAGGCTCCTGCCAGCAGGTGATCTTTGTATAGTGTGTGGAGGGACACATGCTATTTCTCCCATGGTGAAATTCATTGTTAATCATAAGCACTGAGTATTCTTGTCCATGACTACAGTCCTGAAGCACTACTTCCATGAAAGTATACATTTATATTATATTTCCTAATATTCTTTAAACATGTTTATTTGATAGAGGCTTCTAGTTGCAGATTCCTTACCTTTGAATTTCCCCCAGGAGTCAGACTGGATCCGGAGAATTTTCTGAGCAGTAGCACTGATTGCTGTTAGGTGGTGTTGATCGGCTCCATGTCTGTCGTCTCTGTCGCCTGCGCCAGATAAGACATTGCGATTCCTATATACATGCCACACCGGTGAGCTGATGTCATTCTTTTCTTTCCTTGCCAGTTCGCTCAGATCTGAAGAGAGCTACTCCTCAGTCATTTTTTTGACTGGCTTTTTTCGACTTTGTTTTCTGACGCAGCTCCCCACCCTTTGAGAGCTTGATTATCTAAGCCTCCACTTCCCAGGGCGTGTTTCCTTCTGCACCCACAGATAGGGAATCCAAAAGGCTGGATACACGTGGGAAGAAGATATTTAATTCCCCCAACCCAGCATTGTGGTCTGTGAACCCCTTATGTCTTTTGGGCCATTACTCCCACACACTGTGAGGTACGGGCGCACGTGCTGCCACAGGTCCCAGAAGCTGCCCAGGCTGTACTCTCTCAGACAGTTGCCGATAGGAGAGCCGCAGTAAAGTTCACCATCCATTCTGGGCTGGACACACCGTCTCGCTAGGAAGAGTGGTTTTGTCAACAGTGGCACTGAGGCACCACGCCTGGCTGAGGATGTCTGACTTTTCAGGGGATATGCAGGCTACTTTGATGGAAATGCCCTTTAATGGCACCATCTCTTTGGAGACAAAGCAGACTCAGTGCTCAAGCATCTTAAGGCTTCTCGAGCTTCGACCAGGTCCTTGTGCCTTGTAGTGGCCCTTTGCCCCTTTAGTCTGCTTTTCACCCCTTTCATGGCTATGGAAGGGGCCTCCAATTGTGTTCTTTCCTGGCCAGCCACGTGCTGCGCATGTTGCCCAGCCTCTGCGTGGCCGAGGACGTGGGGTCCACCAACCTTCCAGATCAGGAAATCAGTGGTCTGGCCAGTGCACCACACCCCCTCCCTATCCTCTCCACCCCACCTCCCATAGCAGCATTTGAATCTTTCTAGTTTGACTCCCCAACTAGGCCCAGTCGATGACAGGATCCTCCATAACCTGCTCCATTGGTAGTCCACGTCAGACATTTTGGTTTTGCAGTTAGTCCAAAGGGGCCACTCCCTCCTCTTCAAAACTGCCCCTCTATCCTTGCCAACGTTCTACGATTGAATGACAGAGGAATTCGTATCCCTCCTCTGCGAGGAAGTTTGAGCTCTCTTGGCCAAGGGAGCTATAAAAAGGGTTCTTGTGCCAAAAGTAGGTCGTGGTAGCTATTCCCACTACTTTCTGGTACCCAAAAAGGACATGGGCCTCCACCCTATCCTAGACCTTTGGTCCCTCAATCTCTTTCTCAAAAAGGAGAAGTTATAGATTGTCACTCTGGCTCTTGTTCTGTCTGCCCTGGATCCAGGAGACTGGATGGTAGCATTGGACTTGGAGGATGCTTATTTTCATTGTCCCGTCTTGCTTGCCCACAGACGTTACTTGCGGTTCATGGTAGGCCAGGAGTACTTTAAGTTCACCGGGCTCCCCTTTGGCTTTACCAGTGCCACTCAGGTGTTGACCAAGGTGATGGCAGTGAATGCACCTCATCTGCACAGAACTCGGGGTTTAGTCTTCCCCTGTCTCGACGACTGGCTCTTGAAGACTGTGTCTGACCCCAGGCTATTGTCTCCCACCTCCAGAGTACAGAGGACCTCCTGGATTTGAAAAGTGCCAAAGTCACAGCTGACTCCCTCTCAGATGCTCCTTTTCATCAGAGCTGTTCTGGACACAGTGGAGTTTTGGTCTTATCCTCCTGAGCGGCGATTCCAGGATATTCAGGCTGTGATACAGATGTTTCAGCCTGTAATCTGGATTTGAGCGAGAATGATTCTGAAGCTGCTGGCCTCTTGCATCCTGCTGGTGACGCATACCATGTGGCATATGCGGGCTCTGCAGTGGGACCTGAAGTTCTAGTGGGCGCAGCATAAGTGGAATGTCTCCGACAGGCTCCAGATCTCAGAGGGAACTGTGCAAAATCTGCAATGGTGGTTAATGGACCTCAAATTGGGTCATAGGGAGGTCCCACTCTCTCTTCCCCAACAAGATCTGACCGTAGTGATAGATGCTTCACTCCTGGGTTGGGGTGGCCATTTGGGTGCGGTGGAGATCCGCGATATCTTGTCTCGAGTGGAATCTGGACTCCACATCAACCTGGCAGAGCTCTGTGTGATCCAGCTAGCATTGAAGGCATTTCTTCTTTCTCTCATAGGGAAGATGGTGCAGGTGTTCATGGACAACACCACCACCATAATTTATTGCGACAAATGGGATGGGTTTGTGGACTCTTTGTCAAGAGGCTCTGCGCTTCTGTATGTGGTTGGAACAGCAGGGCACATTGTGGTTGTTCGACATCTGGTGGGCGCTCTGTACACCAGAGCAGATAAACCCAGTTGAAAATGCTTAGCTGATCATGAATGGTCTCCATCCAGAGTTGGCGCATTATCTTTCAGCAGTGGTGAGAACCTTGATTAGATATGTTAGCCTCCGCAGAGAATGTCAGCAGTTTTGCATGTTGGAGTTTACAAGGTGGCATTAGCTTGGAGAAGCTTTTCATCTTGAGTGGAGCTAAGGCCTCTTGTACACCTTTCCGCATGTACCACGTCTCCGCAGACGTTCTCAAGAAGATCAACCAGACCCAAGTAATCCATTGTGGCTCCGAACTGAACATGTAGAGTCTGGTATCCCGAGCACCTAGGCATGTCCCTCAATCCCCTGATCAGATTGCCCCTTTCTGGGGGGGATCGTCTTCTGCCCCGCTCTCAGAAGTCCTGTTTATCCTTTTGTGGGGGAACAGGGCTTTGCTATGGGCAATCTTAAAGATTGTTTGCTATTTCTGCTTTTATGAAGTTGCCTGACCAACCTTCTTTGTTTAAGTCCCCTATTGTACATAGGTTCCTGAAAGGCCTTACACATCTTTATCATCCATCCCTATTTATTATGGCCAAATGGGAGCTGCTTTCGAGCCTCTCCACAGTTGTTCTCTCAGGCTTCTCACTTTGAAGACAGCCTTCCTTGTGGCAATTACATCTGCCCGCAGGATGAGTGAGCTGCAGGCATTGTCATCTAAGCCGCTCTACCTTTCCATCTATCCTGACAAAGTGGTGCTTTGCAGTAGGGCCTCCTTTTTACGCACCAGTACATCCTTCTAAGGAGGAGGAGAGACTCCACCACCTTGATCCAAAAAGAGCGTTGGCGTTCTATCTTGATCATACAAAAGAATTCTGGCTGATGATCAGCTCTTTGTCGGTAATGTGGATACGAAGAACGGTTGGGCAGTGCAGAAGCGCGGTCCATCTCCAGGGAGGCCATACTCTGCATTAAGATCTGCTAAGCACTGACCAAAAAGCAACCCTTGAAGGTTTGCGTGCTCATTCTGCCTGAGCTACCGCAGCAACCACTGCATTAGCATGTGGAGTGTCAGTCCTTGACATCTGTTGGGCAGCAATGTGGGCTTCTCTGCACACATTTACTACACACTACTGCCTGGGCAGTCAGGTCTGGAGGGACGGGTGTAGGAAAGTACCCTCTTTTTGGCACGGTTATTGCCACTTTTTGCTTGCAGTCAGTGTATTTTGACTGTTTTCACTGGGGACCTCCTAACCAGAACCTCAGTGATTGTGCTCTCTACCTCCAAATTTGGCTGCTTAGGACTTTGAACACCCCACAATTGGCATACTGGTGTCCCCATATAAGTCTCTAGCATATTGTACCTATGTATCCAGGTCATTGAGGCACCAATGGTTCCCCATGGGCTGCAGCATGTATTGTGCCACTGATGGGAGCCAATGTAAAATGTTTTTACAGGCCTGCCATTGCAGCCTGCATGAGAAGGTGCATGCACCCTTACACTACAGGTCACTGTACCAGGTCGCTGTAAGTCACCCCTCGGGAAGGCCCTCCTAGCCCAAAGGGCAATGTGCAGGTACCTGTTTGTGAGGACACCCTTGCATGAGCAGAGGTACCCCTACAAACTCCGCTCCATTGCACTGGACTTCGTAAGTGCGGGGAAACCATTTTACCCATGTACTGGACACCTGTGTCCAGCTACATAATGGTAACTCCGAACCTGGGTATGTTTGGTATCAAACATGTCTGAATCGTACCCCAATACTGTGGCCAGTTTTGGTTGTATGATTCCATGCACTCTGCTGGCTCCTTAGAGGACCCCCAGTGTTGCTTCTACCAGTCTTATAGGGTTTTCTCGGGCAGCCTGTGCTGCTGCCACCCCCCCCCCCAGACAAGTTTCTACCCTCTTGTTGCTTGACCAGCTCAGGCAAAGGAAGGCAGAACAATAGATTTCCTTTTGGGGAGAGAGGCAGCACCCTCTCCCCTTGGAAATAGGTGTTAAATGGCTTGGGAGGGGTAGCCTCCTCAAGAAACTGGTATGCTTTAAAGGGCACATTTGGTACTCTCATTGCATAAACCGGTTTGCACCAGTCCAGGGATCCCGATCACTGCTTTGCCACGAAACTGGACAAAGGAATGGAGAGTTACCACTCCCCTGTCCATCACCGACCTAGGTGTGGTGTCCAGAGCTCCTCCAGATGTCCAATTTATTCTGCCATCTTGAATCCACTGCGGCAGAGGCCCTTGGGAGCATCTGAGTGGCCAGGTCACATAGGTGATGTGACAGCCCCCTCCTGATAGTGGTCATCCTGGTAGGTTACCAATCCCCCTTCCTAGGCTATTTAGGGTCTCGCTCCAGTGTAGGTTTTCAGATTTGACAGGCAAGATTCCAGAAGGACTCCTCTGCATCGTTTACTTCATCTTCTGGCCACCGGGACTGCAACTGGACCCTCTAGAAACTGACAATCTGCAACTCCAGCATCGACTCAGCTCTGCAACATTGCTTCTCCGTCTCCTTCTAGCAACTGCAGCATTTTCTCCTTTGTGCATCCTCTAAGGGTGACTAGTCATCAACCTGCACACACAAGAAGAAAGAAGGAATCTCCCTTGGCATGAAGGACCCACTCCCCTGCATCCGCAGGCACCAACTGCAACAACATCCGGCTTGACTTTGACGTCTAGATACAATTTAACATCAAGAGTTACAAGATCTTCTGTCTCCATTTAGAAGTCTCTGCAGTGGCTTATAAAAAATGAAGGCCAAAGAGTTCCTTCACCTTCAGACTCTGACTACTCCAGAACCTACTCTCCATCCATGTCTTCTGATCTGCCAGTTGCATTACCAGACTCTCCATTTCTGGCTCCTCACACTCCTCCGGTTTCTCCAGTAGCATCTGCAGAGACTTCTTGTAGGAAGCTGGGTCTCTGTATAGTGCACTAAAATGATGTACACTGTGCAGAGTCCACTGGCTCCCCAATTGGCATTGCAGAGGCAAAAGTAGATAGGACTAACGTGCTGTTTGTGGTAGTGTGGGCGAGCAGTTAGGCTTATCAGAGTGTAGTGCTAAGCATTTGTTGTACTATTTTTTTTATATATGTTTCAAACCCAAGAACTTCGTAATCAGGGAAGTAGACTTTTAAGCATAAGTACTTTGCAGTTATTTAAATCTTAATTCTAGAGTTCAGGGGTGCCACCTAAATACTCAATTTAGGGGCGTTACAGGGAGTGCTAGGCGGTAGCCATTGGGCTGACCACCTTTAGGGTGACTACACCCTTCTTATGACCACTTCTGCTGGAAAGTAGACATAACCCTAACCTTAGTGACCTAATTCCTTCCAAGAAAGGTGGAGAAATTTGAAAAGTAGTGTCCACTTTTGCTCATCTTCATTAGCGGTGGTACTGGCATGAAGTGGGCACTCCTAATTTAACTAATTGTCCCACCTGTGCTGCTACCAAAAGTGGGGTCAGGACAGGGGGGTTGGTCATCTCCGCCATGTGGATATACCTGGGTCACATTGCAAAGGCAGCAAGGCTTTTGAAGCTCCCTGCCCTGGAATGTCCATCCTGCCTGGGAGGGGAGGTCACACCTTTGCCCAGTGCAGGCTTTTGTCTCAGGCCCTCGAGAGCACTAGATACCACCTTGGTGGGGCAAAAATGAGTCTGTGGTGGCTGAACTGGTCATGATCAGCCAGTCAACACACTAGTAGTTGGATGTTATCAGGAGGCATCTCTAAGGTTCCCTCTGTGTTAATTTTTTAATAAATCCATCACCAGGTTCGGCGAGGGTTTTATTATTCTGAAATGTTTGAAACCAAATATCTCAGGATTCAGAGAAGCCATCATTTAGCTGGGGAGACGCATAATGACCAGTGTGTCCAACACATGCATTTTAAATGTCTTCCCTGTGCACTTACCATATCTCAGAATCGAAAGACATAGCAGGGGCATATATCCCCTCACATGTGACTGGATGCAGCCTGCCTTAGGGGTGACTTAAACCTGGCATATGCAGTGGTAGTGTACCTGTCACAAGGGGTGTGTGACAGGTTGTGTTTTCAATTTAGCCTGCACAAACACATGCAGTCTGCAGTGGCAGCACTGTGTGAGTTTGGTGAGAGGTCTCTGGGGGTGGCAAAACTAGTGCTCAAGCCCTCAAGCCCTCAGAGACCTTCTTTAGTGCCCTAGGTACCAGGGGTACCATTTACTAGGGACTGGGGACCTGGTTAGCAAGGACCCATTGCAGTAACAGTCCACGCTACATCCGAAACCAGGCAAAAAGTGAGGGCTAACCTACACTTCTCCATCTAAATTTCCAGCACCAGTGCTTTTGGCGGTGCAACCCTAATCATTACTTAAAATAACTCAAGCTGTACCACATGCAAACACTAAGCCTGTGCCTCCATGAAATGTCAGATCTTCGTCACATTGCCAGTGACCTCTCTGTAGGTATAAGACAAGATCACAATCTCACCAATGCACTCTCCACTCCGTGTCCAGGTATTCAGAACATTCCCTCTTCTGGTGTTCTTGCAAGCGACCTTTGCGTTCATACTCCCTCTTCATGGTCCTCCTCTAGAACGGCCAGATATTCACCAACTTTGTTGAAGTCTCCTCCAACAAGGATATCGCCAATCAATTATATATATACTTTTCAGGAAGTTTTAATCAGAGATGTAAGTAAACGTAATGTTCGATGGCGTGTGCCTGTAGATACTTGCTCCGCATACTCCTGCCATCTAGTGTTGGGTTTGGAGTGTTACAAGTTGTTTTTCTTCGAAGAAGTATTTTCGAGTCACAGGAATGAGTGATTTCTCCTTCTCATTGATACTGCACATGGGCATGGACTCCTTTGTTAGATTGGTTTCTCTCCGCCGTCTGGTTTGGTTGTGTGCCTCTTCACTCCATCTTGCGCTGGTTTCAAAACCTTTCTTTCCGTCATTTCCTCCATCAACTGTGTTGTTCTCGATTACTTTTTTCTCACATTCTTTCGCTCGCCTCACTCCGTCGGTGCGAGAACCGACTGCGCGCCCTCCGGGGCACCCTTGCCTGTTCGGGCCTACTTTAACACGTGGCAATGACTTGTATGCTGTGCTGATGGAATGGACGCCGTTTCGCTTCTGTCCTCGGTGGCAGGTGAAATTCTTGCACACCAACCAACATCTGGTGTGTAACCTGTGCCTCTACCCCGACCATCAGGAAGTCACCTGGTAATACCTCCTTCTCAGTGATACTACACATGGGCATAGACTCCTTCGTTAGATTGTTTTCTCTCCGCCGTCTGGTTTGGATGTGTGCCTCTTCACTCCATCTTGCGCTGGTTTCAAAACCTTTCTTTCCATCATTTCCTCCATCAACTGTATTGTTCTTGATTTACTTTTTTCTCACATTCTTATGCTTGCCTCACTCCGTCGGTCCGAGAACCGACTGCGCGCCCTCTGGGGCACCCATCAGTTTCCTCAGATGGAAAAGACCGGTTGAGACCGACGTGCTCGTCGACTGCAGGTTGTGTACAAGACACTAAGACATGCTGGACACCTTCAGGGAAGAGCACGCTCAGGAGGATCCGGAACAGGAGGACTTTTTCATCCAGGACTCCGATGTCCAGTCGGAAATTGAAAGCCACAAGGTGACATCAGCGCAACCTGTGGGTACTGTGGCCCCTCCTGCCCCCTCTGAATGTCAAAAAGCCCCTTACTCAGGAAGCTGGACCACCATTGCACCAGGCCTTGGCCGGTTCCTTAAAACATGCTGTGATGCTCCGCCCTGCGGCTCAGCACTGAAAATTGCCAAGACCAAGAGATCGTCTTCAGTATCAACCTTAACATCTTCTTTCCGAGATATTGGTGTTACTTCCAACACAGCAGGACCCAGATCCATGAGTAAATATACGGATTTATACCCTGCACGATTCTCACCGCCAGAGGATGCCACATCCTACCACCCGGTAATACCTCGAGCAGCCGCTTTCCACGATGTTGAGCTGCACAGGGACCCCATCGAGCAAGACTTTTTTTTATTTTTTATACCCTAACGTCCACACGCAGGGATAGCCAAGTCCGCCTCATGCTCCTTGGCATGCTTCGTCATGCAGATAGAATTTTTAAGGAACCAGTCCGCTCCGGAGTTATCACCCCTAGAATAGAGAAGAAATGCAAAGTTTCTCCTTCTGATCCACCTTACATAAGTTCATAGGTCCCGCCATTCTTGACCTAAGGCCCTTAAACTACTACATTCTGTCTGAACACTTTCACATGGTTACTCTGCAAGACGTTATGCCCCTTTTACAACAGGGTGACTTTATGATGGCCCTATATCTAAAGAACTCCTTCTTCCATATCCCGATCCACCCTCAGATAGTAATTGCAGTCCAGTACTACCAATTTAAAGTTCTTCTTTTCTGAGTCGCCACAGGTCCCACAATGTGCTTAGCAGTAGTAGCAGCACATCTCAGAAGACAAAACTTAAATTTAGTCCTCTACCTAGACGACTGGCTCATCAAAGCCAGCACGTTATCACTATGCCAACGTCATACTCTGATGAAAATGGACCTTCTGCACATGTTAGGTTTCACACTCAACTTTCTCAAATCCCACCTTCAACCTCTTCAGATAGAACCAGATCTAGGAGCTATTCTCAGTGCAGAATTGGGGATAGCATACCCCAATCCGGCTTGTGGTCACAACTTTGTCTCTTTCCCCCTCAGTTTCGAGAGAATTTATCAAACACGGTCAATACTGTGATGTGCCTGTTAGGGATGATGTCCTCCTGCATTGCCATCGTTCCCCATGCCAGATTCCACATGCGTCCCCTACAACATTGTCTGTATGGTCAGTGGGCTCAATCACAGGGTCACTGGGAAGATCCAGTTTTGTTAAACCACCATACTTACTGCTCTCTGCAAAGGTGGAACACCACCAACTTGTTGAAAGGGTGGCCTTTTCTAGACCCTGTACCTCGGATCATTCTGACAACAGACGCCTCACACATGAACTCTCAGTACTGGGCTATTAGGATCCCTATCATCAATCCCAGCATATCCCCTTCCTCGAGCTTCAGGTAGTAGTTCTAGCCCTGAAAGCATTTCTTCATCACCTCTCTCAGAAAGTTGTCTGCATAGACAACATGACAGTAGTGTACTACCTTAAGCAACAAGTGGTGACCTAGTCACTCCATTTGTCACAACTAGTTTACGCAGTATAGAAATGGGCTCTCAACCATCACGTTCACCTGGTGATAGAGTATCTTCCAGGAACGGACAGCGGCTTTGCAGGCCTGCTTAGTGGGATGCAGCAACAAGTCCATGAATGGGACCTCCACCTGCAAGTCCTTAAGAAATACATTTCCTGAAGTGGGGAACAACTCAAATAGATATTTGCGCCACAGCAGAAAATACAAAATGCCAAGATTTCACCTTCAGGTACCCATACCCTCCATCCAAGGGTAATGCTCTGTGGATGAACTGGTCAGGGATATTAGCCTATGCTTTTCCTCCTCTCCTTCTCATTCCATTTCTAGTTCAACGGATCAGGCAGACATCTCTCAACATGATCCTCGTAGCTCCCACCTGGGTGCCGGAAGCCCTGGTTCACCACATTTCTGGACCTCTCACTAGTCCCCCACGAGAAGCTTCCCAACAGACTGGACCTTCTCACTCAAACCGAGGTCAGGTCAGACACCCAAATCTCTCAACATTGCGATATGGCGCCTGAGGTCATAGATTTTGGTTACTTAGGCTTGTCTGCAGAATGTATGAACATTCTCAGAGAAGCTCATAAACCTACTACTGGAGCATTTTCTGCTGCAGGGTGGAAACGCTTTGTTTGCTACTGTCAACCCAAACAAACACATTAATTCCACTAAAGCTGCTGTCAAAGACATTGTCTGCTACTTGCTTCATCTAGAAAAAGCTAAGTTAGCGAACACCTCCATTTGCTTTCATCTCGCAGCTATAGCTGGATATTTACAAAACAGACAACATAAATTCCTGTTTAGAATTCCAGTGATCAAAGCATTCATGGAAGGCCTTAAACCGGTCATTCCACCCAGAGTGCCTTCATGGTACCTCAATATTGTCCTTACCGGGGTAATGGGACCCCCTTAAGCCACTTCACTCGTGTCCTCTTCAGTACCTGTCATGGAAAGTGGCTTTTTTTTTTAGTTGATTTCACACCTCGAAGACCGGTTAGTGAGCTCCAGGACCCAACTTTGGAAGATTTGTTCTTCCATATTCATAGGGACAAAGTGGTTCTTCACACTAATCCAAAGTTCCTCTCTAAAGTTCTCTCAATTCCACATTAATCAATCCATTGAGTTATCAGTCTCCTTTCCGCAGCCTTACTCAGGGCCCGAAAGAGCCCTTCGCACTTAAGATGTAAATGTGCATTAATACATTTATAGAACTAAAGAGTTTAGAAAGACTAAAGAGGTTTTTATAGCTTTTTCACTGCCTCATAAAGGTAATCCAATACCCAAAAGCAGCATAGCTATGTGGATAGTAAAATGTATTGAGCCTTCTTATGCTAAAGCAAAAAGACAACTTCCTGTCACTCCCAGAGCACAAAAAGGAGCCACTATGACTTTCCTTAGAAATATACCCATAGCTGACACTTGTAAGGCAGCTACACGGTCTACACCACATACATTTAGAAAACACTATTGTGTAGACATACTTGCACAAGTGCAAGTAGTAGTAGGCCAAGCAGTACTTAGAACACTTCTCCAGTCAACTGCAACTCCGATAGGCTAGCACCGCTTTCATGGAGGGAGTACTCTACAGTCTATGCAGAGCATGTTTATCTACAGCGACACATGCCATCAAACGCCTTCTCCAACACACACTTTATATTCGCAAGAAGACATAGTAGACCCATGGGACCTTTATGACCCAACAATGTATCCAGAACTCCTGTCAGCTTTGCAACATTTCCCTGGCTGTGCATCCTAAGAAGACTGCAACTCTTAAGCCTACACAAGAAGCAGAAGGAATTTCCCTTGGGGTGAAGGCACCACTCCCCTGTAACTTCAGGTACCTGACTTCATCGATGACTGGCTGCATGGATCTCCTCTCATCCTGAGTTGCGTGGGTCCTGCATCACGAGTGGTGGTCTGGAGAGTCTCCGTTGATCCTCTCTACCAGCTGTCGCACTTTGGTGGTGGTAAGTGCTTTCCACCCCATGCAAGACAGTACCACCATGCACTGCGTCCTTTGCAGCTGCCATGGCTTGTTGCTTCACCTCTAAGGGGAACTTCAGGTGGCGTGTAGCTCCAGCTCCCAGCACTCCCTCCTACAACTTCTGGGCCTCTGTGTGCTCCTCCGGCGATATGGGAGCAACTTCTGTTGTGGCGCTGCGTGGGCTGCTTATGAAACTTCTGTGTCCCTTCCCTGTGGGACACTTGTGGGTGCTGCCTCTGCTCCTGTGGGCCTTCTGCAACACGGAGGGTCCCCTGTGACTCCCCCTCCTGTGTAGAGTCCTCCTGGACCTTACTGGTCTCTGGCAGCATCTTTTTTTCCTCCAACCGCGAGTTTGCCAAGACTTGTTGATGGAAATCCTTCACCGACACCCAGCCTCAATCCAGCTTCCAGCGTGGGACATCTTTTTCCATGCATCAGGAACCTTCTGTGCTGCAGTGCTGACCTGTCTTCCTTCTTCGCCGACCAACTCCAAAAGGTACCTCTGGGTTGGTAATATCTCCTACTTCCCCTGGGGCCCCACAGACACTTCTGGACTTGGTCTCCTCTCTCCACAGGTCTCCATCTTCGGTTTTCCACTGCTGGTTCCTTGCAGGCTGTTCTGGCTGTCTTCTCTTTCTACTTTTCATCCTTTGGAGAAATCTAGTGTTTTACTCCTGCATTCCTGGTCGCTGAGGGGTACTGCATTACTTGTGTGGATTCAGGTACTCCCAGCTCCCCTCTACACGATTTACTTACCTAGGTGGGGTTCTTTGTTGACATTCCACTTTCTTAGTATATGGGTGGACCTCCCCATAGGGCTACTATTGCATATTGATATTTTTCCACTGTTTTCTAACCTTTGTATGCCTCATACTATTTATATAGTGTATTTACTTACCTCCTATTGGAGGGTTGCCTCTATTATTTTCTGATACCGTGTTCCAAAAAAAGTACCTTTATTTTTGTACAACCAAGTGTTTTCTTTCTTGTGTATAAGTTCTGTGCGACTGTAGTGGTATTGCATGAGCTTTGCATGTCTCCTAGATAAGCCTTGGCTGCTCATCCACAGCTACCTCTAGAGAGCCTTGCGTCTAGACACTGCCTACACTTCACTGAGAGGGGATACTTGAACCTGGTGTAAGTACCATATATACCCACCACACACCCGGCCAGCCTCCTATAATATTATTGTATTTGGGTCTGCATGTAAAGAACTAAGAACCACCCTATAGTGGTCTCAGAGCGCCATTGGGAAAATTGCTTTAAAGTTTGCACACCTATTGGGGGGGGTGCTATCACATCCCCTCCCCCCCCCCTGCAAAAATTAAGATAATTAGGCTGGGCCCCAGGGGATGGGGTCCCTTGGGCCGAGATCAGCTTGGGGAGGCATGCAGCCTTCCTCCCCTCAAAAAAATGTTTAAGCCAAGTCCCTGGGGATGGGTACCACCTCGGTTATAGGGGGTTGGCTGCAGGGCCTGGCCAACTTCTGCTGCATTGGGATGGATTGTTACAGGGGTTGGGTGGTTATAGGTGTTGGCTGCAGGGCCTGGCCGAAGGCTGTGTGTAGGGCAGGTTTGGGTGGCTATAGGGGTTGGCTGCAGGGCAGTGTGCAGCATGGGTTTGATTAGACGGTATTAGTAATCTTGCCTGTGAGAAGGGAAGCAGATTTCTGACTTGTGTCACTAGGTCTTGACAATTGGCAACACAATGAAAGCTGGATGATTTCTCTCATAACAGAAATATTTGATTGAATGTCTGAATGTGGTTGTAAGAACTGTCAGGTAATTGATAACCTGCCTGGAATTTTTGGATAGTTATCTGGATATGATAATCTACCCCCATGACAATCTGGCTTCACCTCCATGACTGATAACGGTTTCTACGTCTGTGGCAACGTTTTGTGAGATGCTTGATAAGGAGATAAGCGATTTCTTGTGGTGGCAAGCAGAGACATTGTCAACATTAGAAGTGTGCACTGTGTGTGGTTGTAGATTGTTTCTCTTCCAAGGAATCATCATCAATATTCAAAAGCATTGAATAGTTCTGCCCGTGTGCGGGGATTCCGGAGAACATATGTAGCCTATAACAAAAGCTAAAAATGGCCAAATTACATTGAGTTTTCATATTAAATCACTCAACAATTTCTAAGGTTTTTCGGTCATAAACCCAAAATGAGACTATAAGATAATTCAAAACCTTTTATTTAAAAGGAAAATGAAAGGTAATATGAGCCATTCTTAGCCCATAGGACATATTCAAATATAAATATATAACAGAACAAAAACTGCACCTTGCCTTTAAGACCTCAAAAGACCCCCTGTATCCCATCATACCTCACAGGTGACAATTAGGTTTGTTCATTTTTTCCAGCTCTTACTATTAGCAATAGAGCACTGAGCTCTGCTATTTTTTTATTTTTATACATTTTGTCAGAATGATCCCCACTCTGCATCATGTGTCCTTCAGTATCCCATCGCCCAGATTCTTGTCCTTATTGCCAGAAGTTGTCCAGGCGCACCATAAAGGACAGAGAGAAAATAAGGTTGTATGGATTCCGAGAGAGGCCTTATATGATCTGCAAGATGCTTTAGGGTGTCTTAGTCCTCCTCCAAAGAGACCTCCTCTCATCCAAAACCAGCTCACAAAGGAAGATCACATGAAAGACAGGGAAAAACAACAACCTTGATCGAAGTCAAGCGGTATGACATAGAGATCGGAGAAAATAGTTTGTTCACCTTCGTCAAGAGTTCCTTCGCACTCGCCACTCGATGTTGAGGCACACGTATCCTCACTTGATGTCAAGATCTGCAGTGTCACTTGACGTCAAGATCTGCAGTGTCGTTGAAGCGGTTCATGGTGATAAGATCATTATCGAGGCATTCACTGACAGCGCCTTTGACGCCAAATCGACATCATCCATCGACATCGAGACACCCATTGATGCTGAAAGATATTCTGTCAAAAGATACAAAGTGTCTGTTCATGTCGAGAACACACGATCAATGTCAAAGCAGCCAGAAAAGTCATGGTTGACATCAGAGACGCAGTCTGAAAGAGTATCGACATGAAGAAGTCATTCAAAATCAACAGATGTGCAGATTTTACCATATGAGTCAGCTGAACCAATGTCTCCAGCTAGACCTGCTACTGGGGCAGTAGTGAACCTCTCCCCACATTGATTCGTATGTGTACACAAGTGTCGAGACCCTGTTCCTCAGAGTCCTAACTCAGACTTATCGCAGACGTACTTTCCATCCAGAGTTACCCCGCATACTCCATCACCCAAACACACTCTTCCACCTGCATTCTCCCCGTACTCTCCATCAACACTTCTGGAGAGACATGTGACTGCATCCAACTCACCACGACGATCCAGGACTCCGCAAAGGCATAGATCAAGGTCAAAATCTGCTACAACCAGATCTACCTCCAGATCTCAATGTTCTCATTGTTTCCGGTCACAGCATAGGAGGCATAGAACACCCTCCTGGTCCACCACCTTTCGCTCCTCAGCTAGGGATTACTCTCCTACCTTAACGGACATACCACCAACAAGAGTGTCCCCGGTGGATGACATCACAACTTACAATGAGGTTCTCATGAGAGGCACATCAAAAGTGTACATTGATATTCCTGTGCCTACCACCTTGTCCCCAGTTATTTTCCAAACGCTGCATCACAGAGCTTTGTCAAGGCCGCTATTACCTTTGGTTCCAGATCTTTTGGAATCAGCAATGCAACCTTTCTCAAGTCCAGCTTTCCTAGGAGCAGCTCCATTGAGTATCCTCAAAAAACATATGGCGCCAAACCAGGGCCCTTTGTTCCTGAGGGCTGATCCTCCACCAGATTCTGCCATAATAGCTGCTGCAAGCAAGACACATTTTGTGGCTTCTTCCTCATCCGTTTTTCCAGATAAGGACAGCAGACAAGTAGAGACTATTGGAAAGAAGATGTGGAACATCTGCTTCTTTCATGAAAGGGGCGAGCACTTCTGCCTTATTGTGACGATATGATAGGTCACTGTGGGACTGTCTCAGCAGGTTCACAAAAAATTACGTAAGGAAGACAGACGGGACTTTCTGGAAATTCTTCACGAAGGTGGATTGGTATCCAACTGGATAATAAGTGTAGCCGGGAACACTTTAGAGCATGGATAATCTCATGGCACCTACACTACAATAACTTCCTGGCTGTGTCTCACAGGTCTCAAACCAGAAACCCAATACAGGATAATTAATCTTCCACTCACAGGGAATTCCCTGTTTGGGACCCATGCAGATGAGGAAATGTGCAAGTTGAAATCTGAACTGGGTGCTCTTAAAGCTGTAGGTCTGGAGACTAAAAAGGAATTCAGGAAGACGTGCAGGCCTTATGATCACAATGGTATCTGCAGAGGATTCAAACCCCTCACTGGCGCAACAACCACAAGCCAGGTCTCTTTACTATTCTCGCAAGCCATCCAGGGAAAGAGGGTCTCAATGGCAACCTGCATCCTCCAGCGCACCAACTCCCAAGCAATGAGCCTTTACTTACCTCTTCTCCATTACCCGCTTCGGTGAGGGCGAAGTGTAACCAAGCACATGGAGGAGCAGCATGCCATCACAAGAGACACATTAGTATTAAACGTTGTACAAAATGGTTACTCTTTTCGTTGCAGATCCCCTCCTTTTGCTGTTGTACCTTTGACAACATCATGTCATCAGTGAGACCTCTTACAAAATGAAATCAGTCTGCTCCAAAAAGAGGCCATAGAGGAAGTCCCTTCCATCCAAAGAAAGTTTGGAATCTACTCTTTCCACTTAGTGAGGAAAAAAGGTCTGAAGCGAGAGTTCAGATCCATTCTGGACTTGAAAGTACTTAACAAATTTATACGAAACAAAAAAACGTTTAGAAAGCTTGCTATCCACCAGATTTACCTACAGCTACGTCAGAGGGACTGGATGTGCTCTGTAGATCTCTAGGATGCATATTTTCACATCCCAATTGCCCAAAAATACCGGAAGTTTCTACGCTTCACATTGGGAGAAAAGCATTATCAGTACAAAGTGCTGCCATTCGCCCACAAATCAGCTCCCTGAACATTCTCAAAATGTATGGCCATGGTTGCAGCATCCTTAAGGAGAAAGATAATCTGTCTACCCTTACTTAGATGATTGGCTCATAAAGAGTTCCTCTTCATCAGAAGAAAAGAGCATCATCGAATTTGTGTTGAGACATTACAAAATCTAGGTCTCAATATCAATTAAAAAAAAAAAAATCTATACAGCGTCCAGTCCAAATCATTCATTACTTGGGGACTACTGTAGACACAATCACCGCAAGAGTGTATCCTTTGAAGGGGAGACTATCCCCAATCAGTCTGTAGTGTGCAGTCCCCTGCACACTCCTCATCCATTTTTAATGCGGATCCTTTGTGCTCTGGATTCCATGTTTCTGTAATAAAGACGTGACCTAACTGTCGCCTGTGAGGCGTGATGGAATACAGGTGGTCCTGTGAGATCTTGAAGGCATGATGCCAGTTTTTGATCTATTGTATTTTGAATGCACCCTATGGGCTAAGAAGGTCTCCTATTGCCTTTCCTTTTCTTTTTAAGTAAAGGTTTTGAATCATCTTATAGTCCTTTTCTATTTATGACAAAAAATACCTTGGTAAATGTTGAGTAATTTAATTTAAAAACACAATGTAATTTGGTTATTTCTAGCTTTTATTATTGGCTGCAAATATGTGTATTTATATGTTTTAGTATGTGCTTTGAGGTCTCTGTACGTGGACAGAATTGTTCAATGCTTATGACTATGATGAGGATTTATGATGAGGATTTCCCCTGGAAGAAAACTAGGATTACAGGCAAGAATTGTAACATTTTTTGTTATGGACTCCGTTCCATTTTAGCACCTAGGCAGGGCTATTTGTGATGTATTTCCATTAAAATAATCCACTGCTTTAGCTTTGTCCGCCCTGATGTTTAAGAAGGGAATCCGAAGATGAGATTGATTTAGCCTGGTCCACCTGTCTGAATCTTGGACTCTGAATGTGTCATTCAGTTCTAATTTGTTTCTCTCAACAAGGGATAGTCTGCTTTGCTGTATCTCAACCTCCAACGCTTGGGTGTAGTTATTAAGTAAACCAGCATAATGTCAGACATGGAAATAGAGATGTCTGTCCTACCATGCTGGCTTTATTTTTGCCTTCCAGACACTAAATAAAACTCAAGACTAGAAGAGGCTCATGCTGCCCTGCTACCCCAGTCCCAAGTGTTTCATTATTAGCCCGAGCATGCACATGGCTTCCACTGCTAAACCTGAACGGATGGTGGAAAATAATGTATGGTGATCAGCTTATTGTCTGTAAGCCTTCATGTACCATTGACTTGCGAGACACAGATAAGTTCTTTATAAGCGACTTCCTTGAACATTACAGTGACACTTAACTTTTCAGTTTTGTTTGTTCTTGTTTCCTTGGACTTAATCTAGCCATCAAAATTCATCTTTATTTTGAACTTTTCCTGTTTCCAGGTCAGGATTCGTCTCTTTTTACTGAGCCAAAATTTCCTACGGAGTGCTTTTTTCTGACACTACACGCCCATCACCTTGCCATTCTACCCAGCTGTAGACGTTATATCCGAAGACTTCGAGCTATCCGTGAGCTCAACAGGTAATTGTTTGACTACTTTCTCAGCCTTTTACCTGTTTAGAAGCTTTCCAGGTGGGTATTCAGTTATCTGTAATCAAGAAGTTATTTGTAACCTTATTAGATGTGACCTTACTAGACGAGGTTCCACCTGCTTCGCAGCTGTGAGCTTTCTTTGAATTCCACAGGCTACAATGCCACTCCATTTAGGCTACAGGCTGCCTTCGAGATAATCATTAGTTCTTTTTTTGGGAGGCTTTGTTTGATGTAAGTAGTTGTCCATTTGCAGTCATGGTCTGCGAGCTAGTCATGCTTTCAACAATCAATTGCTTTGTTTTGTTTACAAAAACATTTCAGATAATGTAGTAACTTTATTTCGATCAATACGTGTTTCCAGACGTTTTGAAAAGGGTGGTGTGAGAAATAATTTGATATTTAAGAGCCTCAGTTGAGTGGAATGGTGCAGTAGTTGTTACAGTATTATACATTTAAACAACAGTAAAGGTCCTGCAAAGTAATTTAAAATATGTAATAAAAGCTGAATAGCCAAAGAAAATGAAAACCATATTTCTTAGCACCTAGTCAGATCTACTTTTATTTAGTAAACTGCTGAAAACTCACCTGATTCAAGCGTTACCCGAATTGTATGTGCATTCTTACACTCTTATTTCCTAATACCATTCTCATTATGGCTTGCATTCTTTGTTACCTTTCTTCTTTTCCCCTCTATTCCTTTTGATTTTGATCTCAACTATCAATACTTATTATTAAACTGAGGTCTGAATGACTTAATCAGAAATAAAGCATTTAAAGTCAAATGCTTGTACTACAGGTCCCTGATGACAGTATGTTAATGAGGAACAGTGAAGGGGAACACACACAAATTGAAACATTCGCTCTGCTCTCTGTTTACAGGAGCAGGGTCCCCAGGTCTGCGGTCAGAACCATACTATAGTATTTGTAACCTGTACCTTCTTTGAGTAAAACTGCAATAAAAAAAAGTAATAATGAATCATGTCAGGGAATGAGTGGTGGATTGAGCAGGACAAAATGGTTCATCATAGTATTGACATTCTGCTTAGAGTTAGAGCTACAGTTAAGAATAACTGTATACTTTTAGGTTGGTAAGCTTGACCCACAAAGAGTGGTACTGGTGAAGGTTACTGTGGTTCTGTGTTACCAGTGAATGTGGGGTTCAGATACGGAAACAAAACTCAACACATCCTGTCACACTGCCATTATTCTACTTATGCTCAGAATTGTTGTTGAAAACTTTCTTGGTTTCCCATTAAACTGGATGAGAGGGGTGCGTGTGATCCAAAGTAAAACAGCAAAATTAGCCTTTAATTTAAAACTGAAAGTTGTGTGTCTTGCCCACAATGATAGTGCTCTGATCATCTTTGTGTTTGTGTTTTACAGTGGATATTGATTTTTGGGGTAAAAACAGATCACTACAAGAAGTAAACAGGATAACACCTGAATAGTCAGTTGCTTCTAATTGGGATTGACGAAGAGGGAGTTAGATTGAAATTGGGGATGAAACGAGAGGCTAGCCTTCTACCTCAGGTGTTGAATGTCAGAAATGGAAGCGTAGGGTTTAAATATTATGTACAGTCGAAGAACTTTAAACAGGTGCGGCTGTTGATCACATGCCATGCACACTTGTGCCATCTAGTCTTTGGTTTGAAATATTACAACTTATTTTTTAAAGAAATGTTTTCAGGTTCGGGATGACTGATTCCTTCTCTGAAATGCACATGAAAGGAAACTGACCTTGAAAAGATCTTTGTGGGAAACCTTACATACAGCAAGCTGCACGAAAGATAATATCCTCTTCTGGAAAACAATAAATTCCCCCGCGTTAGGGGACAGACTCCCCCAGGATGGAAATTGCGATTTCCGAAGAGGATTGGATTGCACACGTCTCTAAAATCTATTCGCTGGCTAGTGATATGAAGTCCTTAGTTCCTGTACACGATCAAGGCCTCCAGGAAGGTCCACGCCCGACTATAACCCCTCAATTTAGCCTTGAGGAGGTAGAGGAAGCCATAACTTTAAGTAAACCAGAGAAAGCGCCAGGCCCCGATGGCGTTACGATTGATTTATACAAGGCTAATATTCAGCTATGGGGGCCTGTACTGACGCAGACACTGAGGGCCATCTGTATATGCGGCCCTTTGCCATCTTGGCGAGACTCCAATATTATTGCAATATACAAAAATGGTCCTCGCCTTAACCCAGCCTGTTATAGGCCTATCTCCTTGCTGGATACAACAGCTAAATTAGCAGGGAGAATTATCCTGAATAAACTGCAAACATGGGCGGAAGAAAAGAGTGTTTTATCTCCTGTCCAGTATGGATTCCGGAAAGGAATTGGGACAGTGGAGCAAAGCCTGAACTTAAGTATCATTATTGGAAAGTATACAAAGATTATAGCAGGCTATTTGCATCTGGCCTTCATCAACCTATCATCAGCATTCGACTGTGTACTACATGACAAGCTATGGGATATTTTAAGCACCATGGGGGTAGAGTTAGCTATAATTCAATTCATACGAGAAATGTACACAGGGTGCAGAGCAAGAGTGAGGTATGGGCTAAAAGGAGAATGCAGCCGCCCTCTTGGTCTTCATAGAGGAGTGCGCCAAGGTTGTGTTCTTGCCCCGTTTTTATTCTTAATGTACATAAATAACTTAGAAAATGAATTGGCTAGTAACTGCAAAGACCTACCCCAAATAGGTAAGCGTGCTGTCCCGGTACTACTCTATGCAGACGATGCAGTATTAATGGCCACGACCCCACTAGCTCTTCAAAAACGTTTAACCACTTGCATTACATTCATGTCACAATTGGGTCTCGCCGTTAATCGCTCCAAAACATTTAGTTCGATGGCATCTGTCGCTGTAGATACACATGGTATGCATGAGCTCGCCATCTGGTGTTGGGTCGGAGTGTTACAAGTTGTTTTTCTTCGAAGAAGTGTTTTCGAGTCACGGGACCGAGTGACTCCACCTTCTGTGCTCATTGCGCATGGGCGTCGACTCCATCTTCGATTGTTTTCTTTCCGCCATCGGGTTCGGACGTGTTCCTGTCGCTCCGAGTTTCGGAACGGAAAGTTAGCTGAAGACGGAAGATTTTCGACGGTATCGTTGCGATCCGGTTAGAGATAGACACATACGACGACGCGTTCAACATCGAAGCGCCTCGGTGCCCTTCGGGGTAGATTTCGGCACCCCGTCGGGGCCTAGTGGGCCCGACCGCGTGGAGGACAACGCCGATGGATCGGACCCCGTTTCGATTCTGCCCCGAATGCCACAACAAATATCCTTATACGGACCTACACTCGGTCTGTAATCTGTGCCTGTCACCCGAGCACAGCGAAGAATCCTGTGAGGCCTGTCGGGCGTTCCGGTCCCGAAAAACTCTGCGCGACCGTCGAGCGAGAAGACTCCAGATGGCGTCCACGCCAAAAGAGCGTCCACAGTTCGAGACAGAAGAGGAACAGGAGGAATCCTTTTCCATCCAGGATTCAGACTCCGACGAGCTACACTCTACAAGAACTGTGAGTAAGACGTCGAGATCAAACCTTAAAAAAGGAAAGAAGGCCCAGGGGACGCCACTGCCAACCGGCCATGGCTCCACCCAAATTCTCGGTGACCAACAATCGGCACCGAAAAAGGCCCATTCAGTGTCGAGATCGTCCGACTTCGGTCGAGACACCGGCACGCAGCCTCCTCGGGACCGAGAGAGTGCTAAACAGAAGCATCGACACCGAGAGTTCGGTGTCGACACCGATCGACGCCGAGACAGTGGCGCCGAAGACCATAGAGGCCAAGAATTTTCGGCACAGAAAAAGAGGAAGGTTACCTCGGAGCCGAAAAAACAATCGACAGGGCTTTCGGAGCCGAAAAAAGCGACATCAGACCCTGTTTCTGGCTCCTATACCGAAGAGCATTCTATGTCTTCTCAAATGAAGAAACATAGATTTGAACAAGAACTGCAATCCACTGACGTGGATCACACGCAAAAGCGTATCTTTATTCAGCAGGGGACTGGGAAGATCAGTACCCTCCCACCTGTCAAACGAAAGAGAACGCTTCAGTTTACTCCTCAGCAACAAACAACACAAAAGGTAACACCTCCTCCCTCGCCTCCACCTGTAACTACGGCTTCGCCAACTTACACCCCGTCACATTCGCCAGCTCACACCGCCATGAGCCACGACGACCAAGATCAGGATGCGTGGGACTTGTACGACGCACCAGTGTCTGATAACAGCCCAGACACATACCCAACTAGGCCATCACCACCGGAAGACAGCACAGCCTACTCGCAAGTGGTGGCTAGAGCAGCTCTATTCCATAATGTGGAACTACACTCGGAACAAGTAGAGGATGATTTTTTATTTAACACCCTCTCCTCAACCCACAGCTCCTACCAAAGCCTGCCGATGCTCCCAGGCATGCTACGCCATGCTAAGGACATTTTCAAGGAGCCAGTTAAAAGTAGGGCAGTGACGCCTAGGGTGGACAAAAAGTATAAGGCGCCTCCTACGGACCCTGTCTTCATCACCTCTCAGCTGCCACCAGACTCTGTGGTGGTAGGGGCTGCCAGAAAACGGGCAAACTCACACACTTCTGGGGATGCACCTCCCCCAGATAAAGAAAGTAGGAAGTTCGATGCAGCCGGGAAGAGGGTTGCTGTCCAAGCAGCAAACCAGTGGCGCATCGCAAATTCACAAGCGCTGCTAGCGCGATACGACAGAGCCCACTGGGATGAGATGCAGCATCTCATTGAACATCTCCCAAAAGATCTGCAAAAAAGAGCAAAACAGGTTGTTGAGGAGGGTCAAAACATTTCCAACAATCAAATACGCTCCTCCATGGATGCAGCAGACACGGCCGCAAGAACCATTAATACGTCGGTTACCATCCGTAGGCACGCATGGCTCAGAACGTCTGGATTCAAGCCAGAAATCCAGCAGGCAGTGCTTAACATGCCAGTAAACGAGAAACTTCTGTTCGGTCCGGAGGTCGACACAGCTATAGAAAAGCTCAAGAAGGACACTGACACTGCCAAGGCCATGGGCGCACTCTACTCCCCGCAGAGCAGAGGATCTTATAACACCTTCCGCAAAACACCTTTTAGAGGAGGGTTTCGGGGTCAGGCCACACAAGCTAGCACCTCACAGTCCGCACCGCCCACCTACCAGGGACAGTACAGGGGAGGTTTTCGGGGCCAGTATAGAGGGGGGCAATTCCCTAGGAATAGGGGAAGATTTCAAAGCCCCAAAACCACTACCAACAAGCAGTGACTCACATGTCACACACCCCTCCCACACAACACCAGTGGGGGGGAGGATACGTCAATATTACGAAGCATGGGACAAAATAACTACAGACACATGGGTCCTAGCAATTATCCAGCATGGTTATTGCATAGAATTCCTGCAATTCCCTCCAGACATACCACCAAAATCACAAAATTTAACAAAATACCATTCACAGCTTCTAGAGATAGAAGTTCAAGCACTACTGCAAAAAAATGCAATAGAATTAGTACCAAGCACACAAATAAACACAGGAGTTTATTCACTGTACTTCTTGATACCAAAAAAGGACGAAACACTGAGACCAATTCTAGACCTCAGAGTAGTAAACACATTCATCAAATCAGACCACTTTCACATGGTCACACTACAAGAAGTGTTACCATTGCTCAAAAAACACGACTACATGACAACCCTAGACCTCAAGGACGCATATTTCCATATACCAATACATCAATCACACAGGAAATATCTAAGGTTTGTATTCAAAGGAATACATTACCAATTCAAAGTATTGCCTTTTGGTTTAACAACCGCTCCAAGAGTATTCACAAAATGCCTAGCAGTAGTCGCTGCACACATCAGAAGGCAGCAAATACATGTGTTCCCGTATCTAGACGACTGGCTAATCAAAACCAGTTCGCTCACACAATGCTCAAACCACACAAATCAAGTCATACAAACCCTCTACAAACTAGGGTTCACCGTCAACTTTGCAAAATCAAACATTCTGCCAAGCAAAGTACAGCAATATCTAGGAGCCATAATAGACACGACAAAAGGAGTAGCAACGCCAACTCCACAAAGGATCCACAATTTCAACAGGGTCATTCAACACATGTCTCCAAACCAAACAATACAAGCAAGAACAATACTACAGCTCCTAGGCATGATGTCCTCATGCATAGCCATTGTCCCAAACGCAAGACTGCACATGAGGCCCTTACAACAGTGCCTAGCCTCACAGTGGTCTCAAGCACAGGGTCACCTTCTAGATCTGGTGTTGCTAGACCGCCAAACTTACCTCTCGCTTCTATGGTGGAACAGTATAAATTTAAACATAGGGCGGCCTTTCCAAGACCCAGTGCCAGAGTACGTAATAACAACAGATGCTTCCATGACAGGGTGGGGAGCACATCTCAATCAACACAACATAAGAGGACAATGGAACATACATCAAACAAAACTGCATATAAATCATCTAGAATTATTAGCAGTTTTTCAAGCACTAAAAGCTTTCCAACCAATCATAACCCACAAATACATCCTTGTCAAAACAGACAACATGACAACGATGTATTATCTAAACAAACAAGGAGGAACACATTCAACGCAGTTAAGCTTGTTAGCTCAAAAAATATGGAAGTGGGCAATCCACCATCAAATTGGTCTAATAGCACAGTTTATTCCGGGGATCCAGAATCAGCTGGCAGACAATCTCTCTCGAGATCACCAGCAAGTCCACGAATGGGAAATCCACCCACAAATTCTGAACACCTACTTCACACTCTGGGGAACACCACAAATAGACTTATTTGCAACAAAAGAGAACGCAAAATGCCAAAACTTCGCGTCCAGATACCCACACAAGCAATCCCAAGGCAATGCCCTATGGATGAACTGGTCAGGAATATTTGCTTACGCTTTTCCTCCTCTCCCTCTCCTTCCTTACCTAGTAAACAAATTGAGTCAAAACAAACTCAAACTCATTTTAATAGCACCAACGTGGGCAAGACAACCCTGGTACACAACACTGCTAGATCTGTCTGTAGTACCACACATCAAACTGCCCAACAAACCAGATCTGTTAACGCAACACAACCAACAGATCAGACACCCGGACCCAGCATCGCTGAATCTAGCAATCTGGCTCCTGAAATCCTAGAATTCGGACACTTACAACTTAGCCAAGAGTGTATGGAAGTCATAAAGCAGGCCAGAAGGCCATCCACTAGACACTGCTACGCAAGTAAGTGGAAAAGATTTGTTTGGTACTGCCATCATAATCAGATACAACCACTAGAGGCAACTCCAAAACATATAGTAAATTACTTGCTCCATTTACAAAAAGCAAAGCTAGCCTTCTCTTCTATTAAAATACACCTTGCAGCAATATCTGCATACCTGCAAACTACATATTCAACTTCCTTGTATAGGATACCAGTTATCAAAGCATTCATAGAAGGGCTTAAAAGAATTATACCACCAAGAACACCACCTGTTCCTTCATGGAACCTAAACGTGGTTCTAACAAGACTCATGGGCCCACCTTTCGAACCCATGCACTCTTGCGGAATACAATTCCTCACCTGGAAAGTTGCCTTTCTCATCGCCATTACATCTCTAAGAAGAGTAAGTGAAATTCAAGCGTTCACAACACAAGAACCTTTTATACAAATACATAAAAATAAGGTCGTCCTACGACCTAATCCAAAATTTTTACCAAAAGTTATTTCTCCATTCCATCTAAATCAAACGGTAGAACTACCAGTATTCTTCCCACAGCCAGATTCTGTGGCTGAAAGAGCACTACATACATTAGATGTCAAAAGAGCATTAATGTACTACATTGACAGAACGAAGAACATCAGAAAAACTAAACAGCTATTTATTGCATTCCAAAAACCTCATGCAGGTAACCCAATATCAAAACAAGGTATAGCCAGATGGATAGTTAAATGCATCCAAATCTGCTACCTTAAAGCAAAAAGACAACTGCCCATTACTCCCAGGGCACATTCAACAAGGAAAAAAGGTGCTTCAATGGCCTTTTTAGGAAACATCCCAATGCAAGAAATTTGTAAGGCAGCCACTTGGTCTACGCCTCACACATTCACCAAACACTACTGTATAGATGTGCTATCCGCACAACAAGCTACAGTAGGTCAAGCTGTATTAAGAACTCTATTTCAGACAACTTCTACTCCTACAGGCTAAACCACCGCTTATGGGGAACTAACTGCTTACTAGTCTATGCATACCATGTGTATCTACAGCGACAGATGCCATCGAACTGAAAATGTCACTTACCCAGTGTACATCTGTTCGTGGCATCAGTCGCTGAGATTCACATGGACCCACCCACCTCCCCGGAAGCCTGTAGCAGTTCAGAAGTTACCTTCAATTTTGTACATTTGTATATATATTACTTAATCCTTTAATAGGTACATACTTACATTTTTC
Source organism: Pleurodeles waltl (assembly GCF_031143425.1). Taxonomy (NCBI): domain Eukaryota; kingdom Metazoa; phylum Chordata; class Amphibia; order Caudata; family Salamandridae; genus Pleurodeles; species Pleurodeles waltl. The sequence continues at coordinate 1,544,067,373 of NC_090445.1, forward strand.
ATTGCGCGGGCACTATTACTATAGTACAACTCCTACCTCACCCTCTGCGGGGAAAACAATCGAAGATGGAGTCGACGCCCATGCGCAATGAGCACAGAAGGTGGAGTCACTCGGTCCCGTGACTCGAAAACACTTCTTCGAAGAAAAACAACTTGTAACACTCCGACCCAACACCAGATGGCGAGCTCATGCATACCATGTGAATCTCAGCGACTGATGCCACGAACAGATGTACACTGGGTAAGTGACATTTTCATTATGAACTGTGGCGGGAAACGTGGTAAGGTTTATAATGCTACTATCGCGGATGGGAGGGTTGAAACTGCAGGAACCTTTTCTTATCTGGGCATAATGTTTGACAAACAGGGTTCTTGGGCCAACTGCAGGAAAATGAAAAGAGCTTATTAAAACAACGGCGGCCTTAAGGCTTTTTTCCAAAAGGCTCTGGGGGATCACCCCCCCGAACATGATAAAAATTTACAAAGCCAAGTGCATTCCGGCTGTTATGTATGGGTCTGGAATTTGGGGGTACACCAACTGTAACCCGGTACAGACGGTGGAAAATGACTTTTTAAGATATCTGCTGATGGTACCAAATGGTTCATCATCATACATTATCCACTCTGAACTGGGGGTCCCCTTTATTGCAGATCTGATAAAGATTCAACCGTTATTGCTATGGCATAAAGTTTGGACCTCGGAATATACTGGATTAAACAAGGGCATTTTGACTGACTGTATGGAGTTAACATACTCAGCGAGGGTGCCCTCGTTAAGATATATTATGACCTTTTGTGAAAATATGGGTAACAAAGACTATTACACAAACCCGGTAGCGCTGGGAAAAATTTCTAGGAAGGACCTGAGCGCTCGGGCATTAAAGTATCTAGAAGATTTACGATGGGAGGTTGAATCAAAAAAGCCCACCGTCATCCATAACCAACTAATTTTGTCGGCGGAGGGCATGCAGCCCTATTTGGCAAATGTGGGAAACCTCCGCCACCATTTCGTTCTCACTAGATTAAGGCTAGACACATTTAATCGTTTAGTAACCTTTCCAACTATGAACGACTGGAGTACCACGTTAAAGGCACGCCCCTGTGACGCAAAGGCACTTCAAACTACAATTCACGTGGTTTTATTCTGTAAATTTTACGCTAAGCAGAGAAAGCGCTTAGTAGTGCCCCTTCTAAGGTTAATCAACTTGCCCCAGTGTCGTATCGCGTTTGCCAGCCTCCAGGTGTTATCCTTTATAGAAATGCGTGGAACTTTGGCTAACTTTTTATGCTCTGTATTAAATACAAGGAAGTCTATGGGGGTAGTGATGTAACTTTATTTAGTCCATTTAAATATTGATGATTGGGAAATTTTAATGATATACTAGATACTCTGTCTGTTTTTTATCTTTTTTATTATTTTAACTTATTTATTTTATTTATTATATACTGAAATGTATAATATTTGATACTTTTATGACTTGTTGAAAGTTGAATAAAGTTTGTACTACTACTACTCCAGATTCTATTTTTTCACCATTGGATTCAGGTTTTTTTCATGTGTTCTTTGAAAATCTGCTCAGATTCATTTTCTTTTCAAGAAATAAATTATTTCAGAAATATAACATAGTGCCCATTTCATTAGCAAAATACAATTAAAAGTATCATAAAATCTCCAAGAAACAAAACCTAATTATATCAATACATCACCAAACCTAAAACAAATACAAAATGGTATATAAAAATAGGAAGATCATAGGGGCATCTGCAGCCCATTTATCCCACACACATCAGAATGTTTAAAGGTACATCAGTTTGACCCACAACATAAAAGACTCATTTCATATACTTAGGCAACAAAAGAGCATTGTACAAGGCCAACAAAGCGTAAACCGGCAGAGGGACAATCCATATTTAAAGTAACCTTTGAAAGGGCATCATAGGTAAGTCTGCAGCAAAACCGTTTCATAGACATACACAACATATTCAAATGAAAAAAAAAAAAACAGTTGGCCCTGTTCGAGCATAATCCTAAAATCCCAATGATAACAAGTAAAGTGCAATGCCATAATTATCAAAATCTTAAACCAGTCTGGCCTTACTAAAGGACATTATTTATCCAATTTCAGGGTCAATATTGTACCCAGGGGTATCCTCCTAATTTGGCCTACATCTGCCCCTAATAGATTGAGTCGTCCCAGTAACCCTAAATGGTATATCAGCGCCAGTCTAGGACAGCTCGGGAAAGGTAGTCCTGGCATAGGATAATACAATTTTGCACAGATATTCACTGAAGGCAGTGGCTTCATCCTCTTATCTCAAACCACATGCCATGTTTAATCCCATTTCTCTTGACCATATCCCATATTTTTTTAAAAACTGGATGTAGAATCTTCTTTTCTCTAAGAAAAATACACAACCCACGAATAGGTAGCTCACTAAATATGTTTTACCCCAGGTACATGAACAGTAACCATGATTCTCTGCTATTTTCGATTTCAGCCCTGGCATCCACTATCCCCGGTCAATTCTTAGGACTCAGTGAAATGAAATTCTCCAGCTGAGGCTATCAGGGATTCTATAAAAATATGGGAAGAGGTTGAAGCCCTTGTGGGAAATTATAAAGGCGACAACTATTGTTGCTCAAGTACTGAACATCCTCACTTTAGCTAGCAGAGCGCCGAAGAGCGTTCTTTGACTAATTTGTTTTTCTTCGTCCCCTTCAAGGTGCATATCTGGGACTCCTTGGCTCTCCAACATTACTGCCACTTGATTCCTCTTAACTGGGAAAATTGACATTACCTCAGGGAGAATTATCACAGATAATTTATCACAGGGGACTAAGTAGGGAGCTGTCTCTTTATACAGTGGACCAAAACGAGGTACACTGTGCAGAGTTCAAGCAATCCCCAGAGGTAGCCCAGAGGCACAAATGACATCCCAAATGCTCTCTTTTTGGGTAGTGTGGTCGAACAGTTAAGCATATCAAAGGATAGTGCTAAGCATGTAAGGCACATACTCATACTGTAAGGAAGACACACACTAAATAAAGAAATCCAACACCAGATTATCAAAAATAACACCTACTTTTATATAAACTTTGATACCAAGCTCACTGGGGTCAGGCGGGTACTTTTTGAGTTAGGAAGTTTTAGAGTTTGCAAAAGTTGACCGTGCATTTTTCAGATCCAGTAATGTTATCCTATTGAGGAAGAACACACACTGCATACAGGTAGAGTACAGCGACTTACAGGGCCATTCTCCTGGACTTAGTCAGTATGGGGGTAGGGTCCAAGGCCCTACACCAAAATGTCACTTCGGGTGGCGCAGGAGTGGCCGGGTGCATTTCAGCCTCAGGTGCCCCATGTAAGTCAATGGGGATCGATCCATTCATAAAGTTACTGCAGAGGTGACATGAGGTGAGAGTCCAGTCAGGGTGAACCACGAGGGGTTCAGTTCTTGCGATGCTCGGGGACGTAGGGACACCAGTGGTGCCGTTCTCCTCTGTCCGGGGCGTCCGGGTGCAGAGGTAGTTTTAACCATCTGGTTTACTGTCACCAGGGTGGTCACAGTGGAGGGGGGCTCAAAGAAACAGGCTGCAGGCGTGGACTAGGGGCCCAGTCTTGCTGAACCAACAAGTGGGCTCAGGTCTCGCAAGCTTGGGGGGGACAACGAATGGACACCAGTGGTCCTCCTCTCGGTCTTGGGAATCAGGCTGCATACACAGTTGGTAAGTCCACAGAGAGCAAGCTCGAGTAGGCTTTGTCTTTGGAGGGCCTGGGAACCATGCTGACAACATTGGCCCACTTCAGCTCGGGTTAGGTGGTTGGGGTGCAGTTGTGCTGTCCGGCATCTGGTGTTTGGCCTTCCCAATCCTCACAGTTGTTTCTTTGTGTACCTGCCAATGCAGGTAAGCAGCTCCTCTGCTTCAAGGGAATTCTTGGCGATTTGCGAAGCACTGGCAGCGCTCCCAAATTTGTGGAGGCTGCAGCAGCAGGATAGGTCAGTTGCTCGCCGAGGGTCGGGTGCAGCAGGCAGGCTTGAATGATTGGCGCCAAGCCAGCTGTGCTCGTTGTTTTCGAGGTCAGCAGCCCTCTTTGTCCACTCCTGCTTTTGTGTCCAGCAAAGATCTGAGGATCTGGTATCAGGTGGTCCCCTAAATACTCAATTTACAGGGTGTTAGAGGAAGTGAAGGGTAGTGTCCAATGGGCTACTTAACCTTGAGGTCACTACGCCCTCTTGATGATCACTTCCTGGGGGAGTGGACATCACTGTAGGAAAGTACCTCTTTTGTCATGGTTCCCCCCACCCCCTCCACACATACACTTTTTGCCTGATATCTGATGTTAACTTGACGGTTTGTGTGTTGGGATCCTGCTAACCAGGCCCCAGCACCTGTGTTCTTTCCCTAAAGGGTACCATTGCTTCCACAGTTGGCACACCACTGGCACACAACTAAGTCCCTTGTAAAAGGTACCAGTGGTACTAAGGACTCTGTGGCCAGAGAGGGTCCCTAAGGGCTGCAGCATGTATTATGCCACCCTAAAGGATCCCTCACCAAACACATGCACACTGCTATTGCAGCTGGTGTTTGCTGGTGGGGAGAAAAAGGTAAAGTCAACATGGCATCCCTCTCTGGGTGCAATGCCTACAAACCACTGCCTGTGGCGTAGGTAAGACACCCCTCTAGCAGGCCTTACAGCCCTAAGACAGGATGCGCTATATCAATGGCGAGGGCATAGCTACATGAGCAATATGCTCCAGCAGTGTCTAGGCCCATATTTGGACATTGTAAGAGCAGTGTGGCCACATTGAGTACTTGGGCTGGGAGTTTGTCATTACAAACTCCACAGCTCCATGATGGCTTCACTGAAGACTCAGAAGTTTGGTATCTAACCTCTCCGCTCAATAAACCCACACTGATGCCAGTGTTGGATTAATTGAAAAGTGTACACAGAGGACATCTTATAAAATCCCCCTATATTACACCCAGCCCTCTAGTGCAGGGCTGACCAGTCTGTGCCAGCCTACCACTAACGGACACCTTTCTGAACCCATGGGGTGAGAGCCTTTGTGCTCTCTGGGGCCAGGAACAAAGCCTTCTCTGGGTGGAGTTGCTTCACACCTCCCCCGCAGGAAATGTAACACATGGCGCTGAACCTGAAAGGCTCCTGCCTCCTGTTGCACTGCCCCGGGTTACTACCGCTATTGGAGATGCCCGTCCGCCAGACCAGGCCCCACTTATGGCAGCGGGTCCGGCGGGAAAATTAGTAAACACAAGGAGGAGTGTCCACCCCAGCTGGGACCACCCCTAGGGTGCCCAGAGCTGAAGTGAACCCCTCCTGGCAGAATCCTCCATCTCCCTAATGCCTTAGGAATGTGCTCCTCCTCCTCCAAATGGAGTGGGCACGAGAATGGTGCAGCCACCCTCAGGGACAGTAGCCATTGGCTTCTGCCCTCTGCCCTCTGACCCCTGTAACTCCCCTAAATCTAGTATTTAGGGGCACCCCTGAACCTTGCTCTTCAGATTTGTGTCACCATAGCAAGAAGGAGGACTGAAGAGCTGCAACAGCAGAGAAGGCTCCAGACAAAAACTGACTTGGCTCCCTCCTTATCGGCCTGTCTGCAGCTTCAAGGACCTTGCTACAAGAATACAACTCATCCTGCAGGACCAGCAACATCAAAAAAAAACCAGAGGACTGCTTGCCAAACCCAAGGGCTAAGACCTCCTGAGAATAGCAGCCCTGTCCTCAGAGAAACCTCAGAGAAGGTCTCCAGAGCAGCCCCACATCCACGAGTTTTGCCCACTTTGCACTTGAAGCCCCCAGCCGGTGTCCAGGTGGTCCAGCGGTCCAGAGAAGGTCCCTCTGTGTTTCCGACCTTGATTCCACCCTGGGTTGACCCTTCCTGAACAACCCGATGACGCCGGGAGTCTAAATCCAGAGGACCCCGTCTGACCTCGACTGGCTCTGGTGAAGATTTCCCAATGTCTAAAAGTACCCCTGCACCCACAGCTCCCAGGCCTTGGGTAACCCAACCAACGGTCCAGCAACATCCAGTGGGCTCTCTACTTACCTGTCCAGCAGTTTGTTTCTTCACTCAACTCCCTGGAAAACACGTGCAACATCTGTGACCCCCAAGCTTCCCTCATTGAACAGCATTGGGCGCCCGATGCTGTGTTTGCACCCTGCACCCATTCCCCCCTGTGCCCATGAGGGTGTTTGGTGCTGACCTATGGCACCCCTGGTGTTGATCCAAACCCCCCAGGTCTGTGCCCTAAAGTTGCGAGTTCTTACCTGCACATGGGTTTATTTTTGACCACCCCTGTCTCTATAGGAGTCCATTGGGTGCCCGACACCCACCTTGAGTTCTGCACCCGGCCGGCCCTGTGTTCGTGGTGGTGCACTCTTGGTGTCTTACTAAACGTTGTACTGTGGACACCATAACCCTCGAAGACTGGAATCGTAAATCATGTACTTACCTGTGAATTGTGTTGTTACTTCCCCCTCTAGGACTGCATTGCTTTCTCTGAAAAATTGCACTGTATCCACGTTTGAAACTGAAAAGTATTACTTACCTGTAAACTGTTTTATCTGTGAATTCTTAACAAAGTGCATTTGATGCTTGAAAGTTATACACTCTTGAAATTGTACTTACGTGCAACAGATATCCTTTTGGTTTTAGAAATAAAGTAACATAGTATATTTTGATACATAAAGCAACTGGCCTGAAATTAATCATGGAGTGTGTGCCTCATTTCTTTACTGTGTGTACAACAAATGCTTATCACTACACTCTGATAAGCCTAACTGCTCGACCACACTAACACAAAAGAGAACATTAGTAATATCTATTTTAACCTCTTTCAAGCCTCTGAGGAACCCCTGGACTCTATGCACACTATACCTTACTTTGGTATAGTGTGTACAGAGCCAGCTTCTTATATTGGTGAATCAGCGGTGGTGTCTGACTGCATTTGCTGGACTACTCAGCCAACATGTGATCACATGGCTAAGTTCCAAAATTGCCTTTAGGTTTAATTGATTTTTGAATTGACAAATTTTTAAAGGTTCTGCTAGGGACTGGGTTAAGTCTTCTTAAAAAGTTTAACGAGATATTATAGTTAGGGTTAAGTAACTAGAAGTAGTTTTAGTTCCTAAAATAAAATTCCCAACCTTAGTAACATAATGAGCAGCTCAGCCGACATGGTTTTGGAACTCGACCTGACCCCTCACCTCCATCTCAAGATGAGAGAGTTAAGGGCCATTTGCAGTCTCAAAAACGATGATAACAGCTTCCAACCCTACCAAGATCCAGCTCAAGGAGCTCTTGGTAGAGTATGCAAAGGAACACCCTGCTGAGTAGGATGATCTCTCAGATGGGGTAGAAGTTAGGAATCGGGTGGTTGACCTCCCCCCCACCTCCTAAGCTAACTAGGGAGGACAGGTCCTAAGTGCCCCTGACTCCAAGGATAGTGCTCACAGGATCTGGGTCTCCCACATGGGAGTCTGGCTCCTCTGGGAACACTGAGTGCAGCCTGAGTGAAGAGGACCTCCTTTAAGCAAGGCTGGGCAAAATTTTAGCTTTGGGGAGACCGCTCCTGGTTATAGAGAGGGAGAGAGCAGAAATGGGCCTAGTACCCATTAATGGTGGCAGCAACCTAGTACCTAGGTAAAGAGAGCAATTTTGTGACCCTAAAGTCCCCAAAGGGATTGTCCCCAAGTATGAGGTTGATGATGACATCACCAAATGGTTCACAGCCTTTGAGGGGCCTGAGGAATGAGGAAAGTGAAAAAGTCTTACTGGGGAACTGTTCACTGGTAAGTGTAGGGATAGACCCCTCACACTTACTGGAGCAGACGCTAAGTCCTATGACCTTATGATGGCTACCCTGATTGAGGGTTTTGGACTCGCCACTTGTAGGAAAGTACCATCTTGCCTGGCATGTTACCCCCATTTTTCACTGTATATATGTTGTTTTAGTTGTATGTGTCACTGGGACCCTGGTAACCCAGGGCCCCAGTGCTCATAAGTGTGCCTGAATGTGTTACCTGTGTAGTGACTAACTGTCTCACTGAGGCTCTGCTAATCAGAACCTCAGTGGTTATGCTCTCTCATTTCTTTCCAAATTGTCACTGACAGGCTAGTGACCATTTTTACCAATTTACATTGGCTTACTGGAACACCCTTATAATTCCCTAGTATATGGTACTGAGGTACCCAGGGTATTGGGGTTCCAGGAGATCCCTATGGGCTGCAGCATTTCTTTTGCCACCCATAGGGAGCTCTGACAATTCTTACACAGGCCTGCCACTGCAGCCTGAGTGAAATAACGTCCACGTTATTTCACAGCCATTTTACACTGCACTTAAGTAACTTATAAGTCACCTATATGTCTAACCTTTACCTGGTAAAGGTTAGGTGCAAAGTTACTTAGTGTGAGGGCACCCTGGCACTAGCCAAGGTGCCCCCACATTGTTCAGAGCCAATTCACTGAACTTTGTGAGTGCGGGGACACCATTACACGCGTGCACTACATATAGGTCACTACCTATATGTAGCTTCACCATGGTAACTCCGAATATGGCCATGTAACATGTCTATGATCATGGAATTGCCCCCTCTATGCCATCCTGGCATTGTTGGTACAATTCCATGATCCCAGTGGTCTATAGCACAGACCCTGGTACTGCCAGACTGCCCTTCCTGGGGTTTCACTGCAGCTGCTGCTGCTGCCAACCCCTCAGACAGGCAGCTGCCCTCCTGGGGTCCAGCCAGGCCTGGCCCAGGATGGCAGAACAAAGAACTTCCTCTGAGAGAGGGTGTGACACCCTCTCCCTTTGGAAAATGGTGTGAAGGCAGGGGAGGAGTAGCCTCCCCCAGCCTCTGGAAATGCTTTGTTGGGCACAGATGTGCCCAATTCTGCATAAGCCAGTCTACACCGGTTCAGGGACCCCTTAGCCCCTGCTCTGGCGCGAAACTGGACAAAGGAAAGGGGAGTGACCACTCCCCTGACCTGCACCTCCCCTGGGAGGTGTCCAGAGCTCCTCCAGTGTGCTCCAGACCTCTGCCATCTTGGAAACAGAGGTGCTGCTGGCACACTGGACTGCTCTGAGTGGCCAGTGCCACCAGGTGACGTCAGAGACTCCTGCTGATAGGCTCCTTCAGGTGTTAGTAGCCTTTCCTCTCTCCTAGGTAGCCAAACCCTCTTTTCTGGCTATTTAGGGTCTCTGTCTCTGGGGAAACTTTAGATAACGAATGCATGAGCTCAGCCGAGTTCCTCTGCATCTCTCTCTTCACCTTCTGATAAGGAATCGACCGCTGACCGCGCTGGAAGCCTGCAAACCTGCAACATAGTAGCAAAGACGACTACTGCAACTCTGTAACGCTGATCCTGCCGCCTTCTCGACTGTTTTCCTGCTTGTGCATGCTGTGGGGGTAGCCTGCCTCCTCTCTGCACCAGAAGCTCCGAAGAAATCTCCAGTGGGTCGACGGAATCTTCCCCCTGCAACCGCAGGCACCAAAAAGCTGCATTACCGGTCCCTTGGGTCTCCTCTCAGCACGACGAGCGAGGTCCCTCGAATCCAGCGACGCTGTCCAAGTGACCCCCACAGTCCAGTGACTCTTCAGCCCAAGTTTGGTGGAGGTAAGTCCTTGCCTCACCTCGCTGGGCTGCATTGCTGGGAACCGCGACTTTGCAAGCTACTCCGGCCCCTGTGCACTTCCGGCGGAAATCCTTCGTGCACAGCCAAGCCTGGGTCCACGGCACTCTAACCTGCATTGCACGACTTTCTAAGTTGGTCTCCGGCGACGTGGGACTCCTTTGTGCAACTTCGGCGAGCACCGTTTCACGCATCCTCGTAGTGCCTGTTTCTGGCACTTCTCCGGGTGCTACCTGCTTCAGTGAGGGCTCTTTGTCTTGCTCGACGTCCCCTCTCTCTGCAGGTCCAATTTGCGACCTCCTGGTCCCTCCTGGGCCCCAGCAGCGTCCAAAAACGCCAAACGCACGATTTGCGTGTAGCAAGGCTTGTTGGCGTCCTTCCGGCGGGAAAACACTTCTGCACGACTCTCCAAGGCGAGAGGGATCCGTCCACCAAAGGGGAAGTCTCTAGCCCTTTTCGTTCCTGCAGAAACCTCAGCTTCGTCTGTCCAGTCGAAGCTTCTTTGCACCCGCAGCTGGCATTTCCTGGGCATCTGCCCATCTCCGACTTGCTTGTGACTTTTGGACTTGGTCCCCTTGTTCCACAGGTACCCTAGATTGGAAATCCACAGTTTTGTTGCATTGCTGGTTTGTGTCTTTCCTGCATTATTCCTCTAACACGACTATTTTGTCCTTAGGGGAACTTTAGTGCACTTTGCACTCACTTTTCAGGGTCTTGGGGAGGGTTATTTTTCTAACTCTCACTATTTTCTAATAGTCCCAGCGACCCTCTACAAGGTCACATAGGTTTGGGGTCCATTCGTGGTTCGCATTCCACTTTTGGAGTATATGGTTTGTGTTGCCCCTATCCCTATGTTTCCCCATTGCATCCTATTGTAACTATACATTGTTTGCACTGTTTTCTAAGACTATACTGCATATTTTTGCTATTGTGTATATATATCTTGTGTATATTTCCTATCCTCTCACTGAGGGTACACTCTAAGATACTTTGGCATATTGTCATAAAAATAAAGTACCTTTATTTTTAGTATAACTGTGTATTGTGTTTTCTTATGATATTGTGCATATGACACTAAGTGGTACTGTAGTAGCTTCACACGTCTCCTAGTTCAGCCTAAGCTGCTCTGCTAAGCTACCATTATCTATCAGCCTAAGCTGCTAGACACCCTATACACTAATAAGGGATAACTGGGCCTGGTGCAAGGTGCAAGTACCCCTTGGTACTCACTACAAGCCAGTCCAGCCTCCTACACCACTGAGGAGTATAGAATTAGTTTCAGGGGGAATTACAAAACCTCGAGCCAGTCCTGTGTTGATTTCATAGTCTACTCAGTGAAAACACTAGATGGTAGGTTAACCGGAAGTTCAGTGCATGACTATGATGTGCTTTATAATTTGTTTATGACCGAACACATCTTAAGAAATGTTTTCATGAAAAGTTGCATCAGTGTGTGGTAGACCTAGGTCCAATTTCTCCCCAGGAATTGGGAAAGAGGGAAGACCATTGGGTCAAGACTAGGGTGACCAAGACTTCTATTAGGGTGACCAAAAGACATGGGTTACCAGCCTCCCTAGGGAAAGGGTGGTGAGACACTTAAGGATCAAAGAGTCTAATAAAGGCCCCCAAAACCTGCTCTGGAGGGTGGGCCTCGAACCTCTTAACCATCCACTCATGGGTACATAAGTAAAAACTTTGATCCCAAAAAGGCCTGGTGTTTCAACTGTAGGTAGAATGGACACCAACCTGGAGACTTACCCTGCCCCAAAAAGAATCCCCCTAGTACTGCACCAGCTAGTACAGATTTAGCCAGTCACCAGGTGGTGACCTACAGTGTGCCCAGAGCAAATCAGGGTTCACACTGAAGCTATTTTAATCTCTGAGGGTGGGGTAAATGTAGCCGCTCTCTCTGTCTGGCCTCCTAATATGAACAAATACAAACCACATCCCTTGATTAATGGGACTAGAATAGAAGCCCTGAGGAATGCAGGTACCAGTGTCACCATGGTGACAGAAAAACTGGTTTCCCCAGGACAGTTCATGGCTGGATAAACTTATCCAGTTTTCAGTGCTGACAGTGTAACCAAGATAGTGGTCTTTTCTTCAGTCCCAGTTGAATGTCTGCTAGGGAATGACCTGGAGTCTTCAGCATGGGCTGTGGTAGAATTCCAAACCCATGCTGAGAATCTCTGAGACTAGAGCACAAAGCCGACGACAGAGTGAAAAAGAAGTGTTGGAGTGCGAATAGTGGCCCAACCTTCCAAGGGGAAAGGCAAGAAGACCGAGGGACCAGCTTGTGTACAGCAAAACTCACAGGACTCCTCTTCTCAGGAAGAGGTCTTATCAACCCCAGAGGGAACCTAGCCCATGGAATTTGAGCCTTACCAGGTTGGGCTCCTGGGCCCAAGGGGGATCCTCTAGGCACCAGCTGTGCCAGGGAAAGAAAACCTGTTCCAATCTTGAAGACCAGTGACAGCGAGTTGCTGCACAGGAAAAGGGAGAGGTCAGTGGCCTCCACAGGGAGTCCCTCCTGTTCACTGAGGCCAAATACCCCAAACCTGGTGCCACCAGGAGGGTGGTAGTGCCTCAGCAGTTCAGGGAATTTATCCTTTCTCTAGCCTAGAACATCCCCCCCTCTGCTAGGCATCTGGGCCAAACTAAAACTTAAAATAGGCTTGCCAGCCATTTCTACTGTCCCAACATGTTAAAAAGGTGAATGACTTTTGCAGCTCTGTGTCACCTGCCAAGCCAGTGGTAAGGCAGGTGACCACCCAAAGCACCCCCTAATTTCACTACCAGTGGTTGGAGTTCCCTTTGAAAGGGTTGGTGTGGACATAGTGGCTCCACTTTAACAACCAAAATATATTGGTAGTAGTGGTTCACGCTACCGGGTATTCTGAAGTAATTCCCCTTATGTCTACTACACCCACTGAAGTAGCCAAAGCCCTCATTGGTATCTTTACTAGAGTAGGGTTTCCTAAGGAGGGTGGTTTCTGACAGATGTGCCAACTTCACGTCAGCTTACCTGAAATACATGTGGAATGAGTGTGGGGCGACCTACAAGTTCATCACACCATACCATGCACAAACCAATGGACTTGTTGATAGGTTCAACAAGACATTGAAGGGCATGATCATGATCATGGGGCTCTCCAAAAAACTGAAAAGGAAATGGGATGTTCTTTTGCCATGCTTGCTTTTTGCCTGCAGAGAGGTGCCTCAGAAGGGAGTAGGATTTCCCCCTTCGAACTTCTGTTTGGCCAGCTAGTAGGGGTACCACTTGCTCTTGTGAAGGAGGGCTGGGAGGAACGTCTCCACAAACCTAAGCAAGATGTGTTGGACTGTGTACTAGGCCTACGTTATAGGATTGCAGAGTAAATGGAGAAAGCATCCAAAAACTTTGAGGCCAGCCAACAGCTCCAGAAGCTGTGGTATGACCAAAACCTGCATTGATGGACTTCCAACCAAGCTAGAAAGTGTGCTTTCTGGGTCTGTGGCTCCAGGGGCACTTCAGGAGAAGTGGAGTGGCTCTTAACCTATCCTTGAAAAGAAAAGTGAGGTCACCTACTTGGTAGACCTGGGCACAAGGCAGACACCCCAAAGGATGAACCATGTGAATCACCCCAAGCTTTTCTGTGACAGGGCTGATGTAACCATGCTGATGGTTACTGATGAGGATCAGGAAGCAGCGAATAAATGCCTCCCTGACCTCTTCTCTCACAACCCTAAAGATGGGTCAGTCGGGGGAGTTGTCTACTCACACTCTCACTGCCCAACAGCAGGCTGACTCCGGCAAGTACTGCAGCAGTATGCAACACTCTTCTCTTTAACCCCTGGACAGACACACTGGTGTACCCATGATGTGGACACTGGAGTCAACTTGCCTGTCCGTTCCAGGATCTATTGGCAGTCTGGTCAAGTTAAGGGGTGCATCAAAGTTGAAGTCAACAAAATGCTGGATTTAGGGGGTAATTGAATCCCTGAGCCAGCCCAGTGGTCTTAGTCCCCAAGCCTCATCCCCAGGGTGTAAAGAAAGAAATGAGGTTCTGTGTGCACTACAAAGGTGTCTACTCTGTCACCAACACAGACACCTCCCCACTGCAGGAACTGCAACACTTGGAGGTGAGCCTCAAAGGCTCCTCCCTCTTGGGGGTGGGGTGGGGTGGGGGGGGAGAGAGAAAGAGAGAGAGACAGAGAAAAAAAAAAACGAACAACTGAAGAAGGGTCCCATGCCGCAGGAGAAGCACGCAGAGGGATGTGCGTTGCAGGGAAGAGTGCAGGGGGCTGGGGCTACACGGAGCCTGAAGATCCCTTTGAGGAAATGCTAACAAGTCTTGGTAGCTGCAATAGATGCCGTGCACGGTTTACTGTCCTGCTTCCGAAGGGAACGGCTTACCTTCACCAAAGTAGGACAGCCGGTAGAGAGGACCAAGGGGACCACTCCAGACTACCACCCGTGATGCAGGATCCCCGCAGCTCAGGATGAGAGGAAATCCACGCAGCCGGTCGTCGTTGCTGTTGTTGGTGCCTGCAAATGCAGGGGAGTGACTCCTTCACTCCAAGGGAGATTTCTCTTTCCTTCCTGTGCAGACTGAAGACTTAACACCCGCAGAGGATGCACTGCTGGGGAAATGTTGCAGAAGCTGGAAGGAGCCGTGGAAACAATGTTGCAAGCAGAATCTTAGTTGTGGGTGCAAATTGTTGGTTCCTGGAGGGTCCAGTCACAGTTCCAGTGGCTAGAAGTCGAAGTACAGGTTGCAGAGGGGTCCTGCGGGAATCTTGCAAGCCGAATCTAAGTACCCACACAAGAGGGAGACCCTCAATAGCCCTGGAAGGGGGATTGGTCACCTAGCCAGGTGATCACCTATCAGGAGGCGGCTCTGATGTCACTTTCCTGACCTGGCAATTCAGATGCTCCTAGAGGCCTCTGCCCACCTTGGATTCTGAATGGCAGAATCAAGGGTACCTCTGAAGGAGCTCTGAGCACCACCCCAAGGGTGGTGATGGACAGTGGAGTAGTCACTCCCCTTTCCATTGTCCAGTTTTGCACCGGAGCAGGGACTGGAGGTCCCCGAACCAGTGCAGACTGGCTTATGCAAGAAGGGCACCAAATGCCCCCTTCAAAGCATAGAAGTAGCTTGGGGAGTCTACCCCTCCCAAGCCATGCAGCACCTATTTCCAAAAGTAGAGAATGTCATTCCTACTCCCCCCACCCCCCACCTCAAGAGGAAATCCTTTGTTCTACCTTCCTGGCCTTGAGCTGAACAAGCAGCAGGAGGCCAGAAACCTGGCTGAGGGTTGGCAGCAGCTTGGTCTGCCTGGAAAACCCCAGAAAGGTGGTAGGAGCAATGCCGGGGGTCCTCCAAGGAGCCCCCAGAGTGCATGGAATCATATTTCTAATACTGGTAACCGTATTGGGGTATGATTCTGACATGTTGGATACCAAACATGCCTAGGTTCGGAGTTACCATTATGTAGCTGGACATAGGTAATGACCTATGTCCGGTACATGAATAAAATGTTGTCACTGCACTCCTAAAGTCCATGAAAATAGAGCTGGAGTTTGTGGAAGCACCTCTGCTCATGCAGGGTTGCCCTCACGCACAGGTACCTGCACCCTGCCCTCTGGGCTTGAAGGCCTACCATAGGGGTGATGTACAGTGACCTATAGTAAAAAGGGTGCATGCACCCTTTCAAGCAGGCTGCAATGGCAGGCCTGCAGACACATTTTATATTGACTCCCCATGGGTGGCATAATACATGCTTCAGCTCATAGGGAACCACTGGTGCCCCAATGCCCTGTGTACCATATACCAGGGACTTGTATGGGGGAACCAGTATGCCAAATGTGGGTTTTGTGAAGTCCCAGCAACCAAATTTAAATGGAGAGAGCACAGCCACTGGGGCCCTGGTTAGCAGGATTCCAGTGAATACAGTCAAAACACACTGACAAAAGGCAAAAAATGGGGGTAACCATGCTAATAAGAGGCTACTTTACAACAATATCCAGTAAAGAAATTAGGCGATAGTTGGCTGGCTGGTCAGTTTTTCCTTTCTTACGAACACGCTTCACTATGGCACCCTTCCATAAATCGGGATAGATATCTGTAGATGTTACCCACTTACAAAGCCCACTCAAATTTAGACCCCACTTCCTAGAATCCCTCTTAGAGATAACAGATGGGAGACTATCTGGACCACCAGCTCCAGAGATTTCATATTGCAGCTAATTTCAAACAATTCCACTGCTATCTGGGAGTTTGTTAGCCGCTCTGTCATCTGTTGAGGAAATAGAGAAATATGTGCCTATCATCCTCCCTTATCTGTTCTTCAAAGGAAGATATGGTAAAGTAAGAGTAACTAATTTAACCAGCCACCAAAATGCTTACTATTCTTCTCTACAATAGTTGCCAAAGTTAACTTTGAATTTAATGTGTAAAATTCACTCTTTTATAGGCACATAAGTTAAAATATGCAATTTTTAAAGCCTTCATAGCTTCTCTTTTACTTGCATTATTTGGATTTGTATTAAACCGTCAACAACACTTCTTCACAGAACTTCTTTATCAATATTTGTCATCAAGCCAGCCAGTCCTCTTTTCTCTACTATGAACAACTGGCTTAGGTCCACCCTTTGTCAGCTTGAGATGGGCTAATAATTGCATCATCAATCTGCTGTACCAACCTATCCTATCATCTCCTACTTATAAATCTAGATAATCAATTTCAGTTTAAGATAGGGCCTGAAGTGAGTCTTCTTTGATCAAAGCCCAAATTCTTTGGTGGTATACTACCTCAGGAGGCAAGGTCACATATACACTAGACACAAAATGCTAATCTAAGAGTATTGTGATCACTGGGCCCTAAATCAAGATCTCTAAAAACATATTAGGCAATGAAACTGGTATATTGGGACAAACACAGTCAATGGGCATACAACTACCATATATAAAGGGTTTTGCTGTAGCTTTGTCATAATTACACTGACTGATAACATTGATAAATTCCTGCTGATATTTGCCAGAAAAATACAGTTGGGAATATTTAATATCAGCTCCTTCAAAGAATCATCAAACTCTAAACACTGATTTCTCATTGAAGCCACTCCCACAAAAAACAAAAGCATCAGAATAATCCAATGACAATTTTTTCACATAATTAACCAAATTCAACTATTTATAGTCTGTTGAGGGACAGACTGCTGGAACATATATATATGAGATAGAGACTTTTAGCTGAAGATTCCTTAACTTTAAATTCTCTACAGGTGTCAGACTGATCTGGACGATTTTTCATGAGCAGCACTCCTGGGCTGCCGGTAAGTGGTGGTGTTAGTCTCCACGTCTGAGAGAAGAGCTACCCCTCAGTCAGTTTTTGACTGGACTTTTTTGAATTTTTGTTGATGATTTTTTAGTTTTACTTCCTGCCTTGTCGAGGATGTATTCACGTAAGACAACTGATGTTGGCCAGATTTGCACCTCGCATGCCTGTGTTGTTTGAAGCGGGACTATGACCCGAAGTTGTGCCCCAGTTGCGGAGCCATGCACCTAAAGGCTTTGAGGGAGTGTTCTCTAAAGCTGTTGGTGACCCAGCATGGCACTCCATGTAGGTCGAGGTTCCGATCGAGGGGAAGGTCCGGTACTGGTCACAAAGCCCAAAGTTACCTTGGTCCCCTTCCGAATGCTCAGGACAATAGTGTAAGTTGAGGCACAAGAAGAGTAATAAGTAGAAGCGGTCTTCAAATTCTCCTCATCCGTTGGTCTATGCAATAAGGAGCATCGGCCTTCTAGGCCTAGTTTATTGGAACGTGGGCGGGTCTGTGCATCCCTAACTGTCTAGGTCATGTGACTCATTTTTTGGCAGTCTGGCCCCGTCTGCGCACCTTCGGGCCCCACAGGATCGGAGGGGGCCTCTTCGGGTTCCGTGCCAGCAGCTTCAGCCCTGGCAATGATGAGCCCCCAAGGATACAGTCCTGGATCTGGACTGGTGCCAGTCGTACCATCTCGACCTTCCCTGATGCAGATGCTCCTGGCGCCATCCTCGCTGTTATCCAGTCTCTGACACGAAGCCAGATGAGCGTTGCTTGACTCTAAAGGCCGTCAGGAGCCTTGCCTCCTAGATCGGAGTCTGAGCCTTATTTTGTTGGGCTAGGCCTGGGGGAAGACTGGTAGGGTTCGCTAGACCCTTTAGAATACCAGCTTTAAGAGGAAGAAGTGGACTACCATGAGGATCTGGCTGAAGCCAGTGGACTGGATCTCTCTCCAGATACCGGTATTCTTTCCCTCCCTACTGTGTCTATGGAGGAGGGAGCTTCTTGGGCAGTGGTGGTGCAGAGGGCAACTGAGTTCCTAGATCTCCAGCTATCCTCTGTGGCAGTCAAGACTAATCTCTTGACAGAGGTGCTGCAACTGGGAGTCTCCACATCTGAACCTCTACTCCCTTTCAGTGTTGCCCTCACAGGTGTACTTTTGGGTACCTTTTCCAAACCCTGCACAGGGGATGCTTTGAATAAGATGGTTGCCCGCCTCCTGTGCCCTGCACTTGGGGACCAAAACTTCCTCCTGCAACACCCTACCCCCGAAAACTTTGTTGTCCAAGCCTCAACTTCCCACAGCAATTTCCCTAATTCTCTCCCTGGATAGGGAATCCAAGAGGTTGGACTCATTTGGAAAGAAGATGTTTTCTTCTGCCAGCCTTAGCTTGTGGTTCGTGAACTCCGCATACCCTTTATGCGTTATTCCCACACTCTGTGGGACACAGTTACACAAGTGCTGCCACAGCTTCCTGAGGAGACGCAGACCTTACTCTCTCAGGTTGTTGCTGATGGTAGAGACGCAGCAAAATTCAGTTTGTTGCCTACGTGACACAAATGACTCACTGGGCAGAGCAGTTTCCACAGTAGTGGCCCTGAGGCACCACACCTGGCTGAGGATATCTGGCTTTTTCGGGAGATGTCCAAGCTTTCCTTATAGACATGCTCTTCAATGGCACCTTTCTCCAGCGCATCAAGGACTCTTGGGCTACGGCCAGGTCCCTGGGCCTCACGCAAAACTCACCCCCTTCCCACATCTCCCCGCCACCTGTCCTCCTTAATCTGCCTTTCACTTCTTTCATGGCTACGGAAGGGTCTTCCAGCCGCACCATTTCCCGCCCAGCCCCAGTGCTGCGCATGCTTCCTAGCCTCTGCGTTGATGAGGGAGCAGTACCCACTAACCTCGTGGGTCCGTTGGCCAGTGGTCTAGTATGTACATCACCCCCCAACTGCAACAGCTAGTCCATAACATTGGACAGGTGGGGTTTGCATGTTGTCTGAAAGGGCTACTCCATTCCCTTTCCGACTACCACTCCCCCCATGCCACCATCTAACAACCAGCTGACGGAGAATCATCTGTGCCTTCTCCGTGAGGAATTCGCAGCTCTCTTGGTTAAGTGTGCCATTGAGAGGGCTCCGGTGCCAGAAGTAGGTTGTGGTTGTTATTCCTGCTACTTTCTGGTTCCCAGAAAGGACAAAGCTCTTCGCCCTGTTTTAGATCTATGAGCATTCAGTCTCTTCCTCAAGAAGGAGAAATGTGAAATGTTCATGTTGGCTCTGGTCTTGTCTGCCTGGACACAGGAGACTGGATCGTAGTGTGGGACTTGCAGGAAGCTTGCTTCCACATTCCGTCCTGCCTACGCGCAGATGTTACCTACAGTTTATGGTAGGCCACAAGCCCTTTCCGTTCACTGTGCTTCTCTTTGGCCTTACCAGCGCCACTTTGGTGTTCACCAAGGTGATGGAGGTGGTTGCAGAGGTCAGGGGTTTCCAGTCTTCCCATATCTCGACGACTGGCTGTTGAAGGAAGGCCTGCCCTAGCCTGTTGTCTCCGAACTTCAGACTAAGGCGAACCTCCTGCATTCACTAAAATGCACTATAAACATGCCAAAGTCACACCTGACTCCGTCATAGGTGTTCCCTTTCATTGGAGCTATTCTGGACACTCTGCAGTTTCGTGCTTTGCCCTCATTGCGGCGAGTCTGGGATATTCAGGCTATGATACTGATGTTTCAGCTTCTATCCTGCATTTCGGTGAGAATTACTCTGAGGCTGCAGAGCCTCATGGCCTCCTGCATCCTGCTGGTGACAAATGCCAGCTGGCATATGCGGGCTCCACAGTGGGACCTGATGTTTCATTGGATGCAGAATCAGGGGAATCTCTGATATGGTTCAGATCTGCTAGGGAGCTGCAAAAGATCTGCAGTGGCGGCTATCGAACCACGATTGGGTCAGAGGCAGACCTCGCCTTCCAAAGCCAGATCTGACAGCAGTGACAGATGCGTCACTCCTGGGATGGGCAGGTCAACTAGGACAGGTGGAGATCAGAGGACTCTGGTCTCGGGCAGAATCTGGACTCTACATCAACCTTTTGGAGCTCCATGCAATCCAGCTAGTATTGAGATCCTTTCTACCCTCCATCAAGAAAAGGCTAGTGCAGGTGTTCATGGACAACACCACTGCCATGTGGTACTCAAACAAACAAGGAGGGGTGGGGTTGTCGAACCTTTGTCAAGAGGCCTTCACACCTCTGGATGTGGCTGCAACAGCAGGGCATATCCCTGGTGGTTCAACACCTGGCAGAGCAGGCAAAATCAGCCAAAGATGCTTAGCAGATCACAAATGGCGTCTCCACTCGGTGGTGGCGCAAGGTTTCTTTCAGCAGTGGGAAGTGCCTTGGTTAGATAGGTTTGTCTCTGTCGAGAAAGCGGTATATCCGGAGTTTTGCTCACTGGAGTTCCCAAGGCAGCTCTCGCTCGTAGACGCTTTTCTTCTCAAGTGAAACTCAGGCCTCTTGAACGCCACTCCGCCCCTACCACTCTTGTCCAGAGTTCTCAAGAAGATCAAGGACAGCCGGGCCAAGTTATCTTTGTGGCTCTGGACTGAGCACGGAGAGTATGGCATCCTAAACTACTAAGCATGGCCATCGATCCTCGGATTAGACAGTCTCTTCAGGACGATATTCTGTCGCAGCAGTAGGGGAGAGTTCTTCACCTGAACTTGTTGACTCTCTGCCTTCTTATGTGGAGATTGAGCGGCCACAGTTGACAGCTTTTCACCTTCCTCCCGAAGTCTGTAAGGTGGCATGGTGTGCAGAACAATCTGTTGATCCCTTTTCTGCCACCCTCCTCCTTTTCTGAAGTACTACTGTTTGTTCTTTCTCTTGACCAGCAAAGTTATGCTATGGACACTCTAAAGGGCTATTTATCTGTCATTTCTGCCTTTTTGTGGTTGCCTGATCAACACTCTTTGTTCAAGTCCCCTGTTGTTCATAGGTTTCTCAAAGGTCTAACTCATCTCTTCTCTCCACCCCCATTCATTATTCCCCAGTGGGACCTTCATTTGGTTCCAACGTTTTTTTGGTGTGTGTTACTTTCAAACCTTTCCACAATTTTCTTCTCAAGCTTCTCACACTAAAAGCAACCTTCCTTGTTGCAATTACATCTGCCCGTTGAGTGAGTGAGCTACAGACCTTGTTATCTAAGACGCCGTACCTATCAATATATCCTGACAAACTGGTGCTTTGCTCAAGTATCTCTTTTCTGCCACAAGTGGTCACACCCTTTCATGCAGGCCAATCAAGCACACAGCCTACTTTTTATGTGTCCCTACATCCTTCTAAGGAAGAGGAGAGACACTACTTCCTGGACCCAAAAAGAGACGACTGTATGAAGCTGGCTTTGTATATACTATATCAAAATGATACAATGTGCACAGAGTCCAGGGGTTCCCCAGAGGATTAACAGAGGCCAAAGTAGATAATACTAATGCTCTCTTTTGTGGTAGTGTGGTTGAGCAGTTAGGCTTATCAGAGGGTAGCGCAAAGCATTTGGTGTACACAAACAGACAATAGAAGAAGCACACACTCAATGACTTTTCCCCAGACCAATGGTTTTTATATAGTCAAAATATATTTTCTTAATTTATTTCTAGAACCACAAAATTCAAGTTGCAGGTAAGTACTTAAATAGATTCGTATTTCACACATGTATCAACAGTACTTTGTTTGAAATTGATGAGTTATACAGTTTTTGTAATATTGTCAATAATCTGTTTTAAAACTTGACAATGCAGTTTTCAGAAACAGTTCCTGGAGGAAGATAAGTTACATCGTTTTACAGGTAAGTACAACACTTACAGTTCCAGGGTTTAGGAAGGCCACAGGTTGGGGTTCAAGTTAACACCAAACACCCACCACCAGCAAAACGGGGCAGGCCAGGTGCAGCGGTCAAATTTTAGGCAAAATTAACGTGCGCTCCTTTGGAGACTGAGGGCACTCTGTTCCAGATCTGCTGGCAGGTAAATACCTGCAACTTGGGAGGGTAGACCTGGGGGGGTTTAGAGGAGCACTGGGGGAGCCACAAGTAGGCACCCCTTATACACCCTCAGCGGCACAGGGGTGGCCGAGTGCAGGGTGCAAACAAGATGTCGGATATCTATGAGGGGACCTTGGGGGTCATTCAGAGGCTGCATGCAAGGTCCGGGGGGTCATCTCGGGCAAACCACAGGCTGGACAGGGAGAAGGGACACTTTCTGAATGTTGCAGCACAGGAGGTCTGGTTCTCCAAGGCTTGGAGGCTGCGGGTGCAGTGTGTCTTTGTGTCGGATATCTTCGTCCGGACCTTTGCGGTCAGGGGGGTCCTCAGGATTCCCTCTGCAGGTGTCGTTGTGGAGGGGTGGAGAGGTTGACCCAGGGAGGGCACTTGCTCAGAACCGCCTGGGGATCCTCTCTAGCAGATGGGCCACCTGGACTCAGGCAGTGGACGTCAGGTGCAGGGTGGTTAGGACTCAACTATTCGGTGTGAGGTTGGAGTCCTTTGTTGTTGGTTTCTTCTTGGACAGGGCTGCTTTCCATGGGAGTTCTTGGCCCTTTCGTGTGCAGGGCAGTCCTCTGGAGCTTGGCAGAGGGCCCTGGTCCTGCTGGATGCATCGCTGTTGTTTTGCATGTTCTTTGAAGCAGGAGATAGGTGGGTAGGGCTGAGGGCAAATCAGTTGTCAATAGCTGGGTTGCCGTGTGGCACTGTAACATGAGGCCTGAGCCTTTGAGGCTCACCGCCAGGTGTTACAGTTCCTGCAGGGGGGAGGTGTAAATAATCTCCACCCAGAGCAGATTTTGTTTCTGGCCTCAGAGAGCACAAAGGCTTTCACCCCATGGGATCAGAAACTTGTCTGCTAGTGGCAGGCTGGCACAGAACAGTGAGTCCTACACTAGAGGATTGGGTAAAATACCGGGGTCATCTCTGAGATGCCCTCTGTGTGCTTTTTAGAATAAATCGAACACTGGCATCATTGTGGGTTTATTGTGATGGGAAGTTTGGTACCAAACTTCCCAGTATTCAGTGAAGCCATTATGGAGCTGTGGAGTTAGAAATGTCAAACTCCCAGGCCATATACTTACTATGGCCACACTGTACTTACAGGTTTCAGAATGGACTTAGACACTGTAGGGTCATATTGCCCATGCAGCTATGCTCTCACCTGTGGTATAGTGCACCCTGCCTTAGGGCTGTAAGGCCTACTAGAGGGAAGACTTACCTATGCCTCAGGCAGTGTTTTGTGGGAAGTTTGCCTTTTTCTCCCCACCAACAAAGACAATCCTCAATGGCAGTGTGCATGTGTTTGGTGAGGGGTCCTTTAGGGTGGCACACCACATGCTGCAGCCCGTAGGGACCCTCCTTGGCCACAGGGCCCTTGGTACCACTGGTACCTTTTCCAAGGGACTTATGTGTGTGCCATTTGTGGATACAATACTACCTTTTTAGGGAAAAGAAAACTGGTGCTGGGGCCTGGTTAGCAGGATTCCAGCACACTCTGTCAAGTCAGCATCAATATCAGGCAAAAAAAAAAAAAGGGGGGGGGAGGTTACTGCAACAAGTGCCAGTTTCGTACAACAACCGACTCGTCATGGGGAATGTGGAAATGAAGAAAGGTCGGGCGGTGCAGAAGCTAACCATCTTATGTTGGGTCATACTCTGCATTAAGATCTGCTATGCATTGGCCAGGAAGCAGCCTTCTGATTGTTTGCAGGCTCATTCCTCAAGAACTAAAGCTGTAGCCACTGCATTAGCACACAGAATTACGGTCCTGGACATTTTCCAGGAAGCAACATGGGCCTCTCCGCACACATTTACTAAACATTATTGCCTAGATAGTCAGGTCTGTAGGGATGGGCACTTTGCCAGTTCAGTCCTTTATGACTTCCTTGTTTGAAATTGTTTCTCAGACCCATATCTGGGGACGGAATTGTTTGAGTATCTATCCATAGTTAAGGAATCTACAGCTAGAAGTCTCTGTAAGATGAACAAGGTACTTACCATCGATAACACCTTATCTAGCAGAGAATATTTGGCTGCAGATTCCTTGCTGACCCATCTTCTTCCCTGATCTCCAAACAGATTTCTAGGGAGAGGGATAATCCTTTCAGGGCCCTAGTTTTGACACACCATCGGTCAGTCTTCTTCGTGGCTCCGCACTTCTGGTTTGAAAAGTCATGAATAGAAATTGATGCCAACACCCTTGGCTGGTGCCTATATAGGTACCACAATGTCTGTCCCGGTGCTGCCAATGACAGATGCCGAGCGTTCTTTGCCACCTACCAGCACTCGGGGGTACTGCTCAAGAAAAACTTCAGTATCCAGTTTGACACCTGAAGAGCATTTGATGGATAAGGATTCTACAGCTAGATATAGTCTCTACCAGATAAGACGTTAAGATGGCTAATAACTTGTTCATTTAAACAGATCATTTGATTCAGCTCCACATTATCTGTGAAAAGGTCGATCAAGCAGGCAAGAACCCATACACAAGCAGTTTACAACTTCGTTATTTTCCTCCCACTACTGACAGATACCAGTATTCGTAGTCCTCCCACTGCTCCTCCCCTAATCTATGCCTTGGCATTTTGCATTATAACGACATAACCCTTGAAAACTGGGTACTCTAACAGCCATTTTTCCTGGAGGAACAATTCGGGGTAATTGATCAGGACTTCCATTTCTGTTCCCATTTTCATGAAAAATTTAACCACCCCCCTGCATGCCTTTAGGGAGGAAACTCTGTGCTCCCCTAGAACTATACCTCTGGTGACTGTGGCCTTTGTTCTCTACCCTGCTCCCAGAGACCTAGTAGAGATGACCTAATTGTGTTTTAACCCAGCGTGTTCACATAGAAATGGGGGTTTCTGGGGCAGGCACCATCTCCCGGCTGGGTCACAGTCTCACACTTTACCTCAGCACCTTCACATAGCCAAATGCCATTTGTTGCCAGAGAGGGGACCAAGGCCCTTATATTTCTCAGAGGCAGACAGTACAGATGTTAAATCCGCCTCTGCTACAGTCTTGAAGCGTACCAATACAGCTCCTTTGAGGAGTTATTCTTTAATCTTTTAATATTTTCAAATGCACTTAACAGTCTAGATCGATTTAGCGGTCAGCTAGCAGAGGACTACGTTTTCCTCTTAGAGTAGGTTTTTAAAAAATAACTGCAGAAGCATCCTGAGTCTGTGATCATCTCATACTTGGAGTGATGAACACTTTTTCTTTTTCTTTGTTGTACTTTTTTTTATAGACAGTCTTGGCTTCTCCATTGCAGCTTCTGTTATGAGACATGGGATTAGGGGGCGCTTCTCTGTACTACTTTTACCCCCAAATACCAGCTTTCCTTACAGTAATACATTTGTCATTCTGCTCCTAAGTCCCCCCCCCCTTGAATTTTTGTACTTTCTTGTACCTTTCTTCCCAGGCCTCTACCTGGAGACTTCTTGCTTGCCCTTCACAGAATTTGCTACTGTAGTTCGTAACTCAGGAGGTTGCCTAGGAGAGATCACTCCATGCACACTGCCTTTCCACATGTTTTGCACTTACCAGTGGCCCTTTTTCACACCCCCATTCTGCACGACAGATTAATACTAAACTTTGACAGGACTCTTCTCTTCCTGAAATCACTCCCTCTTTTCAGAACTAGATAGAGGCACTTTGAAATGAAGGACCCCGCCACCTACAACACATGCAGTAGATGGCGTAACCTCTTGTAGACTAGAAAGAACTCCTGGGAAAAGACATTTTGGTCTCACTCCTTAGCCCCATCCTTTAACATTTTGCTTATGCATGCAAGAAGCTGGATCTGCTTAACATTTTGGCCTTGTTTCAGTACTAAGGCCTTTAACATTCCCTTGAAGGTTACTTGCATAAGGGATAAAAGGTTCAGCATTGACAGGTGTTGGGCAAACTCAGATACATTTCCCTGGGAGTTGGTCTTGTCGATAATCTCATACTTGTCACCAAGACCATCCCTTCTGAAACCAACACCCTGAGTAAAGGGTATCTCTTCAGTTTGAGAATTACAAGATGGTTCAGTCAAAGCTACGCCAAACCCACTTTCCCTCACAGATTTCTTTTTAAATATCTTTTATTGCGTTTTCTTTTAAACATGTCAATAATATTCATATAGTAAATTCCCCAACTTCGTTCAAGGAACCCCCCTGCCCCCGTTCTTGCACTTAATTCATCGTATTATATTCCTGAGCTGACAATTCTCTGTTTGAGATAAACAGTACATCATAAACACACAAAGTTCTTTGTTGTAGGCGTGGAGGCAGACTCCGACTCGGAATCTGAGACAGTTGAAGCATCCTCTAGGGTGGGGGCATTGAGGGTCCTCAGGCTCTCCAGTATTGAGTCCCATTGTGTGGCGCTCTCTCTAGATCTCCGCCCCTGTAATGCTTCTTTTAGTAATACAGTTCCCTCAATTTCCACCCATCTTTCTAAAGCGTCTTGCCATCTATTTACATTGTGGGATAAAGCCTGATTGATCTTGGTGGGTCAGAGATGACATATGAGGTATGAGTCTGTTAGCTAGTACCCGGCTTAATATTTTGTAATCTAAGTTAAGCATGGATAATGGACGGTAGGAGCGGACATCAGTAGGTGGTCTATCTGGTTTCAGTAGGGGTATCATAATGGCTTTGATAGTAGATTGCGGCAGGCTGTTGCTGTTCCATGCTTCTGTATATATTGTGCAGAGATGTGGGGCTAGTAGATCTTGGTATAGGAGATAGAACTCCAATGGAAGTCCGTCAGCTCCTGGGACTTTGCCCTTTGCCATTCTTTGGATCGCGGTTTTGATCTCTGCAATCGATATTGGTGCTGCCAGGGCTGAACTCTCCTCAATTCCCAGTTTAGGGAGGGTAAGTTCCTCTAACTCCTGTATCTGGGAGTTATTTAGTGTTTCGGTGGTAGGCGCATATAATGGACTGCAGCATGTCTTATGCCACCCTGGAGACCCCTCACTCAGCACAGACACACTGCTTGCCAGCTTGTGTGTGCTGGTGGGGAGAAAATGACTAAGTCGACATGGCACTCCCCTCAGAGTGCCATGCCAACCTCACACTGCCTATGGCATAGATAAGTCACCCCTCTAGCAGGCCTTACAGCCCTAAGGCAGGGTGCACTATACCATAGGTGAGGGCATAAGTGCATGAGCACTATGCCCCTACAGTGTCTAAGCAAAACCTTTGACATTGCAAGTGCAGGGTAGCCATAAGAGTATATGGTCTGGGAGTCTGTCATGCACGAACTCCACAGCACCATAATGGCTACACTGAAAACTGGGAAGTTTGGTATCAAACGTCTCAGCACAATAAATGCACACTGATGCCAGTGTCCATTTTATTGTGAAATACACACCAGAGGGCATCTTAGAGATGCCCCCTGAAAACATACCCAACTTCCGGTGTGGGCTGACTAGTTTTACCAGCCTGCCACACACCAGACATGTTGCTGGCCACATGGGGAGAGTGCCTTTGTCACTCTGTGGCCAGGAACAAAGCCTGTACTGGGTGGAGGTGCTTCTCACCTCCGCCTGCAGGATCTGTAACACCTGGCGGTGAGCCTCAAAGGCTCACCCCCTTTGTTACAGCACCACAGGGCATTCCAGCTAGTGGAGATGCCCGCCCCCTCCGGCCACGGCCCTACTTTTGGTGGCAAGGCCGGAGGAGATAATGAGAAAAACAAGGAGTCGTCACTGGCCAGTCAGGACAACCCCTGAGGTGTCCTGAGCTGAGATGACTCTGACTTTTAGAAATCCTCCATCTTGCAGATGGAGGATTCCTCCAATAGGATTAGGGATGTGCCCCCCTCCCCTCAGGACGGAGGCACAAAGAGGGTGTAGCCACTCTCAGGGCTAGTAGCCATTGGCTACTAACCTCCCAGACCTAAACACACCCCTAAATCGAGTATTTAGGAGCCCCCAGAACCCAGGAAGATAGATTCCTGCAACCTGAAGACGAAGAAGGACTGCTGACCTGAAGCCCTGCAGAGAAGACGGAGACACCAACTGCTTTGGCCCCAGCCCTACCGGCCTGTCTCCCCACTTCGAGAAAAACTGCAACAGCAACGCGTCCCCCAGGGTCCTGCAACCTCTGAAGCCTCAGAGGACTACCCTGCATCTAAAAGGACCAAGAACTACAGAGGACAGCGGCTCTGTTCCAAAGAAGCTACAACTTTGCAACAAAGAAACAACTTTTAAAGGATTGCCTGTTTCCTGCCTGAAGCGTGAGACTTTCCACTCTGCACCCGACGCCCCCGGCTCGACCTGTAGAGAACCAACACTACAGGGAGGACTCCCGGCGACTACGACCCTGTGAGTAGCCAGAGTTGACCCCACTGAGCACCCCCCAGCGACGCCTGCAGAGGGAATCCAGAGGCTCCCCCTGACCGCGACTGCCTGCTTCCAAGAACCTGACGCCTGGTAAAGACACTGCACCCGCAGCCCCCAGGACCTGAAGGATCCGACCTCCAGTGCAGAAGCGACTCCCAGGTGGTGGCTACCCAGAGGAGCCCCCCCCTCCCCTTGCCTGCCTGCTTCATTGAAGAGACCCCTGGTCCTCCCATTGAAACCTATTGCGAACCCGAAATCTGTTTGCACATTGCACCATGCCGCTCCTGTGCCTCTGAGGGTGTACTTTCTGTGCTGACTTGTGTCCCCCCCGGTGCCCCTCAAAACTGTGCATGATATTGTGTTGATTCAAAGTTCCTAAGATACCTGAGTGAAATACCTTTCATTTGAAGTATTACATGTAAATCTTGAACCTGTGGTTCCTAAAATAATCTAAGAAAATATATTTTTCAATATAAAAACCTATTGGCCTAGAATTGTCTTTGAGTGTGTGTTCCTCATTTATTGCCTGTGTGTGTACAACAAATGCTTAACACTACCCTCTGATAAGCCTACTGCTCGACCACACTACCACAAAATAGAGCATTAGAATTATCTCTTTTTGCCACTATCTTACCTCTAAGGGGAACCCTTGGACTCTGTGCATGCTATTTCTTACTTAGAAATAGTACATACAGAGCCAACTTCCTACAGATGGTTTATCAAAAAATTTCCCTTGGTCTTGGTTTGGAGCGTATATGCCGCCTATAGCTACTTCTTTTCCCTCTAATCTACCAGCTACCACTACATATCTCCCCTCTTTGTCTATGATCTTTTGTAGTTCTTGGAAGGGCACCCCAGGACGGATCCACAGCAGCACTCCCCTTGCGAATGCTGAGTAATTAGTGGCAATTATTTGGCCTCTCCATCTTTTTTTAAGAGCTTTAACTTCTTGCTCCACTAGATGGGTTTCCTGCAGTAGAGCTATGTGTATCCCTCTGCGCTTTAGACGGCTATACACTTTGTACCATTTAGACATATTATTTAAGCCTCTGACGTTCCAGGTTATTATTTTATACTTTGCGGTCATTATCTTGGTTACTTTGCTTGTGGCGGCTAGGGTAAATGTACGTACTACGGTGTTTAGATTTATGTTTTGATGGCGTGTGTCTAATTCGAGAATTATCAGCTTCAATAATGGTAAGTGCATGAGTTACTCCCTTTTCTAACTTAATAAACTCAACTCCATCTCCCGAGGACCGTTGACCAGAACTTTCCCCGTCCAAACCATTATAACTTTTCCTAGTGTCCTATAGGTGTGTGGCGCGCCAGAGACCGAGAGCCTACGCTCCAGGCCATTCCAGGGACCCAGCATGCCCATATCAGCTGCCCAAGGAGTTATTATTCAAGTAGTGCTGCATTCGGCAGTTCCGGTGATTTCTTCTCCTGCTAAACATTACAGGCTGGTTGGGTTCGTATCAATGTTCACCGAGTTCCGGCTCGTTCAGTAAAGGGTCAAATTATTTCTTCCGATGATCTCAGGGTCACTTTTGGCAAACTGGTGAGGGTGTCCCGTGAGGAGATTGAGGAGCCCCCACAGCTCGAGTCTTGATCCGAGGTGTTACCAGAAGCTTGGGATGGGGGGGAAGGTTCCTCCGCTCCGTGCTGCAGCAGCGTCCAATGCTTCACACATTTCTAGGAGAGTTTGGTGTCTTGTGGGGGGCGACCTCCGTGTTCGGTTTGGTGGATCTGCTGCGCTTCCTGACAGATATGCGAGGGGCTCTGCGTCATGGGCGGCAATGTTCAGGGATTCCAGCCATTCCCCTACTAATTGCGGTGATGAAAAAAAAAAAGGGTTTTGCCTTCATACTCCATTCTGAGTTTGGCCGGGAAAAGCATCCCGTATTTTATACCATTTTCACGCAGAATGCGTTTGGGTTCATTGAAGAGGGCCCTTTGCGCTTGCGTTCCTTTAGTGAAATCTGGAAAAATCATGACTCGCTGGTTGTTTAATGTGATTTCGCCTTTTAAACGGGTTTGGGATAGGATGTAGTCTCTTTCTTTAAAATGTAATAGTTTCGCCACTATCTGTTGTGCTCTCATTCCGGGGGGAGGAGGCCTACTGGGTACTCTGTGGGCTCTTTCTTTCGCAAAAAATGGCGACAGGCCCTCGGGAGCCACAGTTTCTTTGAGCCAATTTTCCAAGAAGGATTCCATATTTGCTGCTGAAGACTCCACCCCCTCCGATACACCGATCAGTCTGAAGTTGCTCCTACGAGCGTGGTTTTCAGCGTCTTCTGCCCTAGTTTCCAAAGCTTTGACCCAGTAGGTAAGCTCTATGAGTTCAGTGGATGAGGATTTCTGTGATGATGTTATTTGTTCCAGTGCCTTTTCGTTCGTTCGTTCCCCCTCTCTCCGTAAGCCTGGTCATCCCGCAGCAATGAAAGGTCTACTGTCAAGTTATCTATTTTTTGTTCGTGTGCTTCGCATGATTCCCTGATGGCTTGAAGGACCGGGTCTAGTGTCGTCTCCTGGTATGTCGAGCCATCTTGGGGGTGTAATTTAGGGTATTGCCCTGGCAGCCTGGTGACTGTGGTTTCTTCCAGGTCTTGCCCCTCGTGTTTTTTTTGGCTTACCCATCGTTTAGTCCTGATGCGTATTCACGGAGGGAGGTGTCCTCGGTTGTTGAGTTCTGAAGCTCTGAGGTTTCCGCAGGGCGAGCCTCCTCGTCGCCCCCGTTGCGCCCCGCCAAGCACCAGGACGGAGGAGATTTAATTGCTCCGAGAGGGGACCAGGTTTCTCCCTTTCTTCTGTTTTGGATGAGCTTCGGTCAGATGCTCGTTGCCCTCAGATGGGGGGGAGAGACAACCAGGACCCTGCAGATACTCGTGCACTTGGCAGAGTGGGTGGACGCCGGTCACTGGGTAGTGCACGGTCACGCTCCTCCCTCTCCCCCGATATGAGTCGGTGTTCCCCAGGATGTCTCCCACGTGAGGGATACGCACGGGGGGAGGGTGTGGATTTCAGGCCCGTGTGTGTGTGTTTTTTTTTTTTTTTTTCCTCTCATGTGGTCCACACTTAGGAGCCCGTGGGGAGACCCACTTGTGGTGTTCTCAGCCCCTCATCACAACGGAGCTGCAGGCCGTGAAATCAGCTGAGGGCTGCTGGTCCCAATTGGGCGGGACCCGCCTCAGTTCGCACGCGCCTCTGCGCTTACTCTCCTCACCTGCTCCCTCACACCCTCTCCACCCCTAGGGAAGCAAGGGGGTCCGCCGCCTCTGTAGGCCTGCTCCAGGGGGCAGGAGCGCTATCCCCGCAGCAGCAGCAGGCTTTCCGCCCTCCTCTCTCCGAAGCGAGTGCTCAGCAGAGCCGGCACTCGGCTTGGCCGCCAGCTTGGTTTGCAGCAGTCGCTGGGAAAACATACAGATTTCCCCCCAACCACTGATCAGTTTCCCTCAGCGTTGTCTCCGCTTTAGCCAGGCGGTTCCCCGATACCAGAATCGTATTGCGCGGTCCGTTCAGGGCTTTTAGCTGCTAGTAATTTGTCTTGGCCCCATTCCCCGGAGCGTCAGGCTCGGCGTGCAGCTTCATCGGCTGCAGGCCACGACCCCCTCTTTCCCTCACAGATATTGGCGAAGCTCATGATCTTGAGGGTCTTGCCTCCAGGGAACCTCCAGCCCGTATTTGAAACCTGTCCAACAAGTTAAATACGCTTAACAGCTCCAACTGTCCCCATCTCAATTGGGCACTATCGGTGTCGGGATGGGTGGGCTCAGCGACAATCACTTTAAAAACAGGAACACCCATTTGAGTAACCTCAGGTGCCCTGTGGGCTGAATAATGAAGAAATATTTTGTATTTTACATACTTGTCCACCGAAGGGTCACCACCCCTGTTCAGAGGTACTATGGAATTTATCAGCATGATGCTTCATGCAATCTACAAGATTCCCCTCCCCAGGTCCCACCATCACCCATGGAGGCATTTGCTTTAATAGGCTGGGTTACCATTGATCAGATAGAAATAGAAGTCTCCATTGCAGAATATTCCAACCCCTATTCTGACACCCAACGGTGACCTTACACACTGACATAGTCATTCTTATCATTGCCCAGGACCACTCGGTTGTTGAGCTTCATGCTTGAAAATGTTTTCTAACAAAGTCCAGCAGGGATGATGGCAATGTTGCAACCAACTTGACCGATTTCGGTTTCTGCTTCCTGTTGGTCACTGGAGGATGACTAGTAGGAGTTACGGAAATTAATTTATGTGATGAATACTCCAGTGCAGGCTCTGCCGACCCTTCCTGCACATCTTGCTTTGACCTAAAAATTGCGGTAACAGGGCACTCCCCCTGAATGGCCATCAGAGATACAATCATGCATAGTGTGAGGTAAATCAGGAGCACTCAGAGAATCTACATTTGCCAGTTCCACAATAGGTTGCCCTTAGATGATATCCTCGGATGAATTTAGAACAGGGGGGGAAATTGTATTGGGGAAACTTCCTCCAGCAGCCTCTTGGGACGCACATTTCTCACTTCTGCGCCCTTTAGCAATGTCAGCCCCAACCGCCCTACGTCTCAGAAGACGTTCCGACATACTAAGTTTTAGTCACTGACTCCCTATTACAGACCTTGCTAGTGATTGCTGTCACTTTTTATTGCTCTTCATTGCAACTATCTTAGAATCTTCAGCTACTGCAGCTATTTTATTCACTGCAGATAATCGTAGGCAGTTAACAATTTATTTACAATCCATGTACAATGATTTCATTGTGATTTGCACGGCCTATGTCCTGCGCTGGTTTTTGTAGAGCCGCTGGGCACTACTGGAATGTTGAAATGCTGGAATGTGGAAAAGCGGATATGCAGCGATGCAGTCAAACATGTCTGACCATATTAGTGAGATGGACGGCACCCAGGAAGCAGCCAAGGCAGAAGGGTAGCCTTTTAATCTAGCGGAAGGGAAGTCAGGTTGTCCTACTGGCACAAGCTGCACCCGCTCCTTAAAGTGGCCGCTTCTGTGCACTGAAAGATCACATTGTGCACTTGCCCACCCATTCCCTCCCCCACCACCCGCTTCACTGCCATGGCACTCCCTGTGATCTGAGGCCGATTAGAGACTGTTCTGAGGCCGTTTCGGGAACTGCTATCATACAGGGCTCCCTCACGGGTCCAATCTGACTGCAGGTTCCTCTCCTTGCAGCACCTGCACAGGCTCTAGCACCCAATTATCACTTCAGTTGATATTCCCTAGAGGTACGGTCATTCAGGTACCATCACTCAGCAGACTCCAGCTTCCTCAAAATTGGCAGCACTTTGTAGCAATATCAACAACCAATATTTAGCAGGAGTCAACAAGCGGTACATAATAGAGGCAGTGGGTAATAAATATTCTCACCAGCACTCCAGAGGGCTTTAGTGGTACTGGTGGGGTTATGTAAAATGAAACATGGTGTAGATATTAAAGGGTGACAGCGCCTCCAGAGTTAGAAAGATTTGCAGCATCATCAAGCTGAAATTATACAATAATTGTCTCGCCCCGTAACCCCCAGCCCCACCTCCAGCTCTCCTGGCTCCCAACTGCCACACCGCTACGCCTGACCTGCTTGTTTCCTCCTTGCACTGCACACACTCTGACGTGCTTGCTGTCCTCTGTGTCCTCACTCCAGTCTCTGCTCGTTCTCCTCTCTTGTTGCGCTCTGCTCTCGCATCATGAAAAGCTGCTCATGAAGAAGAGTTTCAACTCTAGGAGTGGGGAATAGTGATTTACACCACACAATTGAACACATCTTCCATCACCATCCTAGGGTAGATTATGTTGAAGAACCTTGTGCCAGGTTTTATGGAAATTACATATTTGGGGAAAGCTTTGTGAAACACTTCTTATGATTTTTTTGAGTAATACAATCCTTTTGTCGGATCAACATCAAGTCTGTAACCTCTGTATGCCGAGAGGTCACAAAGAAAGTGCCTGTTATTTTCTAGGAATCCCTCAGCAGAAGACATAAGCTCTTAATCATCCTGTCGACGTGCAGGACCTCAGAGAGCTTTACAAAAAGTATATGTATTTAAATGCACGCATGGTCATAAGTGCGAGACTTTTCTGTAGAAAAGTGTGATGAAATAGAGAAAATATGTCTTTGGAGCATATTAAAGGTGGAAATGGTCAAACTAAATTTGTTTTTCCATTATATATAAAAAAAAAAAGCATCTGATTGAAACATTAGGCACTACATTATCAAAAGTGACTAAAAATATCCTATATAATGCTTTTACTGTAAGGCAAAAGAAAGGAAATTAAGGGTGTGCCATAGACATGAAAGTGAAACCTGCCTCACTGTGCCTTTAATTGCTTCATACTTGCTTATGTGTCCCACCATACCCTAAAAGTGACAGTTAGGTCACTTTATTTTCACGAAAGCAAGAGGAACTGGGTGCAAAAGGGAAACCAAGCTGTACTCTCGCTTTTCCAAATATGGGGTAGAGTTGCTTATGACTTTGAAGACAATTCCCTTGGAAGAGAGCTATTGCTATAGGTAAGTAACATTTCCTTCTGTTACAGGAGATCTCTTCAATAGTCATGAGCACTGAATAGAGTAGCAAACCCATCCCAGTAGAAGAAGCATTCAAGAAAGAAATATGGCGTCCATTCTCACCCAAGTAGATAACTCACAGAGGGCTGATTAACTTGGACTTTTGCTTTGGGGACCAAATCCAGACAATAATGTCTGGTCAATATGTATATGGATCTTCGGGTTGCAGCTTTACATACTTCTGAAAGAGTGACATTGCTTAAAACCCAGTAGCAGCCTTTCTTCTGGTTAAATCAGCTCAAGGTCTGCTACGAAAGGGCTTATTTGCCAGTATGAACAAAATATAAGTCGAGAACCAGTCCATTCAGAAATGAATTGCTTTGTCATAGGCAAGCAGGTCCACAGGAAATACTGTCCTCATGTTCAATAATGCTCAGTTAACACAATTGCCAGCTACTGCATTCTAATCAAACCACACTGTCGTATGGTTTGACATCTAAGGTCACATAATTTTGGTATTTGTGGCTGCCTCAAAAATACATGGAAATTCCAAAAGAAATGAGGAGGGTCACTACTTGAGCATGTTGTGCCACTAAACTGAGACATTTTGCAGCTAAATGTACTACTCAAAAAACAGCACTATTAACAGTTAACTTTTTAGCAATTGTGCAATTCTCATTACATTTATGAAAAGCAGGTTAGCATTCCTCTGTATCGGTGTGTTCAGCTGCAATAAGTCTGTCTTTCATGTCTGTCATTAAGGCTTTTACAGAAAGTTAGAAGGGAGTAATGCCGTCCTTTCTTTCCTTTGGTTAGTTTGGGCTTCTCCAAGAAACCTCAATGTAGCCCTCTCCAGATTAATATAAGGGCCATTGCTTTTTTGATTCGCTCCCTCCCTCTTTTCTTGCTTTTTGCAAATCCTGTCTTGGTAGATGCTGTCACATGCCTGCAGAGTGTTTGTGGATATCAACCTTTTCGAGAGGAGGAGATTTAATGCAAGTTTACAAAGATAAGGTAGAGCTATGCCCACATGTACATTTTACATCAAAGGTACTCTGGACTTTCGATATCAGTCAGTTCGGTGGCATGTGTAGCTGCAGATACACATGCTGTGCATAATACTTCTGCCATCTAGTGTTGAGCTCAGAGTGTTACAAGTTGTTTTTCTTTGAAGAAGCGTTTTCAAGTCCACGGGATCGAGTGACTCCTCCTCTTTAGTTCCATTGCGCACGGGCATCGACTCCATGTTAGATTGTTTTCTTTCTGCTGTAGGGTTCGGACGTACTTCCTTTAACTCTGAAAGTTTGATTCAGAAAACTTAGAAAACGCCTTATTTTCATCGGTATTGTATCGATCGGGATCGTCGGAGAAGAAAACTTTACTTGCCCTTCGGGTCGCGTGTGCCCAACTCTGACCTAATCTGGCCGACCGTGTGGAAGCCTCATGGATCGTACTCCATTTCGATTCTGTCCTTGGTGCCACGCAAAATTCCCTTATACAGACCAACATCTTGTCTAATTTTTGCCTTTCCCCAGATCATCGGGAAGAAAATTGTGAGGCCTGTCGATCCTTCCGGGTCCAAAAAGACGCTTTGAGACAAGAGGGCACGAAGACTCGAGATGGCGTCTAAAAGCTCTGAACATCTCAACGTGGAGGAGGAAGAGATCATGCAGACAGTAGTCTCTGTCCAAGGTTCCGACTCCGACCAAGAATCTGAGGACAGACCGGTCAAGGCAGGACAGCATGTGAGTACGCCTGCCCCTGTACCATCACAAAGGCACAAGCATAAGGCCTTGGGAACACCACTGCCGGAAGGCCATGGCTCGACCCAAAAAAAGACATCCGGTGACCAAACTGCCAGTTCGGCACCGAAAAAGGCCACTTCTCCTAAACCATCGCAGTCGATAAAAGGCTCTGTGTCGGACTCCAGTAAACATCATTTTTTGGAGTCGAAACTTCGGAAATCCCTTTCGGAGCCGAGAACATCCACTACACCATCTTTTTCGATACCGAAAAACTGGCTTCGGAACCGAAAAGAGCAGGATACACAGAGGAACATGGACTTTCAAAAAGACTAAAAGAAAGCCACAAAACCTCTGAAGAGGACACTCAAGTACAACCAATACTTGAAGTAATGAATGAGAGGAAAGCCAGGATTCATATCCACAAAGAAACCGGCAGAATCCTAACAGCACCTCCTCTAAAACCTAAGAGGAAATTAGCCTTTCAGAAGAAATTGGTCACTACGCAGCCCCCAGCTAAAGTGCCAAAGCCAAAGGAGAGACCACCACCTCCTCAATTTTATCCTCCTCATTCTCCTCACTCTCCACATCTGCATACCTCTCCTCCTACCAGTCCAGCACCAATGCAGTCACCATCACATTAGTTTGACTCACAACAGGACAATGTAGATCCATGGAATCTTTATGATCCAGATCCCATTCCCGAGAACGACCCGGACTGCTATCCCTCTAAGCCATCACCACCTGAAGATAGTACGGTGTTCAATCAAGTTTTAGCTAGGGCTGCCGCATACCATGGTGTCACCATGCACACTGAACCGTTGGAGGATGATTTTTTGTTTAATACACTCTCCTCCACACATTCAAAATACCAGTTGCTCCCCAGCATGCTAAAACACGCTGATCAAATATTTAATGAGCCAGTTAAAGCAAGGATAATTGCTCCCAGGATAGAGAGAAAATATAAACCACCTCCCTCTGATCCTGATTACATAACTCAACAAATCCCTCCTGATTCCGTAGTAGTAAGCGCTGCCAGAAAAAGCCCAACCTCACAGTCATCAGGTGATGCACCCCCACCAGGCAAAGAAAGTATGAAATTTGATGCTGCAGGGGGGAAAGTTGCATCCCAGGCAGCGAATCAGTGGAGGATAGCCAACTCACAGGCGTTGTTGGCTAGATACGACAGGGCCCATTGGGATGAGATGCAAGACATAATTCAGCATCTCCCCAAGGAACATCAAAAAAAGGCACAGCAAATAGTGGAGGAAGGACAAGCCATCACCAATAATCAAATTAGGTCTGCCCTAGACTCAGCAGACACAGCTGCCAGGAGTGTCAACACTGCTGTGACAATAAGGAGGCATGCATGGCTCAGGTCCTCGGGTTTTAAACCCGAAATCCAACAAGCGGTGTAAATATGCCGTTCAATCAAAAACAACTTTTTGGCCCAGAAGTTGACACTGCAATTGAGAAATTGCGTAAAGATTCAGATACCGCAAAAGCTATGGGTGCACTATACACCACACCATACAGGGGATCCTTTCGGAAACCTCAGTTTAGAGGTGGATTTGGAGCTCAAACAGCAGAGGCATCCACATCGCAGGCAAAACCAACCAGAATACCAATGAGGTGGTTTTAGGGGCACATATAGGGGGCAGTACCCCAAAAGTAGAGGGAAGTTTTTCAAAGTTCTAAAGAAACTCTACAGCACCCTAAGCAGTGACTTGGCTTATCCCCTTCCACTCCACACCTCTCCTGAGGGGCAAAGACTGCAACAGTTCCACACCAATTGGCAAAACATTACCACAGACAATTGGGTACTATCAATTATCCGCAATGGCTATTGCCTAGAATTGTATTAACTCCCCCAAACATTGCACCAAAACAACACAAACCATCTACAGAACACATCCATCTGTTACAGGAAGAAGTTATATCTATCACTCAAACAAGCAATAGAAGCCGTCCCACAAGATCAAGTAGGGACAGGAGTTTACTCTCTATACTTCCTGATTCCCCCAAAATATGGCACCCTCAGACCAATATTAGATCCCAGGACCCTCAATCTTTACATCCTGTCAGAACATTTTCACATGGTAACTCTTCAAGATGTTATCCCACTACTCCAAAAACACGATTTTATGGCAACATTAGACCTCAAGGATGCGTACTTTCACATACCCATCCATCCTGCGCACAGAAAATATCTCAGGTTTGTCATTCAAGGAAGGCACAATCAGTTCAAAGTGGTGCCCTTCGGAATAACAACAGCACCAAGGGTATTCACAAAATGCCTAGCGGTAGTCGCAGCCTATCTAAGAAGACAATATATACATGTCTTTCCATATCTAGATGATTGGCTAATAAAATCAAACAGTCATAGGCAGTGTCAAAACCATACACACGCTAGGGTTCTCAAAAAAGTACCAAAAATCTCATCTACAACCTGCACAAATACAACAGTATCTGGGTGCTATACTAAACACTCAAAAAGCGCTAGCATGTCCAAATACGCAAAGAATACAAGCATCCCAAAACATAATCGCACAGATACAGACAAATCAACAGTGCACTGTCAGATTTATCATGACAATTTTAGGGATGATAGCATCATGTATTGCAATTGTTCCCCACGCAAGACTAAACATTCGCCTCTTACAACAGTGCCTTGCACAACAATGGTAACAAGCACATGGTCAACTACAAGATATAGTGTTGAAAAACCGCCAAACATGCATGTCCCTTCAGTGGTGGAATTCCACAAATCTAAACAAAGGGCAGCCATTTCAAGACCCTGTGCCTCAGACCATAATTACAACAGATGCATCATTGATTCTCAACAATCACAATATTCAAGGGCAATGGAATGCAACACACAGACAACTACACATAAATCACTTGGAGTTGTTAACTGTCTTCCTAGCACTCAAAGCTTTTCAGCCTTTTCTCACACAGAAGAATGTCCTTATCAAAACAGAGAACATGACGACCATGTATTCCCTAAACAAACAAGGAGGGACACATTTGTCCCAACTCTCCCTTCTAGCCCTTAAAATTTGGAAATGGACAATCCACAACCAAATTCACCTGGTAGCATAATACATTCCAGGGATACACAACCAATTGGCAGATGTTCTCAGCAGAAATCATCAACAAACACACGAGTGGGAAATTCACCCTCAAGTACTTAAAAAATACTTTCAACAATGGGGAACACCAGACATAGATCTGTTCGCCACAAGCGAAAACGCAAAATGCCAAAACTTCGCATCCAGGCACCCGCATCCCCTGTCCAAGGGCAATTCTCTATGGATCAATTGGTGAGGGATATTTGCTTACGCTTTTCCCTCTCTCCCACTCATTCTGTTTCTAGTCAACAAATTGTGTCAAAACACACTCAATATGATAAGCATAGCACCAACGTGGGCACGTCAACCGTGGTACACAACACTGTTAGTCATGTCAGCAGTACCACACTTCAAACTCCCAAACAGATCAGACCTGTTGACACAAAACAAAGGACAAATCAGACACCCAAATCCCAACACACTCAATCTGGCGATGTGGCTCCCAAGGTCATAGAGTTTGGATATTTACAACTACCATCATAATGTATGGAATTTATCAAGCAAGTAAGAAAACCCACTACTAGACAGTGCTATGCTAACAAATGGAAAAGATTTGTATAGTACTGTCAATCTAAACAGATTGACCCTCTTACCGCATCAATACAAGATATTTTATGCTATTTACTTCATTTACAAAAATCTAATTTTGCATTCTCTTCCATAAAAATACATCTTACTGCATTTTCAGCATATTTACAAAATGTACAGCACAGCTCCGTATTTAGAGTGCCTGCAATTAAAGCTTTCATGGAAGGCTTAAAACACATTATTCCACCCAGGACACCGCCAGTTCCCTCTTGGAATTTAAATCTAGTGCTTACGCGACTTATTGGTCCACCATTTGAACCTATGCACTCATATCAAATACAATTCTTAACATGGAAGGTTGCCTTCCTAGTTTCAATTATGTCATTGCGAAGAGTCAGTGAAATTCAAGCATTCACTATTGAAGAACCGTTCATACAAGTACACAAACATAAAGTTGTACTAAGAACAAACCCCAAAGTTCTTCCACTGTTTGATTGATATGGAAAGGCGATACTACTTTTGGAACTACCTGTCTTCTTCCCACAGCCAGATTCTGTGGCAGAAAGGGCTCTACATACATTAGATATTAAAAGACCACTAATGTACTATATAGACAGAACAAAACCATCCAGAAAAACCAAACAGCTTTTTGTAGCTTTTCAAAAGCCTCATACAGGTAACCCATTTCAAAACAAAGATTAACAAGATGGATTGTTAGATGCATCCAAACATGCTACATTAAAGCCAAAAGACCACTTTTAGTTACTCCTAAAGCACATTCTACAAGGAAAAAAGGTGCTACAATGGCTTTTTTTAGGAAATATATCAATGGCTGAAATATGTAAAGCAGCTGCTTGGTCAGCACCACATACATTCACTAAACACTACTGATTAGATGTTTTAGCAACACAACAAGCCACAGTAGGTCAGGCTATCCTCAGAACATTGTTTCAAACAACTTCAACTCCTACTGGCTAACCGCCGCTTTTATGGGAGGACAAACTGCTTTGTAGTCTATGCACAGCATGTGTATCTGCAGCTACACATGCCACCAAACGGAAAATGTCACTTACCCAGTGTACATCTGTTCGTGGCATGTTCCGCTGCAGATTCACATGCACCCTCCCACCTCCCCGGGAGCCTGTAGTCGTCTAAGTTAACATCAATTGTACATATGTGTGTGTGTGTATATATATATATATGTATATGTATGTTCGATGGCATGTGTAGCTGCAGATACACATACTGTGCATTATCCTACCATCTAGTGTTGGGCTCGGAGTGTTACAAGTTGTTTTTCTTCGAAGAAGTCTTTTCGAGTCACGAGATCGAGGGACTCTTCCCTTTCGGCTCCACCGTGCATGGGCGATGACTCCATCTTAGATTGTTTTCTTTCCGCCATCTGGTTCGGACGTGTTCCTCTTTGCTCCATATTTCGGTTCGGAAAAGTTAGTTGACTATCGGAAAATTTGACAGTATTGTTTGCACTCTGTACCGGGTTAGTGCTAGCACATCGACACCGGAGAAAGAAGCGAGAAAGAAGCGCTCCGGCGGCCCTTCGGGGCCTCCACTCCTTGGCGGGGCCTGGTCGGCCCGACCGTGTCCATCTTCAAACCTCATGGACCGGACCCCCTTCCGCTTCTGCCCCAACTGCCACGCAAAGTATCCTTATACAGACCAAAACTTGGTCTGTAATCTGTGTTTGTCTCCCGAACACAAAGAGGATACTTTTGAGGCTTGCAGGGCATTTCGATCCAAGAAAACACTGCGGGATCGAAGAGCTAGAATGCTCCAGATGGCGTCGACACCGGCCGGGCACATCGACGTCGAAGAAGAGGAGAGGTTCTCCAGTCGAGATTCGGACTCTGACGAGTCCGAGAGTGAGCAGCCAACAGGCCATGGCTTAACCCGAAAACACGGTGACCAAACATCGGCACCGAAAAAGGCCTCGCAACAGACGAAGACATCCGACTCCGGTCGAGATACCGGCTCCGACCAGACTCGGCACCGAGAGTTCGGCACTCCAAAACCGAAAAAGGTTCCCTCGGAGCCAAAAAAGACTACTGAATTTTTTTTGGTGCCGAAACGTGCAGCCTCGGAGCCGAAACACAGCTCCTATACAGAGGAACAAGGCCTTTCCACACAATTACAAGGCCACAGATTTGAACAAGAACTGGGCATGGGAGAGCCAGACCATACCCAGAGGAGGCTCCATATACAAAAAGACACAGGAAAAATCAGAACTCTTCCTCCAATAAAGATGAAGCGGAAGCTCGCATTCGAAGAAGCGGAAATGCAGCCAAAACCAAAAGTGGCTAAAGAAAAAACACCACCACAGTTTTCACCACAACAATCGCCCGCGCACTCGCCACATCTGTCCCCAGTAGCAACACCCCCAATGATGCAGTCACCAACGCATACAGGGATGAGCCAAGATGACCCGGATGCATGGGATTTGTTTGATGCACCGGTCTCAGACAATAGTCCTGATTGCTACCCGGCAAGGCCATCACCACCTGAGGAAAGTACTGCTTACATGCAGGTGGTTTCCAGGGCAGCTACATTTCATAATGTAGCATTGCATGCAGAGCCCATAGAAGATGACTTATTGTTCAACACCCTGTCATCTACGCACAGCCAATACCAAAGTTTGCCAATGCTGCCAGGCATGTTAAAACACACCAAACAGGTGTTTCAGGACCCAGTCAAAGGCAGAGCCATCACACCTAGGGTGGAGAAGAAATATAAACCTCCCCCTACTGACCCTGTATACATCACACAACAGTTAACTCCTGATTCCGTGGTAGTAGGAGCAGCCCGGAAAAGGGCAAACTCACAAACTTCAGGAGACGCACCACCGCCCGACAAGGAAAGTCGGAAATTCGATGCAGCAGGCAAAAGGGTGGCAGCACAAGCAGCCAATCAATGGCGAATTGCCAATTCTCAAGCTCTACTGGCAAGATACGACAGGGCACATGGGATGAAATGCAACATCTCATTCAACACCTTCCCAAAGAGTTCCAGAAACGTGCCCAACAGGTTGTTGAGGAGGGCCAAACTATCTCCAACAACCAAATAGGGTTGGCTATGGACTCAGCAGACACGGCGGCCAGGACATTGAACACGGCAGTAACCATCCGTAGACACGCATGGTTACGAACCTCCGGATTTAAGCCCGAAATCCAGCAGGCTATGCTGAATATGACTTACAACAATTGTTTGGGCTGGAGGTGGATACTTTGATAGAAAAACTCAAGAAAGACACAGACACGGCCAAAGCCATGGGCGCGCTCTACTCCCCACAGAGCAGAGGCACTTTTAGGAAGCCGCACTTTAGAGGGGGGTTTCAGGCCCAAACCACAGTCTTCCACCTCACAAGTCAGACCCACATATCAGGGCCAATATCAGAGAGGAGGTTTTTGAGGACAATATAGGGGTGGACAGTTCCCTAAAACAAGAGGGAAATTCCAGAGCCCCAAAACCCCACAAACCAAACAGTGACTTCAATGTCACAAACCCCCACCACACAACACCAGTGGGGGGGAGACTTACAAATTATTACCACAACTGGAAACACATAACTACAGACGCATGGGTCCTAGCAATTATCCAACATGGTTATTGCATAGAATTCCTACATTTGCCACCAGATGTGCCACCAAGAGCACACAACATGTCCAAACAACACTTAGATCTGTTACAACTAGAAGTCCAAGTATTGTTACAAAAAGAAACAATAGAACTAGTACCCAACCAGCAAAAAGGAACAGGTGTTTACTCCCTGTATTTCCTAATTCCAAAAAAGGACAAAACACTGAGACCCATATTAGACCTCAGAACACTGAATCTTTACATAAAATCAGATCACTTTCACATGGTGACACTTCAAGACGTGATTCCCTTGCTCAAACAACAGGACTACATGTCAACATTAGATCTCAAAGATGCATATTTCCACATACCCATACATCCTTCCCACAGGAAATACTTGAGGTTTGTAATCCAAGGCGTGCATTACCAATTCAAAGTGTTAC
Organism: Pleurodeles waltl; assembly: GCF_031143425.1. NCBI lineage: Eukaryota > Metazoa > Chordata > Amphibia > Caudata > Salamandridae > Pleurodeles > Pleurodeles waltl. The sequence continues at coordinate 1,544,111,688 of NC_090445.1, forward strand.
CATTCAGCATAACAACATCCCCAAGGGTTTTCACAAAATGCCTTGCGGTAGTGGCCGCTCACATCAGGAGGTAGCACATGCACGTATTCCCTTACTTAGATGATTGGTTAATAAAAACCAGCACTCAGCAACAGTGTATTCTACACACAAAATATGTCATAGAAACCCTTCACAAACTAGGGTTCTCTATAAACTACCAAAAATCACATCTACAACCGTGTCAAATACAACAATACTTAGGAGCAACAATCAACACACAAAAGGGGATTGCCACTCCAAGTCCACAAAGGGTACCAGCCTTCCAAAATGTGATATTAAACATGTACCCAAACCAACACTATTAAGTGAGGTTTATAATGAAACTCCTAGGCATGATGTCTTCATGCATAGCCATTGTCCCAAACGCAAGACTACACATGCGGCCCTTACAACAGTGCCTAGCACCACAATGGACACAAGCACAGGGTCACCTTCAGGATCTAGTGTTGATAGACCGCCAAATACACCTCTCACTTCAATGGTGGAATCCTATAAATTTAAACCAAGGGCGGCCATTCCAACACCCAGTGCCTCACGCCATTATCACAACAGATGCTTCCATGATAGGGTGGGGAGCACACCTCAACCAGCACAGTATACAGGGACAATGGGATGTTCAACAAAAACAACTGCATATAAATCATTTAAAACTGTTAGCAGTGTTTCTAGCATTGAAAGCATTTCAACCGCTAATAGCCCACAAACACATTCTTGTCAAAACAGACAACATGACAACAATATATTACCTAAACAAACAGGGAGGGACACACTCATCACAACTGTGTCTCTTAGCACAAAAGATTTAGCATTGGGCGATTCACAATCACATTTGCCTAATAGCACAGTACATCCCAGGGATTCAAAACCAGTTAGCCGACAATCTCAGTCGACATCACCAACAAACACACGAATGGGAAATTCATCCCCAGATACTACAAACTTACTTTCGACTCTGGGGAACACCACAAATAGACCTATTCGCAACAAAAGAGAGCGCAAAATGCCAAAACTTTGCGTCCAGGTATCCACACCCTCAGTCCAAGGGCAATGCGTTATGGATGAGTTGGTCAGGGATATTTGCTTACGCTTTTCCCACTCTCCCACTCCTTCCTTATCTAATAAACAAATTGAGTCAAAACAAACTCAAACTAATACTAATAGCACTAACCTGGGCACGTCAGCCATGGTATACAACACTACTGGACCTGTCGGTAGTACCGCATATCAAACTACCAAACAGAGCAGATCTGTTAACTCAACACAAACAACAGATCAGACACCCGAATCCAGCATCACTCAATCTAGCAATCTGGCTCCTGAAGTCTTAGAATTTGGACATTTAGACCTTACACAACAATGTATGGAGGTCATTAAACAAGCTAGAAAACCAACTACAAGACATTTTTACACAAACAAATCAAAAAGATTTGTTTATTACTGCCATAATTATCAAATTCAACCACTACATGCTTCCGCCAAAGACATTGTAAGTTACTTATTACACTTATAAAAATCTAAACTAGCTTTTTCTTCTATCAAAATACATCTCTCAGCAATATCTGCCTACCTTCAGATTACACATTCAACATCACTATTTAGAATCCCAGTCATCAAAGCATTTATGGAGGGTTTAAAAGGAATCATACCCCCGAGAACACCACCAGTTCCCTCGTGGAACCTCAATATTGTATTAACACGACTCATGGGTCCACCATTTGAACCCATGCACTCTTGTGAGATACAATACTTAACCTGGAAAGTAGCTTTTCTAATAGCTATCACATCTCTTAGAAGGGTAAGTGAAATACTAGCATTTACTATACAAGAACCTTTTATACAAATACATAAACATAAAGTGGTTCTCCGTACAAATCCAAAATTCTTACCAAAAGTTATATCACTGTTCCACCTAAACCAAACAGTGGAACCCTCAGTCTCTTTTCCACAACCAGACTCAGTAGCCGAAAGAGCCTTACATACGTTAGACATCAAAAGAGCACTAATGTATTACATTGATAGAACGATACAGTTTCGCAAGACAAAACATTTGTTTGTAGCCTTCCAAAAACCTCATGCAAGAAATCCAATATCCAAACAAGGCATTGCCAGATGGATAGTGAAATGTATTCAGACCTGCTATATTAAAGCAAAAAGAGAGCTACCTATTATGCCAAAGGCGCACTCCACTAGGAAGAAAGGCGCCACAATGGCCTTTCTAGGAAATATACCTATGACAGTAATCTGTAAGGCAGCCACAAGGTCTACGCCTCATACATTCACAAAACAATACTGTGTAGATGTGTTAACACAACAAGCCACAGTAGGACAGGGTGTATTACGAACATTATTTCAGACAACTTCAACTCCTTCAGGCTAAGCCACCGCTTTTGGGGAGATAACTGCTTACTAGTCTATGCACAGCATGTGTATCTGCAGCTACACATGCCATTGAACGGAAAATGTCACTTACCCAGTGTACATCTGTTCGTGGCATGAGACGCTGCAGATTCACATGCGCCCTCCCACCTGCCCGGCAGCCTGTAGCCGTTATAAGTTAATGAAACTTGTAAATTTGTAAATTAAACTATTTTTATACACATTATGTACATACATACTCACTCCATTGCATGGGCATTTTTACTATATACACAACTCCTACCTCACCCTCTGCGGGGAAAACAATCTAAGATGGAGTTGACACCCATGCGCAATGGAGCCGAAAGGGAGGAGTCCCTCGATCTCGTGACTCGAAAAGACTTCTTCGAAGAAAAACAACTTGTAACACTCCGAGCCCAACACTAGATGGCAGGATAATGCACAGCATGTGAATCTGCAGCGTCTCATGCCACGAACAGATGTACACTGGGTAAGTGAAATTTTTCATATATATGTTCGATGGCATGTGTAGCTGCAGATATACATGCTATGCACAGGTCCTGCCATCTAGTGTTGGGCTCGGAGTGTTACAAGTTGTGTTTCTTCGAAGAAGTCTTTTCAAGTCAAACAATCTAACATGGAGTCGATACCCATGCGCAATGGAACCGAAGAGGAGTCACCACTTGATCTCGTGACTCGAAAATGCTTCTTCGAAGAAAAACAACTTGTAACACTCCGAGCCCAACACTACATGGCAGAAGTATAATGCACATCATGTGAATCTGCAGCGGAACATGCCACGAACCGATGTACACTGGGTAAGTGACAGTTTCCATCTAGTGATTGCCATCCTTCTTCTAAGAGCCATGGTCTTGCACAGAAATGTCTTTCAGATGTAAAAAGAGCTAGCATGCTCTATGTAGTTAACACCAATGTTATCTGGAGAGCTTCACAGCTTTTTGTTGCCTTGCAAATGTAATTAATAAATGCATTCTGCATTTTATGTTAATGCCAATTGCATGACTCATATAACCCCTGGAGCACATTCCCCTTATAGGAAAGAATCTACATTGCATTTCCAAGGCAGTATCCTAATAGAAGAGATCTACAAAGCTGCAACTGATCTTTAGTTCACATATGTTCGATGGCATCTGTCGCTGTAGATACGCATGTTCTGCAATAGCTCGCCATCTGGTGTTGGGCCGGAGTGTTACAAGTTGTTTTTCTTCGAAGAAGTCTTTCGAGTCACGGGACCGAGTGACTCCTCCTTTTGTCTCCATTGCGCATGGGCGTCGACTCCATCTTCGATTGTTTTTTTTCCGCCATCGGGTTCGGACGTGTTCCTGTCGCTCCGAGTTTCGGAACGGAAAATTAGCTAATTTCGGAAGATTTTCGTCGGTATTGTTGCGTTCGGGATCGGCGTACTTAGATTCCACACCGCATCGAAGATCGAAGAGCTCCGGTGCCCTTCAGGGTAGTTTTTCGATCCCCCGTCGGGGCCTGGTCGGCTCGACCGCGTGCTGAAGAACGCCGATGGAACGGACCCCGTTCCGTTTCTGCCCCAAATGCCACAATAAATACCCCTACACAGACCAACACTTGGTCTGCAACCTGTGCCTGTCACCTGAGCACAGCGAAGACACCTGCGAGGCCTGTCGTGCGTTCCGGTCCCGAAAAACACTCCGAGACCGTCGAGCCAGAAGACTTCAGATGGCGTCCGCACCGACAGCCCAACAGGAGTTCGAGGAACAGGAAGAGGAAGGTACCTTCTCGATCCAAGACTCAGACTCCGAAGGATTCGACGATACACAAACCGTGAGTAAGACGTCGAAAACCACACAGAGACACATTTACAAGGCCCAGGGGACGCCACTGCCATCCGGCCATGGCTCCACCCATAAATTCGGTGACCGACCGTCGGCACCGAAAAAGGCCCAAACAGTGCCGAGGTCGTCCGACTCCGGTCGAGACACCGGCACGCAGCCTTCTCGGGACCGAGAAAGTGCTGGAGACAAGCCTCGACACCGAGATGCCGGTGTGGACACGGCTCAACGCCGAGACAGCGGCACCGAAGCAGATCGACGCCGAGAGGTTTCGGCCCCGAAAAAGAAAAAAGTCACCTCGGAGCCGAAAAAACACGCAGACAAGGTTTCGATGCCGAAACAAACTGCAAGCGACCCGGCTCCAGGCTCTTATACAGAAGAGCACTCGCTAACCTCCCAAATGCAAAAGCATAGGTTTGAGGAAGAGCTACAAGCAACTGATGTGGACCATACGCAAAAGCGTATCTTCATACAGCAGGGGACAGGAAAAATAAGCACCCTTCCCCCTATTAGGAGAAAGAGAAGGTTGGAGTTCCAGACTGAACAGACACCACAACCAAAAGTGGTGAAAAGAGTTACCCCACCACCCTCTCCTCAGCCCGTGATTAACGTCTCACCAGCACAAACTCCATCACTCTCCCCAGCTCACACCACCATGAGCCAGGGTGACCAAGATCAGGACGCATGGGACCTATACGACGCCCCAGTGTCAGATAATAGTCCGGAGGCATACCCTACGAAGCCATCTCCACCAGAGGACAGCACCGCGTATTCTCAAGTGGTGGCTAGAGCAGCACAATTTCACAACGTAAGCCTCCACTCAGAACAGGTCGAGGATGATTTTTTATTCAACACACTCTCCTCCACCCACAGCTCGTACCAAAGCCTGCCTATGCTCCCTGGTATGCTCCGGCACGCAAAAGACATCTTTAAGGAGCCGGTCAAAAGTAGGGCAATCACACCAAGGGTGGAAAAAAAGTATAAGGCGCCTCCTACAGACCCGGCTTTCATCACTACACAGCTGCCACCAGACTCTGTCGTTGTAGGAGCAGCTAGGAAGAGGGCCAACTCTCACACATCTGGAGATGCACCACCCCCAGATAAAGAAAGCCGCAAGTTCGATGCAGCTGGTAAAAGAGTCGCAGCACAAGCTGCAAACCAGTGGCGCATCGCGAACTCCCAGGCACTACTTGCGCGCTATGACAGAGCCCACTGGGACGAGATGCAACATCTCATTGAACATCTGCCCAAGGACTTACAAAATAGGGCAAAACAAGTGGTTGAGGAGGGACTGGCCATTTCCAACAACCAGATCCGCTCCTCCATGGACGCTGCAGATACAGCTGCACGGACAATTAATACATCTGTAACTATCAGAAGGCATGCATGGCTCCGAACGTCTGGATTTAAACCAGAGATTCAACAAGCAGTTCTCAATATGCCTTTTAATGAAAAAGAACTGTTCGGTCCAGAAGTGGACACAGCGATTGAGAAACTCAAAAAAGATACGGACACTGCCAAAGCCATGGGCGCACTCTACTCCCCGCAGAGCAGAGGGAATTACAGCACATTCCGTAAAACGCCCTTTCGAGGGGGGTTTCGGGGTCAGAGCACACAAGCCAGTACCTCACAAGCAACACCGTCCAGTTACCAGGGACAGTATAGAGGAGGTTTTCGGGGACAATATAGAGGAGGGCAATTCCCTAGAAATAGAGGAAGATTTCAAAGCCCCAAAACCCCTACTACTAAACAGTGACTCACATGTCACTCACCCCCTCCACACAACACCAGTGGGGGGAAGAATAGGTCATTATTACAAAGCATGGGAGGAAATCACTACAGACACTTGGGTTCTAGCAATTATCCAGCATGGTTATTGCATAGAATTTCTACAATTCCCTCCAAACATACCACCAAAAGCACAAAATTTAACAACACACCATTCCAATCTCCTGGAGATAGAAGTGCAGGCACTATTGCCAAAGAATGCAATCGAATTAGTGCCAAACACACAACTAAACACAGGAGTTTACTCACTGTACTTTCTGATACCAAAGAAGGACAAAACGCTGAGACCAATCCTAGACCTCAGAGTAGTGAACACTTTCATCAAATCGGACCACTTCCACATGGTCACACTACAAGAAGTATTGCCATTGCTAAAACTACACGACTACATGGCAACTTTAGACCTCAAGGACGCTTATTTCCATATACCAATACACCCATCGCACAGGAAATACCTAAGGTTTGTATTCAAAGGAATACATTACCAATTCAAGGTACTGCCTTTCGGATTAACAACCGCACCAAGAGTCTTTACCAAATGCCTAGCGGTAGTCGCTGCACACATAAGAAGGCAGCAAATACATGTGTTCCCATATTTGGACGACTGGCTAATCAAGGCCCATTCGTTCATAGAGTGCTCAAATCACACAAATCAGATCATACAAACCCTCTTCAAACTCGGGTTCACCGTCAACTTTACAAAATCCAACATTCTGCCGCGCAAGGTACAACAATACCTAGGAGCCATAATAGACACATCAAAGGGAGTAGCCACTCCAAGTCCACAAAGAATTCTAAATTTCAACACCATCATACAACGCATGTATCCAACACAAAAGATACAAGCAAAGATGGTATTACAACTCCTAGGCATGATGTCTTCATGCATAGCCATTGTCCCAAACGCAAGACTGCACATGAGGCCCTTACAACAATGCCTAGCATCACAGTGGTCTCAAGCACAGGGTCACCTTCTAGATCTGGTGTTAATAGACCGCCAAACTTACCTCTCGCTTCTGTGGTGGAACAACATAAATTTAAACAAGGGGCGGCCTTTCCAAGACCCAGTGCCACAATACGTAATAACAACAGATGCTTCCATGACAGGGTGGGGAGCACACCTCGATCAACACAGCATACAAGGACAATGGAACGTACATCAATCAAAACTGCATATCAATCACCTAGAACTTCTAGCAGTTTTTCAAGCACTGAAAGCTTTCCAACCAATAATAGTTCACAAATACATTCTCGTCAAAACAGACAACATGACAACAATGTATTATCTAAACAAGCAGGGGGGGACGCACTCCACGCAGTTAAGCCTGCTAGCACAAAAGATTTGGCGTTGGGCAATTCACAACCAAATTCGCCTAATAGCACAATTTATACCAGGGATCCAAAATCAACTCGCAGACAATCTCTCTCGAGATCACCAACAGGTCCACGAATGGGAGATTCACCCCCAAATTCTGAACACTTATTTCAAACTCTGGGGAACACCTCAGATAGACTTGTTTGCGACAAGGGAGAACGCAAAATGCCAAAACTTCGCATCCAGATACCCACACGAACAATCCCAAGGCAATGCCCTATGGATGAACTGGTCAGGGATATTTGCTTACGCTTTACCTCCTCTCCCTCTCCTTCCTTACCTGGTAAACAAACTCAGTCAAAGCAAACTCAAACTCATATTGATAGCACCAACTTGGGCAAGGCAACCCTGGTACACAACGCTGCTAGACCTATCAGTAGTACCCTGCATCAAATTGCCCAACAGGCCAGATCTGTTGACACAGCACAACCAAAAGATCAGACACCCAGATCCAGCATCGCTGAATCTAGCAATCTGGCTCCTGAAATCCTAGAATTCGGGCACTTACAACTTACCCAAGAATGTATGGAAGTCATAAAACAAGCTAGAAGGCCATCCACCAGGCACTGCTATGCAAGTAAATGGAAGAGGTTTGTTTGCTACTGCCATATTAATCAAATACAACCATTACACACAACTCCAGAACATGTAGTGGGTTACTTGCTTCACTTACAAAAATCTAACCTGGCTTTCTCTTCCATTAAAATACACCTTGCAGTAATATCTGCATACCTGCAGACTACCTATTCAACTTCCCTATATAAGATACCAGTCATTAAAGCATTCATGGAGGGCCTTAGGAGAATTATACCACCAAGAACACCACCTGTTCCTTCATGGAACCTAAATGTTGTCCTAACTAGACTTATGGGTCCACCTTTTGAACCCATGCACTCCTGCGACATACAGTTCCTAACCTGGAAGGTGGCATTTCTCATCGCCATTACTTCCCTAAGAAGAGTAAGCGAGATTCAGGCGTTTACAATACAGGAACCTTTTATACAACTACACAAAAATAAAGTCGTCCTAAGGACCAATCCTAAATTTTTGCCAAAGGTTATTTCACCGTTCCATCTAAATCAAACAGTGGAACTTCCAGTGTTTTTTCCACAGCCAAATACCGTAGCTGAAAGGGCACTACATACATTAGATGTCAAAAGAGCATTGATGTATTACATTGACAGAACAAAAAACATCAGAAAGACTAAACAACTATTTATTGCATTTCAAAAACCTCATGCAGGAAACCCAATATCAAAACAAGGTATAGCCAGATGGATAGTTAAATGCATCCAAATCTGCGACCTTGAAGCTAAACGACAGCTGCCCATTACACCAAGGGCACACTCAACCAGAAAGAAAGGTGCTACCATGGCCTTTCTAGGAAACATCCCAATGCAAGAAATATGTAAGGCAGCCACATGGTCTACGCCTCACACATTCACCAAGCACTACTGTGTAGACGTGTTATCCGCACAACAAGCCACAGTAGGTCAAGCCGTATTAAGAACATTATTTCACACTACTTCCACTCCTACAGGCTGATCCACCGCTTTTGGGGAAATAACTGCTTACTAGTCTATGCAGAACATGCGTATCTACAGCGACAGATGCCATCGAACTGAAAATGTCACTTACCCAGTGTACATCTGTTCGTGGCATCAGTCGCAGTAGATTCGCATGTGCCCACCCGCCTCCCCGGGAGCCTGTAGCAGTTTGGAAGTTACCTTCAATTATTTATATATGTATCATCTCAACCTTAAATAGGTGCATACTTAGTCACTCCATTGCATGGGCACTATTACTACAATTCAACTCCTACCTCACCCTCTGCGGGGAAAAACAATCGAAGATGGAGTCGACGCCCATGCGCAATGGAGACAAAAGGAGGAGTCACTCGGTCCCGTGACTCGAAAGACTTCTTCGAAGAAAAACAACTTGTAACACTCCGGCCCAACACCAGATGGCGAGCTATTGCAGAACATGCGAATCTACTGCGACTGATGCCACGAACAGATGTACACTGGGTAAGTGACATTTTCATTACCAAACATTATATTGTTGATATTCGAGCCCACTAAGAAGCACAGATTGCCAATACTGTACTCCTAAATGTATTGTAATCGTATTTATATAGCGCTTACTACACCTGACGAGGCGTCGAATCGCTTTTCGATGAGTAGCACGCTACTCCGGAACCCAACAAGAATTAGTGATGGATTAGTATCATTAAATAATGAGTACAGTTTTAGTATTATTATGAGTTAATTTGAGCCGCGGATATGAGAGTTTGTTAGATTAGATTGACTGGAGTAATGGAGGGGTAGAGGAGGAAAGAAATCCAGAAGTGTTAATTGGGAGTATATCCTTCATTTACTCAACCCCAAGGCTTGGGATGAGTAAAGGGGGGCGGAGGGGGAAGAGTATGTGGAAGGGTTAGGGAGAGCATAGGAGCAGGGTGAGATGAATGCAGGATAATTTAGTAGGGTTGTGTGGGAGGTCACAGAGGTAGAGTGAGGTTTGGTGAGTTAGATGTGGAAGTGGAGGGAAGAGCTTAGGCAGAGATATTTAGGAGATGAAAGTAGTAGGGATTTGGGATGAGTCAGAGTGAGAATGGAGGATAGTTTGATAGAGACATGACATAAGAGTGATGAGTAGATAATTGTGATAAGATGAGAGCAGGAATTCATAGATATCTAGTATAACAACCCACACAGAAACAACATATACATACATATATATATATATATATATATATATATATATATATATATATATATACACACACACACATGAATATACACACATATGCACATACAATACATAATTAGAATCATGGGTAAAAAATACTTAGTCAGACAGGTTTAAAGAGTGTGTGTGTATTTTATTGTTATGACATAGTAGCAATACATATTTTCCAAAGAAACTATAAATAAATAGAAATATACATATAATCTGAAAAAAAAATATTTATCCACATAGGCATATGCAGTTCATAGTTGTTTGAAAAGGGTGGTTATGAAGGAAAGAGCCAACTCTTGAGTAGTTTTCTGAAGACAAGAAAGTTATCTGTGGCTCTTATAGTTGGGGGTAATGAATTCCATAGTTTGGCTGCTTGGACGGAGAAGGATGTACCACCTACAGTCTTTTTCTTGTACGGTGGTGTTCTAAGGCGGGGTGCCAATCTTGAGCGGAGGGTTCTTTGTTGGATGTATTTGGTAATTTTCTTTCTGATAAAAAGTGGTCCTGTTCCATGTATAGCTTTGTGGGTGATACAAAGCAACTTGAAAGTGCATCTTCTGGCAACGGGTAACCAGTGTAGTGCTCTCAAGGCAGGGGAGATGTGGGCTTGTGGCTTTATATGTAGTAGTAGCCTGGCTGTGGAATTCTGGATAAGTTGTAGTTTTTTCATAACAGATAGAGATGATCCATGGTAGAGGCTATTGGCATAATCCAGTTTGGATAGTACAAGCGAGATAGTAGCTTGCACCTTGTGTGGAAATCCGAGGTGGGGGAAGATGCGTCGTAAAGTCTTTAAGGTGATGAAGCTTGTGCGTGCTAATTTGTCTACTTGGGCATTCATAGTTAACTTGGAATCCATGGTGATTCCTAGGTTTTTAACTTCCTTGGATAATTGAGGAGGTGGTCCGAGATCGCCAGGCCAAACGCACAGAGGGTCATAATTTTTCCAGTCACCACAAATGAGTATTTCTGTTTTGGAGGTATTTAGTTTGAGATGGCTCCAGGTCATCCACCGATCAACGGCTCTGAGGCAACTGAAGATTTGTGAGTTTTCAATGTTTTTGGGGCCTTCTAATTTAAGTAGTATTTGTGTGTCATCTGCATAGTTGTAGCATGTGAGATGGAAATCATTGATCAGTTCTCTTAAAGATATCATGTAGATGTTGAAAAGCAAAGGTGAGATGATTGACCCTTGGGGGACCCCTGCTTTTGTGAGGTAGGGTTCGGACGAGAAGAGGGGGGCGAGAGGATGATATGTGCTCTTTTTTGAAGATAGGAAGTTATCCAGTCGAGAGCAATCCCTTGTATGCTGGCTTCGTGGAGTCTTTGAGTTAGGGTGTCATGGTCCACCGTATCAAAGGCAGCTGAGAGGTCCAATAGAAGTAGTGCAGCATCTCCATTTTGGTCGACTGTGTTTTTAAGATCATCCCAGATTGCCATGAGTGCCAATTCAGTGCTTCTTCCTGGGCGGAATCCAGTTTGGAAGTCTGAAAGTATAGAATTGTCTTCAATGAATTGTGACATCTGGGCGAATGCTGCTCTTTCTATCAATTTGCCCAGGAAAGGTCCATTTGTGATTGGTCTGTAGTTGTTGGGGTCTTGCGGGTCTAGGTTTGTTTTCTTTAATAAAGGTCGTATGTATGCCTTTTTCAGGTCTGCAGGAAAAGTTCCTGAAGTTAAAGAGTTGTTGATGATTCTTCTTACAGGTGTGGCAGCAGAAGTAGATAGCAGGATGTTCTTGAAGATTTGTGGTGGGCAAGGGTCAGAAGGGCAACCAGAAGGTCTGCTTGCTTTGACCAAATCCATAAATTCATCCTGGGATATTTGTTTGAAGGACTGTAGAGGTTGGGATGGTTTATTCTTAAAGGGTATTTTAGGAAAGGGGTTGGTGCTGATGGTTTTCTTCTGTTTTAAATAGGAGTCCAATGTGTCTGCCTTGGTTGTGTAGTGAGTTGCCAATTTGTTTGTGAATGTATTACAAACGTCCAATTCCTTTACTTGCAGACCATGGGTTCAGAGATCTGCTTTTCAGTCTGTGCATAACATGTGATCTTTAGCAGCACATGCTGCGGATGGAAATATTACCTGCATATAACAATCTGCTTGCAATTTGTAGTGCTGTAAATTCACCTGCGCCCTACTAGCCTACCTGGAGGTAAGCCACCACAGAGCCACCTGTTGGACTTGTATAGGTTTTATAGCTATTTTGAGCTCTGTAGCATTTTCTTACTAGTATACAGACTCTACAGTGCCTTGCATCTCTGCACATTTGATTACCCTTGGGGAAAATGCAACTGTGATCCTGTGCACTAGTGCTTTGTGGATTTCTTAGGAAGGAATCACAAGTCTCCTCAAAACCAAAAGCACTTCTTCAAAGAAAAACAAGTTGGCAGAAATGTGTACACCTTGTGAATCTATTTCATTCCAAACTGCAAATCGATTGTTATTGGCAAGTAATATTTTCCATATTAATTGAAGTGTCATTCTTCTTTTTTTTTTTTAATCTTTATTGATTTTCCTACAACTGGGTGGAAAGCGGCCACTCGTCCTCAAACAATTGAGGTGGAGGCATGTAGAATACAGTACTTCAGAATCTGTCGACACCAGCCTATTCTCTATAGGGCCAACATGTAAGAGCAGATAACATATAAACCCCTACCATGACAATCTGCATTCAAATAAGTTCCCTTGGTTCGATGTACTCAGCCGGGTCTCCCATCCGAGACTTCCCTCTTGAAATGTCTCCCTCGGCCTTCTGCCAGGATCCCCAAATTTTATCAAATTTCTTAGGACTGCCTCATGCCTGATACACCATTTTTTTAGATTGCATACAGCAGTCTACATTGGGTTCCCGGGCCCTATGCGGTTAAATGTCTCCACTACACCACTTCACGTTTTGCCACAATCAGTGTGGTGTTGCAGAAGAGGCATTAGTGTTGGTTCAAGGACTGTTCGCCTCAAATGCCAACTGCAATCTGTTAGGGGGAGTCAGCTCCTGTGTGTAGACTAAGACTGTGAAGAGCCACCTTCCTATTCCCCCCCTCCCCCCAAGTACTTCTGAATTTTGAGGCATCCCCCATATGGTGTGTATTAATATGCCTTTCTGCCTGCAACTCCTCCCTCATTACCTAACAGTCTAGTTCTTGTGGAATAGGCCCTATGAAAGCATTTCAGTCTAATTAATTGGAATGCGGCCCATAAGGCCACCCCCTGGGAATACCTGCAGGCTAACCCCTCCCCCCTCCCCCCAAGTCAGTCATCATCCTCCAGTCTGGCCCAGGTTTCTCTCCCATTTCTCTTGGAGAGGGTATAATGAGGGATGCTGTTATATACAAAAGTCAAATATAGTATAGTCACTGAACAATTGATAAGTGGACCCCCCCCAGCACTTTATATTCCAGGTGAAGTGAGTGTCATTATTAAGGGGTGAGAGAGTAACAAGAAGCAGCCAGAATTGTGCAGAGTGCTTTTTTTCTTCCTGTGGAATCTTGTGGGCTTCTACTGAAGTGTCTTACACCAGCTAATAGGATTCATATGTGGTTTGGAGTGTCATGTAAAATTGAATAGGGATGACCAAATGCAGGCATAGCTGAGTTTCTGGTTGTGACAAAGAATGTTATGTTTAGAACGCCTAATTGCAACTGTGTACAATGGCTTTAGATTCCTACTAGCAATGTTTGATATTTTATTTCCTACTATCTGTTTTAAACAGTGTTTGTTTATTGCTGCTTTATTTATGTTTCTGAACAGCCCAATAAAAATGATTTAGTTGAGAAAACACATAATCTTTTAGCACAGTTTATCATCAACTGGCACCAATGTTATGGTCACAGATTGCCCTCTGGCACCTTTGTAGTTGTGTCACAGACTAAAAACTAATAGAGTAATCTGGTGGAGCAAAAGTGTATGTTTGGTGAGGACTGAAGCTAATTTGTGATTTGGGGTTCTCCGATATAACCCCCCAAAGTCTAGGCTGCCTTCATATATTAGTTGTTGGTGGTGCAGATCAGTCTAGGTGGATCTTTGCTAGAAATGATTGCAAATATGTATTCATCCAGCATTGAAAAGGCTCAACTTCAATAGTATTAGTTTTGTGAATAGTTCACCAGTCTAAGTAGGTTATTTGGCGTTGGCAAAATGTGGTGTTGGCAATCTTTAATTATTTATTCATTTTTACAACATTTTCAGAATCCTATAACAATGTGATGTATGTCTCTTACCCTGCCAGTCTAGAGATATTGTAATCTATTGTATTTGTCTCTTAAACATCTTTCATCTGGTTTGCAGGACTGTGGAAGAGCTAAAGAACACAGAGCCCCAGTGGAAGGATTCCCCTTTGGCTGTGCGGCATCGAGAGATGCTAAAACGCTGTAAAACCCAGCTCAAGGTGTGTTGCTTCAGTTGTTGAAGTTTGGTCCCAGATTCTTTCTAGTGACGTTTCTTTTTAGGCGCTCCTTTTTGGCTTGCATTCAGAGTATTTTTTATTAGCTTGCTGTAACTGTGTGCACTGTAATTAACTAATTTCCACCAGATCATGAAGCATGTGGGTTTACTCATTATGTAAGTTTATGTCCAGCTTACTGACCCATTGCCCAACTGAAATAGTTAATTGTCAAGACAGCTTCAGTACTTACATTTTACTAACAGATGTTCTTCTAGTACCTTAATCACCCCCACTCATGCTTCAGGCCAAATTGTTATTTTGTTTGTCTCCTCTGTTGATGGGATACTTCCACACATCCACATTTCTTTTTATAATGGAAGGATATAATTGTTATAAACTGGTTCCTATTTGTCTTGCAAGTTGATTTATTTTATTTCAGTCTTTTGTACGAGGACCTACTCTTAAATGATGTTTTAGCATCTATCAAATACAATTATTGGTGATGTGCCAGGTTTATTTGAAAAGATTAATAGAATGATCAAAGCTTCAATTCTTTGTGCAGATGACAAAATACCCTAGAAATAGTGTAAAACAGGAGGGTGAGGTCTTGAAGTTCACGAAAAACAATGATTTTTTTCATGATCAGATAACTTCAAAGTGGGTAAACAATACTTCTAGTTTGTGAGGGAAAGCAAGTGTGACTGTAATGGGCATACGTAGTAATGTGGCTAGCATAAAAGATTTTGCTGCTAGTGTACTAATCATTAGTTGACTAGTTTGGCATATCCATTTTTCAAGTTCACCTAAATATTCTTGGGGCCAAACCTGGTAGCCCCTCTTGGCCCCAAAATGAAATGTACTTTTTCAGGGACAAGGAGGTCCTCTCACTTCCTCTCCAGTAAATTAGACTGGTAATGTAAGCAGTCAGAATAACCTGCCAGATGATGTCTTATCTGCAGGTGATGATAAAGCAGAGCTCTGCCTTTGTACCCCCAATGAGTAGGCACACACAATGAATGATGTTATACAATTATATGGTTATTTATTCTGTACTATTTGTCTACAAATTATATGAATCCTACGGATTGTGAATGTTCTAAACAATTCAGCAAATATACACTCATTGCAAATGTTAAATACTTAATCATATTTATTAACTCATATCTTTGCTATGAGTCTGTACCCTACCTAATATATTTTTTTTATATATTACCAGCTCTCTAACAAGTGTGCCTGTATTATTTGTTAAGCCTTAATTTTACCACCTCATGTATTCTTCGCCTTCATGTCTTACTCTGGTATTGTTTAAGCATTTGGAATTCAACCCTTCACCATCTCCAACCAGCAACCTGTCCAGGTGTCTAATGCTCCCATGCCCTGTACCTTAACCACCACTATCACTAATGCTGCTTCATGTAGTGATGAGGGGGTCAGCCATGCAAACAAAACCACTTTGCAGAATCAAACGACTGTGGAAGTATTGCTTCTTTTCTCTTTCTTCTAAGTGGAACTTCACAAGGTCATCTCCCTTGCATCTGTTGTTACAACATGTGCACCAGAGAAGTGAAATGTTTCCCTTTTCTCTCCTGTTTGTTTGAACGGTGTCAAATACGAGGAGTTCCTACACAGAAAATATGATTCCATACAAATTATGTTTAAATTACCAAACAATTAGTTTTTATGTATTACACACATTCCTTAATACTAATTGCTGGTATGTTTACATGCAGTCACGCTGTCCTGCAAAAAGTCCTGGGAAACATGATTTATGGAATTCTCTTCTGGATATTCTGTGTCCTTTAATGAAGGAGGGTATTTTCCAATACGTTTTTCCTTTGAAGCATTGTTTCCATTCTGAACATTATTTTGGCATATACTTCATTTTTTGAGTCATGAATTTTCAATTTCAGTTATAATTTCTAGATGCAATCATGGTTAAAATTTCCATTCTTTGATGTCGGGACATGTTGACCTTCACATTAAAAATGCAAAGAATGGAATAAACTTTTGATTCTGATGAACTTTCATAAATCCTGGCATTATGAATTCTTGTCCCAATTCTGACACCTTATCGTGGAATGAGAAGTGTAATTGTAAATGGGGTCTTATACTCGGGCCATCGTCGTAAGTAGCCTTATAATGACAGCTACCTAAAGATGGCATCTAGCACATTCTACGTTATTTTCAGTCCTTGATTTTTGACTGAAAGCATGTACATCTTAAGTCTAATTATTAGTGTTTATGAACATTTAGGTCATCAGGCCGCTACTCCGATTCTAACTTTACCTCAACTAAGGATAATCTTTAGAAGTGTTAACCTAATTATTTTTTTCTGTATTATTAAAATCTGCTCCCCACTTAGCTTGCTATCAGCAACAATTTTTAAATAAATATTAAACTTTAGGCGCAGATAAAATCATAGTAGAAAACTCCCACAAAATGCCAAAAGAAAGTAAGTGTTGAAGCTGACTTGAAACAGTGCAAGAAAAAGTAAAATAAGGTTTCGAGTCATTCCTGCACAGTCTGTACCATAGAGTACGCTTTTCTGGAAGCTAAAAGTTGATAATATTCCAATTGTCATTGAGCTACATATTTTCCTTTATCTCACAATGCTACTTTTGCCTCCAGACCTGATGACAGAAAAACAGTCAGAAGGTGGCATTTTGAGTGTTAAGAATTATACATTTCAAGTTGATATCTTCTTAAGTCACTCTTAAACCGTCCTTCCCCTACTCTCTGGTCTACAGCATTCTTGGGGCAATATGGGGCAAACTCTAGACTTCAAGACTATGCACACCACGTGAATCTAGAACAGTTTTCAATTAAACTGTCATTGGTATGTAAACTTTTGTTCAATACTCAACATTTCTTGTCCAAAATTCTTTAAGGACTACATTAGATTATTTTTGATAACTGAAAGGAGAATAATTTTGCAGGCTATCATCCTGCTCCAACTCCTTTCCAAGTTTTGCTGGATTGCCTGCGGTGGGAAGCATGACCAGAAAACACTTCTTGTGAAATAAAACTGTCTCTTTAAAGGGTTGGGAGCCATCTTTGTGCAGTACTCCTGTGTGCTACTACCATGAGTCATCAACCATCACACCTGCCATGACCTTATGGATTGCAAAGTTGATCTCCATTGTTTATAATAGGGATGATTAGTCTTGAAATGGAAAGCCAAAAGGGTGCAAGGCATATGAAGCAGTTATTGAATCTTTCAGACCTTAATCAGTTTGTCATTGTGGAATCTTTTCACATGGTAACACTAACTGCAATCTTTGTGACCATACTTATTTGTTACTGGATGACATCAGTAGATTGGCAGGAAGTATGCTTCCCTGGTAAACAAAGAGCATCACCAGCATCATAGATCACCTGTATCTGTGAGCCTTGATTCTGCTTACATGTTCTTCACAATCGTTTTATCAGTGGTAGGGGCTTGTCGTAAGGACATGTATTTGTTCTTCTACTTGGACAACTAGTTGGTCAAAGCTCTGTACCCTACAGCAAGTCAAGGAAGCCTGTGTTTACTTGGTATTTATGTTCGATATGGGTTTTTCAATCGGCCAGGAAAAGTGTATTTTTCAGGTTATAAGCCCTGTCATACTATTCAGTGAACCTCTCATTCCACCTTCAGGAGGCTCATCTTTGAGTCAAGCAATGGTACTTTGGGGTTTAATGACCTCTTGCATCCATGTTGTTTCACTGGCCCAGAATCTGATGATAACTTAAAGGGACCCTCTGAGTCAGAAAGGGCTCAACCTGTAGAGAGTGAGGCCTTTTTTTTATTATTTCTGAAGCAGATAGTTGATACTGGCAAAACTTGATAAACTCAGTATCTTTAACCCCTTCGCTGCCATGCCTTTTCCCCCTCCTGTGCCGAGCCTTTTTTTGCCTATTTGGAGCAGTTCGCGCTTAGGCCCTCATAAATTTTTGTTCACATAAGCTACCCACGCCAAATTTGCGTCCTTTTTTTCCAACATCCTAAGGATTCTAGAGGTACCCAGACTTTGTGGGTTCCCCAGAAGGAGGCCAAGAAATTAGCCAAAATACAGTGAAAATTTCGTTTTTTTAAAAAAAAAATGGGAAAAAGGGGCTGCAGAAGAAGGCTTGTGTTTTTTTCCCTGAAAAGGGCATCAACAAAGGGTTTGCGGTGCTACAATCACCAGCTTCCCAGCTTTCAGGAACAGGCAGACTTGAATCAGAAAACCGAATTTTTCAACACAATTTTGGCATTTTACTGGGACATACCCCATTTTTACGATTTTTTTGTGCTTTCAGCCTCCTTCCAGTCAGTGACAGAAATGGGCATGAAACGAACGCTGGATCCCAGAAACCGCAACATTTCTGAAAAGTAGACAAAATTCTGAATTCAGCAAGGGGTAATTTGTGTAGATCCTACAAGGGTTTCCTACAGAAAATAACAACTGAAAAAGAAAAATATTGAAATTGAGGTGAAAAAAACATCAATTTTTCTCTACGTTTTACTCTGTAACTTTTTCCTGCAATGTCAGATTTTCGAAAGCAATATACCGTTACGTCTGCTGGACTCTTCTGGTTGTGGAGATATATAGGGCTTGTAGGTTTATCAAGAACTCTAGGTACCCAGAGACAATAAATGACCTGCACCCTGCAGTGGGTTTTCATTCTATGCCGGGTATACAGCAATTAATTTGCTGAAATATAAAGAGTAAAAAATAGCTATCAAGAAAACCTTTGTATTTCCAAAATGGGCACAAGATAAGGTGTTGAGAAGCAGTGGTTATTTGCACATCTCTGAATTCCGGGGTGCCCATAGTAGCATGTGAATTACAGGGCATTTCTCAAATAGACGTCTTTTTTACACACTGTCTTACATTTGGAAGGGATAAATGTAGAGAAAGACAAGGGGCAATAACACTTGTTTTGCTATTCTATGTTCCCCCAAGTCTCCCGATAAAAATGATACCTCACTTGTGTGGGTAGGCCTAGCGCCCGCGACAGGAAACGGCCCAAAGCGCAACGTGGACACATCCAAAATTTTGAAAGAAAACAGAGGTGTTTTTTGCAAAGTGCCTACCTGTAGATTTTTGCCTCTAGCTCAGGCGGCACCTAGGGAAACCTACCAAACCTGTGCATTTCTGAAAACTAGAGACCTAGGGGAATCCAAGATGGGGTGACTTGTGTGGCTCGGACCAGGTTCTGTTACCCAGAATCCTTTGCAAACCTAAAAATTTGGCTAAAAAAACATATGTTCCTCACATTTCTGTGGTAGAAAGTTCTGGAATCTGAGAGGAGCCACAAATTTCCTTCCACCCAGCGTTCCCCCAAGTCTCCCGATACAAATGATACCTCACTTGTGTGGGTAGGCCTAGCGCTCGCGACAGGAAATGGCCCAAAACACAACGTGGACACATCACATTTTTTCATAGAAAACAGTGCCTACCTGTGGATTTTGGCCTCTAGCTCAGCCGGCACATGGGGAAACCTAGCAAACCAGTGCATTTTTGAAAACTAGAGACCTAGGGGAATCCAAGATGGGGTGACTTGCGGGGCTCTGACCAGGTTCTGTTACCCAGAATCCTTTGCAAACTTAAAAATTTGGCCAAAAAACACTTTTTCCTCTCATTTCGGTGACAGAAAGTTCTGGAATCTGAGAGGAGCCACAAATTTCCTTCCACCCAGCGTTCCCCTAAGTCTCTCGATAAAAATGGTACCTCACTTGGGTGGGTAGGCCTAGTGTCCACGAAAGGAAATGGCCCAAAACACAACGTGGACACAACATATTTTTTCACAGAAAACAGGTGTTTTTTGCAAAGTGCCTACCTGTGGATTTTGGCCTCTAGCTCAGCCGGCCCCGTGGGGGGGGGGCAGTAATGCCCTAAAATAAATTTGACCCCCCAACCCTGGGAGCGACCCTTGCCTACGGGGTCGCTCCCCCTGCGTGACATTGGCGCCAAAAAACAAATCCCCGGTGCCTAGTGGTTTCTGCCCCCTTGGGGGCAGATTGACCTAAAATCGACCAATCTGCCCCCAAGGGGGGCAGAAATGGTCTAAATACAATTTGCCCCCCCAGGGGAGCGACCCTTGCCTGATGGGTCGCTCCCCATCCCTAAAGAAAAAAAAAAAAACACACAAAACAATTTGCCCTGGCGCCTAGAGGTTTCTTGGGGGGGGGGGGGGGGGCAGAGATGGCCTAAAATAAATGTGCCCCTCCCCCCAGGGAGCGACCCTGGGGGAGACCCTGTGACTAATCAGCGCGCGCTGACGTCACGGGGGGTGGGGGGGTCGGGGGTGGAAGGGGAAGGGCTTCCCCTTCCATCCCTGACTTGGGAGGTGGGGTGGAACCCCACAAAGGGAGTGCTAGCGCTCCCTCTGGGCTCTGTGCACAGGACGTAATGGTTACGTCCTGGGCACAGCAGCACTGTGCCTCAGGACGTAACCATTACGTCCTGGGCACAGAAGGGATTAAGAAGATTAGCACATTTTATGGAAGTACAAAGAACAATTAAAATTTGTACACATATGGCCTATACGCTCGAAGAGCATTGTAGAATATTAGTTGGCTTCTGGAAAGTAACAAATTGCCACAATGGTAATACAGACCCTTTGTATGCACAGTATTTGAAGTGTGGGGCATCAGCCCCACATCAAAAGCGGACGTCTAGATCACCACTGACCTGTATAAGCCACAACAGTGGTCTTGCACCACCATACGAAACTGATACATTTAAGAAATGGTGGGAAAGGGAAGTGTAGGTACTTAACTGATATGCATGATGAGGATTCCCTCAGGGCATCTGTGAACTGCAAATGTATATTTAGGATTGCAAAAATAAATGATTTAGATATCAGCAATAATGGTATTGGACGACACACCCACTTGAGGAGGCAGCAGAGAGGAAAGAAGAAACATTTTTGTAAAACCAAATTTGAGAATTAAGAGGGCAATAAAGGTTTTGTTTACAAGTTTTATAGGTTAGTATCTCAGCCTGATCAACTGGCAATGTGCCTTATGAGGCATGGACAACAGCTGCTGCGTAATGCGATCACTATAATAAATAAGTTCATCACAAAGTCCTCCATTAAAGTGATGATGGGGTGGCACTTGCAGCCAGAGAGACTGCATAAAATGTTCCCAGGAAGTACAGGGAGATGATGGAGGATGAGCAGAAGGACTAGCGATCCAATACACATATGGTGGACCTGAGAACAAACAAATGCTGATCGCAATTTTAGAGATGTTGGGTTTTCAAGACCTAGTGATCACTGTATTAGAGTTCAGACCATATAACTGGGAAGCCTTAAGCGTGGTGGAATGGAAACCTTTTCATTTTTTGTTGGCTGCAATGATTGTGATTGCATGACAGTGGACGAAGGCATCAGGACTTGATGTGACATTGTGGTGTATTTTGATCTTGGAGACAGTGGCAATAAAGATACTCTCAAGTTACCTAATCAAGCACAAATGCAGCTTCTTACCTGTCTGGAAACTCGTATTTCTTAGCATTTGTAGTTTTAGCTGCACGTCTGCATACTCCTATCATCTTGTGTTGGGCTCAGATATTTGCAAGTTGTTTTTCTTCAAAGAAGTCTTTTGAGACACACGGTATAGTGACTCTACCTTTAGTTTACTCTAAGCACCCACTCAAATTAACAGCTGCCTTGAAGGGAGGGCAAGGGTAGCTTATTGTTTAGAAGATTTCTTAAATTGTTGATTCTAAAATGTGTAGTTGAATTTGACTAAATGTGAAATGTTTCTGTACAATGGAATTCCGCATGAAAACTGACAGTCCTGATGTCAAAATCCTAATTTGTTGTTTAAAAAAAAAATTGGATCACAATGCAAAAGTCTGGAAGGGATACAACTTCTAGCCTTGAGATTAAACCTCAAACATATTTTCAATGTTTAGTCTCTAAACATTGTATTTCCTGACATAGTGATCCCTAGGGCTTTTGGTATCCTTAGCGTGTGAAATCAGAAGGCTTTGGGATATGTTGGTTTTCCTATAACCTGTATTAACAGAGGTTCTGTCATTGAATCTGTGGTACCAACCAAAGAACTATAATGAAGCAAGTTTGTTGGTGTAACCTTTTCCCAGTATCAGTGGTATCTAACACTGGGTGTAGTACTGGACAGCTTTGTGAGTTTAATTCCCAACATACATAGTTTTCAGTAAAATGTATAATTCCTTTACTCAAAAAATAGCACCCAAACAAGAAGGATTCTACCATAGCCAAGTTAGGTCAGATGTACTAGGGTAACAAGAGTATTGACGGGCAAGTTTCTATGGACTGCTGGGTATATGGTAAACAGAATCTAGCATGGTTATGATTCAGTTAAAGACCAATTATGTGCCCAGATTGTCTCTGTGTTTTTCAGTCGAATCCGTTATAGGGATTTTCATTTATGATGACATAGTCTTAGAATGCCAACTTTAGGGGCCTTAGACTCAAATGACTGGTTGTGAAAAAGATTTATTGCTGGCTGGGTCACTCATTGGAATGGGAGCACCCATTGAACCCGAAGGCTTTTAAATAAATCTCAGGGCCTAGGTTCTTGTAAATTTTGTAACTAATCAGATTGTAATCTGGGGTGGGTAACCATTCACCTCACGGAACAATCTCAACTCTTGACGGTGAGGAACCCTCAAAGTCTCTAAATAAACATCAGCTAAACCCCCTGGTATCTTTGCCACGGAGCAGACAGGCTTAACCTAGAGGCAATATGTAAAGTGTTTATGTGGTGCCAAAATTTCAATAAGGTTGAAATGCAAAATGCTAAAAATCCCGTAATAAATTCCAAAATATAGAATAAAGTTGAATTTACAAAATTACATAAAAATGACAAAAATCCCATAATGGGAACCAGAGATATGAATTTTGGGTAGGGATTTTGCCAAGAATCACAAAGTGCTATTGATAGTTGATGGTCGTGAGAGACTAGAACCTAGGCGCAGTTTGACAGTGACTGTGATGGAGCACGGGTCAGATACACCAAACAGATTTGTTCTAGTCAAAGATTTTACCTTCTCACTTAGTGCTTTAAGACCCAATCTACCACAGTAGTAGACTTATAAAGCCCTCCCAAGACCTTCTGTGAGGCATGTAAAGACTCATTGGATGATGAATGCCAAACAGCAGGGTCCAGGTCCAGTTGCCACTGATCAGCTGGGCAGTTGCAGGCAAAGACCTCTTATAGCTTGTTGTAAAACTGTAGCTTAAACAAGAGGTCAGCCTTATGACCGTTTGAGTCCACTTCTATGTCCTGGGTATAATTTTTATTAGTTTAGACTGGATGGTTCCT
This sequence comes from Pleurodeles waltl, assembly GCF_031143425.1. Classification (NCBI taxonomy): domain Eukaryota; kingdom Metazoa; phylum Chordata; class Amphibia; order Caudata; family Salamandridae; genus Pleurodeles; species Pleurodeles waltl. The sequence goes on from NC_090445.1 coordinate 1,544,135,501, forward strand.
ACTGCAGAAGGACCAAGACTAATTTGCTTAAGGCGAGCCTCTGCCTAGAATGGCACAGTGGACAAAAATGATGGTCTGTAATGTGACTGAAGCGAGTACCTGTGGCTGAGATTAATTCAAGCATTCCTTTCATAATTTTTAGGGTCGAGCGCAAAGCGCTCCATCCCTGGTGTAATCTCTCTGTGGGCTTTTAACCACACCCATGTCAAGCCCATCAGTTTGGTTGGTTCTTGGGTTTGCCTTTTTTAAATGAGCTTGATTTAATTAGTGAAAGGCATGCATACGTCATGCCTTTTCTGGTGTTTAGCCCACCTCGAGCACACCGACCAACTACTGAAAACATACGAGGCTACATGTTTTCTATATAGTTTCTGCATTTTTTTTCTCTTTATTTCGTAGGCAGTGTGATCTCGCGGGGTAGTATTAGAGCGCTTTGCATGAAATCAAACTTGTTACATGGATATTTGCACTTTTGCCAATACGTTTCACTGCAAGCGAACTTCTGTTTCCTTTTGTGTGTTTGCTTTGCGCTCATAGTGGCCATTGGCTCGCTTATGTGAAACTGTTTTACTTTTCAGTTTATGTGGCAAGAAAAGTCTGGTTAGGAGTTTACAACGTTAATAGCTTTAACTTGAGTAAACGTGAGACCCATTGCATTGGAAATGCTTGTTATTTTTGCAGTACGTTTATATATTGTCTTTCATCTGCACCCTGTTCATGAGTTTCATCAAAATCATCAACTTAGTTGTCCTGGGTATGTGAGAGCAGGTCAAGTCCTTCAGGGCTCTGCTCAGGTCGCAGACAGCAGGTCTAGTCCCCTTTTGATCTTACTACATGTCTAGTTGTGTTCTGAAGTGTGTGTGTGTTTCCTGGTGAGAGCCACATTCTTGCTTGGCACGAGCAAGTGTGTCAGAATGACTCCTGGTCACGCCTTAACCAATGGGGTCTTTGACCACACTAAACTTGGCATCTGACGATTGTGTGTAGGGAGTGTACTATGGTAATCTTAGTGTCCTCCCACGTCTAAAACTCCAATAAGAAGCAGCTCTTGTACTCCCAAGAAATCCAGAGACAAGAGCCTGGTTGAACAGATGTTGACTTTTCGAACAACTAAACAGTGGATACACAAGAATTATTTTGCCATCCTATTTCCCTGCCTTTTAACTGTGTACTGACTGTTGTATGTAAAACCCAAAGACAGAATTCTGGTGAGACAAAGCAGGGTTCTTCCGCAACCCAACAGCAGATACCCAAGATTTATCTTAGAATCTGGTTCTCTGCCTTTCAGATGTACCCCCTTAAGGTGTTATATGTAAACCCAGCTGATGTCCTCAGCCGCCTTCCAGCATTTTCTGTGGAATTCAGAGGCGTTCTCTGCCCATTCAAGTCAATCTTTAATTTCCTCCTGGAGGCATTACATATTTTCCACACCTATTGAAAAGCAATAACTGGCTGCAAGAAAGTGGTGAGCAAATACAAATTAGTCTTTGGGAACTTCAGGCTGGGAAAAAATAACTTTCTAAAAGTTACTACTCTTTAATATTTATTAAAAATCTGACTCCACTATTGAATTGGGATTTCTGATAATTATTCAAAGTAGTTGTTTATTTTTCTAACTAGTCCCTTCCAGAGATACATTATTAATGTTTTAAGCTGTGCACTGGTTTTCTACATAAGACAGCTAAGCAGCCTGCCACTGTGAAAATACTTTTTCGGGCCTTGTTACTGTAGAGATATGGTGACATAAACATTCTACATTTCCTATTTATAAATACCATGCACCATCAGTCTTAAAGAAATCTTCTCACCCACTCACTTTGGCAAGTCATATTTTATCAGGCTGAGATATCTTTAACAGCAGTATGTGATCACCATAGCTAGTGCCTCGAGAAGACTCCTTCGATGAAAAATAACGTGCATGCATCCGGGCCCAACACTAGATGGCAGGATTATGTGGGCATGTGCATATACAGCACTACCTGACACAAACAAATGCTTACAGGGTAAGTAACATTTTCCTATCTTCTCACATTTGCATTCAAAGGCAGAGGTCAAATGTCAGCTTATGTCTTCTTAGAAATTGCTGTTTATTTTATCCTGGAGAGTGGTGTTTACAAAATGCTTTTAACTTTGCAGTCAGAGAAAGAAAGGTAAACTGAACTATTTGACCTTCATGCTGGCGTACAGGCAGTGTGAAATTAAATTTTGTAAGATGTCACGTTTTTTCTAACACACCAGCATTTAAATAGCTTGTAAGTGGACTGTATAACTATTTTAAAGTATATTAGCAGTTTGGAAAACATTATTTTGTTATTTTGAAGTGTGATGGAAACAAAGATTTGATACGATTAAAGGAAGCTGAACCTCTGTGTGGTGCACTAAAAACAAGTACACTGTGCAGAGAGCCCAGTGGATCCCCATTTGTTTTGGAGAGACAAAAGTAGACAATACTAACGCTCTATTTGTGGTAGTGTGGGCGACCAATTATGCTAAGCTTTTGTTGTACTCATAGAGGCATAAATGAGACATCCATTCAAAGAATAAACCCGAGACCAATTTATATTAATTATACTTCTTTTTGTATGACTTTAGAAACCAAGAACTTTGTTTTAAAGTAGTACGTTTTTAAGTAAAAATACTTTTCAATTATAGAAGTAGACAGTGCAATTTTCGAGTTTGTTAACCTATGGAAGGTAAACAATGTTCACCAAACACACAGTTATCACGACTTATGAAGCCAATTGCAGAGAGTTAAGGTAAGTACTAGGCACAGATTAGGACCACACCAGCAGGTCACACCGGGCAACACTTTGGCAGCCAGGTACAGTAAGCAGTCTGGTGCCCAGTGGTTGTCGGTGGTGATTGGTAGTCGTGCAAACAGGATGCAGACTCTGTCCAGGGAGCCAGTCAGGGACAACAAACAGGTAGGTCACAAATATGGGGTGCTCGGGGACGTAGATGCACCTTTGGTCCTCTTCTCCAAGGCCCAGGGGCAACGATGCAGGGGTGTCCTTTAGTGTTGAGTTTCCGTATCTGAGAGCACTTGTGGTTAAGCGGGTCCAGTGTGTTGAGGCTGCAGGTGTTGTTGTGAAGTCCAAGAGGGGTGAAACCCCAGTGGATACGAGTTCAGGGGAGCCGGGGGGACATCATTGGCACCAGTGACCCACTTCAGATCGGGTTGAAGGCGAGGTGTGCTGTGGTTGCTGGTGGTGTTGGGTTTTCTCTCACCCCAAGGCCACAGAAGATGGGGGCCTGCCTGCAAAGTCTGCAGGCAGCTTGGGGGGAGTCCAGGAGGGGTGAAACCACAATGGACTCAGACCCTTGGGAGCTGAGGAACCTTGTTGGCACTGATGGCCCACTCTAACTTGGGTCGGTGACGGTGGGTGCTTTGGTCAGTTAGGGTGTAAGGTCTTTGCAGGCCTGGAGGCTGCAGGTCATTTCCTGGGATATTGTTGGAGAGCGGGGTCCCTCTGGGTGGCACAGCTGGTGCTGCGGCGCTTGGGGACCATTTACTAGGTAATTACAGAGGGTGCTAAAGAGTGTGTCAATTGTGGAGGACAACTGTGCAGTTTTGGGAAAGAGCTCTGGCACTGGAGACTTGGTTAGCAGGGACCTGGTTAGGAGGGACCCAGTGCACCTTCAGTCGAAATCACATCAGATACCAGGTAAAATGTGGGGGCTAACCATGCCAAAAAGGGTGTTTTCCTGCACAAATCAAAACAAATAAATCACTTTACTTGGTGATGTGCAAATGATAAATATTTGCTCAAACCTGATTTCCACACAATATGGTTTGTAGTTTTATCATTAAAACTGCATGTCAGTGGGAAAGTGTGTGACCAGTACAATGGAAATGTACTGTCTGTAAATGACCATGCACTACAACAGCATGCTTTAGTGATATATGTATTTAAAGAGAATTTTTAAACTTGAACTGAGAAACATTCCTGCCCCACGCTGATGACAAAGCTATTAGTGAGCTAAGAGACACATATGGGGCCATGAGTACCCTGTATGTGGGCTACATCTGTATTAAACATGGAGAAAAAGTTGAGACTATTAAGTCAGCAAAAATAAGTTTTGTACAGCAGACATAATGAACTCACGTATTTGAAGTTGCTCTCATATGTGATCATGAAGAAAAAGGCGACTCCATGAAATAAAACATTTTCCTAGGATCACACAATTTGAGAACAGTTTATGGGTAAACCGCATTACAGTTAGGTTGACTAGATTTTTCAGGTCACTAGACCTGCTGGTCTGTTAACATTTTTAAACATTTTGGACACCTGACCCTAACTTGTCAACTAAATGTTTACATTGGTATGACTTACTAATATTTGAAAGGGTTTATTTTGACAGTTTGTGTAAGAAAGTCACTTTTTTTGGCATGGTTATCCCCACTTTTTGCCTTCCGTCAGAGTGTTTTGACTGTTTCCACTGGGATCCTGCTAACCCGGACCCTAGTGATTGTGCTCTCTCCCTCTAAATGGGGTTGCCTAAGACTTTGCACAGCCCATACTTGGCATACTGGTGCCCCCATGTAAGTCCCTAGTGTATGGTACTTAGGTACCCAGGGCATTGGGACACCAGGGTTCCCCATGGGCTGCAGCGTGTATTGTGCCACCCATGGGAGCCCATGCAAAATGTGTCTGCAGGCCTGCCGTTGCAGCCTGTGTGAAAAGGTGCATGCACCCTTTCACTACAGGTCACTGTAAGTCACCCCTATGGTAGGCTGTCGTAGCCCAGAGGGCAGGGTGTAGGTACCTGTGTGTGAGAGCACCCCTGCCTGAGTAGAGGTGCCCCTGCGAATTCCAGCTTCTCTTTCCTGGACTTCGTAAGTGCTGGGAAGCCATTTTACCTGTGTACTGGACCAGTGTCCAGCTACATAATGGTAACTTTAAACCTGGGAATGTTTGATATCAAACATGTCTGAATCATACCGCAATACTGTTGCCAATATTGGTATATGATTATGAGTACTTTGTGGGTTCCTTAGAGGACTTTCAGGTTTTTGCAAGCAGCCTGCGCTGCTGCCACCCTCCGGACGGGTTTCTGCCCTCCTGCTGTTTGACCAGTTCAAGCAAGGGAAGGCAGAACAAAGGAATTCCTGTGCTAGAGGGAGGCAACACCCTCTCCCCTTGGAAATAGGTGTGACATGGCTTGGGGGGAGGGTGGGGGTCGCATCCCCAAGCCACTGTTATGCTTTGAAGCACATTTGGTGCCCTCCTTGCATAAACTGGTTTGCACCAGTCCAGGGACCCCTGTCCCTGCTCTGGCACGACACTGGACAAAGGAAAGGGGAGTGACCACTTCCCTGTCCATCCCCACCCTAGGAGTGGTGCCCAGAGCTCCTCCAGGTGGCAACTTGAATCTGCCATCTTGAATCTAATGTGGGCAAAGGCCCCTGGGAGCACCTGTGTGGCCAGGTAGGTGATCTCTCCATCCCCTCCTAATAGGTGGACACCCTGCTAGTGACCAATGGCCCTTCCTGGGCTATTTAAGGTCTCCTTTTGGGTGGGTCCTCAAATTCGACATGCAGGACTGCTCTGCATCATTTACTTCATCTTCTGGCCACTGGGACTGTCACTGGACCCTCCAGGAACCGACAATCTGCAACTAAAAGATTAAGAAGGAACCTCCCTTTGAGTGAAGGAGTCATTCCCCTGCATCCTCGGGCACCATATGCAGCGACAATTGGCTGCATGGATCTCTCCTCTGGAGCTGCGTGGATCCTGCATCACAGGTGGTGGTCAGGAGTGGTCCCCTTGGTCCTCTCTACCAGCTGTCCAACTTTGGAGACTGTAAGCCCTTGCCTTTCCTTGCAGGACAGTATCCCTGTGCACCGCGACTCTTGCAGCTACCAAGGCTTGCTTGTTCCTCCCCAAGGGATCCTCAGGCTTCGTTTAGCCCCGGCCTCCAGCACTTCTTCCTGCAGCGCACAGGATCCTGCCTGCAGCTCCAGCAACGTGGGACACTCCTCCAGGTGTGCTGAGTAGAGCTCTCTGCGACTTATGTGCCTACTGCCAGTGGGTTGCAGGTGGGGTCTGCCTCCTCTTCTTGTGACTCTCCCAGCTGCTGAGGGTCACCCCGGACTAACCTCCTTGGGTCTAGTCCCCTGAACCTTGCTGATCCTCTTCAGCCTTGCAAACCTTCTTGTCCGTCTTTTGCATTTGCCAAGGCTTGTTGGTGGTTTTCCAGCCCCACTAACCGACTGCATCACAACCGCCGACATGGCACATCACTTCTGGAACTCCTCTTCAGCTCCTGTGCTGCACTGCTGACCTTCTTCGTCCACCGTCAACCTCATGCTGCAGCCACAGAAGAGTGGGTAGTCGTTCCATGGTTGCACTGCACTATAGTGGATGGCATATTAGGTGCTGCAGCCCAGATAAATGGCATCTAACGTCCAGGCCTTGGGTACAATTTGTGACATATTCTAGGGCCTTATAGGTAAGTAATGTTTTTCCCCAGGCGTCAGACTGGAGCCGGAAGACTTTTCAGGAGCTTTTCCCCTGTTCACGGGTAGGTGCCATCGATCAGCTCCACGTCAGTCATCTGCATTGTCTGCAAAAGAAGTGATGTTGCAGTACCTGTATAGGGGCCACCAAGGTGCACTGGTGTCTGTTCTTTTCTTTGTGCACCATCCAGTGCTAATCATAGAGAAGAGCTAGCCTTGGTCAGTTTTTGACTGGACTTTTTGTCGATCCTTTTTGAGGCTTACCTCCTGGTGGGTCAAGGACGTCATCACGCAAGATTGGTTTTAAGCCTGTCTGCCAATGTTGGGGACAGAACCGCATTACGTCTGTCGTTGGTGTTTGGAGCATAACCACGACCCGAAGCCATACTATGGCCAGACCTTGCATCCGAAGGCTTTGAGAGAGAGGTTCCTAAAGCTGATGGCGCCACGGCTTGCGACTCCACGCTGTAGGAAGTTGGCTCTCTATATCGTGCACTAAAATTGAGTAGACAGTGCAGAGAGTCCAGTGGATCCCCAAAAGCTTGCAGAGGCAGAAATAGATAGGTCTAATGCTCTATTTTTGGTAGTGTGGGCGAGCAGTTAGGCTGATCTATGAATCATGTTCAGCATTTGTTGTACTCACAGCAATAAATAAGACACACACTCAAAGAGTAAATCGAGACCAATTTAGAAAAATAACTGTCGCTTTTACATATGCTTTGAACTTTAGATTAAAAATATTTTTCAGTTTAAAAAATCGACACAGTGCGATTTTCAGAGTCTTCAATGTTAACCTATGGGAGGAAAGCAAGAATGCAGTTTTGCAGGTAAGTACATGACTTACAAATCCAGTCTTCTGTGTAAGACTCAAATCGGTACCAAGAGTGCACCCACAGGGGCGGCCGGTGCACAGGTCAAATTCAGTCGGGTGTTCAATCTTAACCAGTGGAGACTGTGAGTGAACGAAGATGCACTGCTCATAGGTCAGTACAAGCGGCATCAGAGGTTGGTTTTGGTCAGTCAATCAGTATATGTAAAGCACAGCTACTCTCCTGTGAGGGTCTCAAGGCGCTGATGGGAGGGAAGCGGCCTCATCCGAAGAGCCATGTCTTGAGGTTCTTCCTGAAGATGTTGAGCGACGGGCTTTGTCTCGGGTGCAGGGGGCGGTTGTTCCAACTCTTCGCTGCAGTGTAGGTGAAAGATCATCCTCTGGCGGTGGTTTTGCAGATGCGGGGGATGGTGACAGAGCCATCTGGGCGGAGCGGAGTGATCTGGTGGGGGTGTGGAAGGGGACGCAGTTGTTAAGGTAGGCTGGACCTGCGTTGTGTATGGCCTTGTACTTGTGGGTGAGAAGCTTGAAGGTGATTCGCTTCTCAACCGGTAGCCAGTGGAGGGTTGTTGGAAGTTGTCTCTGTATGTACTATTTCAAAGTAAGAAATAGCATGCACAGAGTCCAAGGGTTCCCCTTAGAGGTACGATAGCGGCAAAAAGAGATAATTCTAATGCTCTATTTTGTGGTAGTGTGGTCGAGCAGTAGGCTTATCAGAGGGTAGTGTTAAGCATTTGTTGTACACACACAGGCAATAAATGAGGAACACACACTGAGACAATTCCAGGCCAATAGGTTTTTATATAGAAAAATATATTTTCTTAGTTTATTTTGAGAGCCACAGGTTCAAGATTTACAAACAATACTTTAAACGAAAGGTATTTCATTCCGGTATCTTAGGAACTTTGAATCAACACAATAGCATGTACAGTTGTGGCAAAAATGGCAGTAAGCTATTTTAAAAATGGTCCCTTAGTGCAAAATTCAACAGTTCCTGGGGGAAGTAAGTATTTGTTAGGTTCACAGGTAAGTAAAGCACTTACAGGGTTTAAAGTTGGGTCCAAGGTAACCCACCGTTGGGGGTTCAAGGCAACCCCAAAGTTACCACACTAGCAGCTCAGGGCTACTCAGGTGCAGAGGTCGAAGTGGTGCCCAAAACACATAGGCTTCAATGGAAATAGGGATGCCCCGGTTCCAGTCTGCCAGAAGGTAAGTACCTGCAACTTCGGAGGGCAGACCAGGGGGGTTTTGTAGGGCACCGGGGGGGACACAAGCAGGCACAGAAAGTACACCCTCAGCGGCACAGGGGCAGCCGGGTGCAGTGTGCAAACAAGTGTCTTGTTTGAAATAGGTTTCAATGGGAGACCTAGGGGTCTCTTCAGCGATGCAGGCATATAAGGGGGTGGGGGGTTCCTGGGGTTAGCCACCACCTGGGCTGGGAAGAGGGCCTCCTAGGGGTCGCTCCTGCACTGGAGTTCAGTTCCTTCAGGTCCTGGGGGCTGCGGGTGCAGTGTCTTTACCAGGCATCTGGTTCCTTGAAGCAGGCAGTCGTGGTCAGGGGGAGCCTCTGGATTCCCTCTGCAGGCGTCGCTGTGAGGGGTCAGAGGGGTAAACTCTGGCTACTCTTGGGTTCGCAGTCGCCGGGGAGTCCTCCCTGTAGTGTTAGTTTTCCGCAGGTCGAGCTAGGGGCGTCGGGTGCAGAGTGGAAAGTCTCACGTTTCCGGCGGGAAACGTGTGGTCTTTAAAAGTTGCTTCTTTGTTGCAAAGTTGCAGTTTCTTTGGAACAGGGCCGCTGTCCTCGGGAGTTCTTGGTCCTTTTAGATGCAGGGTAGTCCTCTGAGGCTTCAGAGGTCGCTGGACCCTGGGGGATGCGTCACTGTTGCAGTTTTTCTCGAAGTGGGGAGACAGGCAGGTAGGGCTGGGGCCAAAACAGTTGTCGTCTCCGTCTTCTCTGCAGGGCTTCAGGTCAGCAGTCCTTCTTCTAAGGTTGCAGGAATCTATCTTCCTAGGTTCTGGGGGCCCCTAATTACTCAATTTAGGGGTGTGTTTAGGTCTGGGAGGTTAGTAGCCAATGGCTACTAGTCCTGAGGGTGGCTACACCCTCTTTGTGCCTCCTCCTTGAGGGGAGGGGGGGCACATCCCTAATCCTATAGGGGGAATCCTCCATCTGCAAGATGGAGGATTTCTAAAAGTCAGAGTCACCTCAGTTCAGGACACCTTAGTCCTGAGTGGCCAGTGAATCCTACTTGTTTTTCTCATTATCTCCTCCGGCCTTGCCGCCAAAAGTGGGGCCGTGGCCGGAGGGGGCGGGCATCTCCACTAGCTGGGATGCCCTGTGGCGCTGTAACAAAAGGGGTGAGCCTTTGAGGCTCACCGCCAGGTGTTACAGTTTCTGCAGGGGGAGGTGAGAAGCACCTCCACCCAGTACAGGCGTTGTTACTAGCCACAGAGTAACAAAGGCACTCTCCCCATGTGGCCAGCTACATGTCTGAAGTGTGGCAGGCTGGCAAAAACTAGTCAGCCCACACTGGAGTCGGGTATGTTTTCAGGGGGCATCTCTAAGATGCCCTCTGGGTGTATTTCACAATACAATGTATACTGGCATTAGTATTCATTTTTTTGTGCTTAGAAGTTTGATACCAAACTTCACAGTTTTCAGTGTAGCCATTATGGTGCAGTGGAGTTCGTGTAGGACAGACTCCCAGACCATATACTCTTATGGCTACCCTGCACTTACAATGTCCAAGGTTTTGCTTAGACACTGTAGGGGCATAGTGCTCATGCACCGATGCCCTCACCTGTGGTATAGTGCACCCTGCCTTAGGGCTGTAAGGCCTGCTGGAGGGGTGACTTACCTATGCCATAGGCAGTGTGAGGTTGGCATGGCACTCTGAGGGAAGTGCCATGTCGACTTAGTCATTTTCTCCCCACCAGAACACACAAGCTGGCAAGCAGTGTGTATGTGCTGAGTGAGGGGTCCCCAGGGTGGCATAAGACATGCTGCAGCCCCTAGAGACCTTCCCTGGCATCAGGGCCCTTGGTACCAGGGGTACCAGTTACAAGTGGCTTACCTGAATGCCAGGGTGTGCCAATTGTGGAGACAAAGGTACAGTTTAGGGAAAGAACACTGGTGCTGGGGCCTGGTTAGCAGGCCTCAGCACACTTTCAAATCGTAACTTGGCATCAGCAAAGGCAAAAAGTCAGGGGGTAACCATGCCAAGGAGGCATTTCCTTACAAGGGTCCTTAGGTGTTGGGAGATGTGTAGTGGACGAGGGAGGTCCAGAATGAGTCTGGCGGCAACGTTCTGGATGAGTTGAGGTTTTTTGATGTTCCTAGTTGAGGTGCTGGTGTGTAGAGGGTGTTGCCGTAGTCGAGCTTGCTCGTGACTAAGGCGTGGGAGACTGTTCTGCGTCAGTCTGCTCTGATCCATCTGAAGATCTTCTGGAGTTTGCGGACTATGTGCCAGCAGGATGAGGCGACTGAGTTTATCTGGCGGGTCATAGATAGGGAGGAGTCTAGGATGATTCCTAAGTTGCGGGTGTGCTTGGTCGTTGCAGGGTGGGGTGCTGACGGATGTGGGCCACAAGGAGTCGCCCCAAGTTGAGGTGGCGTTTCCAAAGATGATGAGCTCCGTCTTGTCAGAGTTGTGATTGAGGCAGCTTTCCCTCACCCAGGTGGCTATGGCTTCCATTCCTGTGTGAAAGTTTCTTTTGGCCATGTCTGGGTCTTCGGTGAGGGAAATGATGAGTTGTGTGTCATCGACATATGACACAATGTTATACCGTGGCTTCTGATGATGGCAGCAAGAGGGCCCATGTTTACATTAAACAGTGTGGGACTCAGTGAGGATCCTTGGGGAACTCGGCAGTTGACTCCTGTGGGTCTGGAGGTGTAGGGCGGGAGTCTGACCCTTTGCGTCCTCCCGGAGAGGAAGGAGTGGATCTATTCCAGGGCTCTATCGCGGATTCCTTTTTCATGGAGTCTGGTGCGCAGGGTGCTGTGGGAGACCGTGTCGAAAGCTGCTGAGAGGTTGAGGACTATGAGTGCTGTGGTGTGGCAAAGGCTAGGAGTAATCAGATGTAATCAGATGTCATCGGTGGCTGCCAGGAGAGCTGTCTCAATGCTGTGATTGCTGCGGAAGCTGAACTGGGAGCTGTCCAGGAAGTTGTTGGCCTCGATTAAATTCCATAGTTGTGCGTTGATTGCCTTCTCTAGTACTCTGACGGGGTAGGGTAGCAGCGAGATGGGCCGGAAATTATTTCATTCTGATCGGTCGTCCGACAAGGCAGCACCTAACTTACACCCTTAAGCGGCACACTGGTGGCCAGGTGCTTAGTGCCAACACAGCATTGGGTGCCCAAAGTTAACCAATGAAGATAGTGGGTAGCAGAAGATGCGCTGCTCCCTGGTGAGGAGAGCGGGGTGAGGGGTCGACCTCCTGGAGTTGAGGTACGTGCAAGGCGAGGGGCCACAAGGCCCCACCAAACTTACACCCTTAGTGGCACAGTGGCAGCTGGATGCAGAATGCCAACACAGTGTCTGGCGCCCTGTGTTATCCAGTGGAGGAGATCAGTTTCTGAAACAGGCTGCAGGCTGTGGCCCGGAGGCCTGGCGAGGACAACCCACAGCTGCCCAGGTAAGTGGAGGTGTCAGGGTTTAGAGGGACACCGACAGTACAGCTCCCCAATTCCCAGGGGCTCCGGGTGCAGTGGTCTCTTTTGGCGTTGGAAACAGCTTACCGGTCAGGCTGTGGTCGGGGGTAGTCTTCAGACTGGGCTTGCAGGTATCGCTGTGAAGTTCGGCAGGGGTCAGGGCACGGTGGACTCTTGTTCAGAAGCATTGGTGAACCTTCACAGGACCGGTGGGCCACTTGGACTCTGGCCATTGGCGTTGGATGCAGAGGTGGATCCAGAGGCAGTTCCTGCAGTTCCTCAGGCAGACAACTTCTTCCTTAGAGTTGGTTTCTTTTGGACAGGCCTCTGTCTATGGGAGTTCTTGGTCTTTATTGCAGGCAGGTAGTCCTCCCAAGGCTTTGGAGGTTGCTGGGTTGCAGGACAAGTCATCTTTTAGCGTAGGTTGTTCGAAGGCTGCAAACAGCATGATAGGGATGGAGCCAAGTCAGTTGGTGTCTTCAGTCGTCTCTGCTGGTGTGAGTCTGTGGTGTCCAGCTCCTCTTTGGTTGACAGAAATCTGAGTTCTAGTTTTCAGAGGTGCCACCTAAATACTGAATTTAGTGGTGTTACAGGGAGTGCCAGATGGTAGCCAATGGGATGACTACCTTCAGGGTGACTACACCCTTCTTATGACCACTTCCTTAAGGAAGTGGGCATAGCCCTAGCCCTATTGGCCTAATTCCTTCCACACCAGATGGAGGAATTTAAAAAGTAGCATCCACTGAAGCTTGTCCACCTTAGGCGTGGTACTTTAATGAAGTGGGCACTCCTCCTAATTTAACTAATTTTCCCACCTGTGCTGCCACCAAAAGTGGGGTCTGGACAGGGGGTTGGTCATCTCCACAGTGGGAGGCTGGCCTGGTATGTGGTGAGCACCTCTGGTGTTGTTAACTTTTACCAGGTACCCCCTATTAGTGAGGTTTATGCAGCGCCTAGGAAGCCAGGGCTCTCTAGAGGTAGCTGTGGATGAGCAGCCAAGACTTATCTTGGAGACATGCAAAGCTGGCGCAATACTACTCTAGTCGCACAGCACTTACACACATGAAAGAACCACACAGTGTTACAAAAATAAAGGTACTTTATTATGGTAACACAAATACTAAAATAAAGTTTAGGCAATGCTCCAACTAGAGGTAAGTAGACACACTATTATATGCACAAAAGTAATCCGTAAATAACATAGAAAGTAATAGGCATTGGTAAACGTAATAGCAAATAATGAGGGCCTTAGGGGAGGGCCAAACCATATCCTAAAGAAGTGGAATGTGAACGGCAGTCCCCCACCCAAGAAAGTGAAATCAGTAAAAGGGAGCTGGAGGAACTGGGAACCTCAATAGGTGACTACTATAGTGACCCCCAGCAGAGCAGAGGTATGTACCTGGCTTTTCCCAAAACAATCAGGATTACTTTGGAAAAGGATTGTGCAGGACCCAGACAATACTGGAAGAAACCAAAGGTGGATCCTGACAGGAGAGGACTTGCAAAGGAAGGGGACTGACTAGTTCAAGTTGGAGTTTCCAGTTGTGGCAGTAGCCACTACCCACCCTTCTATGGATGCAGGACCAGGCCAACAGTGGATCAAGAAAGTCAGCAGTGCTGCACAGGAGAAGAAGAGGAGTTCCAGAGGTGATGCAAGTGATGTCTTGCGTTGGTTGTGATGCAGTCAGTCAGTCAGTGGTGCTGGAAAACCACCAACAAGTCTTGGCAAATGAGAGAGTTGGAGAAGAAGGCTTTGCAAGGCTGAAGAGGACCAGGAGGGTCCAGGAGACTCTGCTCATGGAGGGGTGTCCGAAGTGACCCACGCCAGCTTGGAGAGCCGCAAAAAGAGGGTTCCACCCCCACACACAACCCACTGCAGCAGGCACAGGAGTTGCAGTGAGGCCCACTAAGCACACCTGAAAAAGTGTCCCACGTCGCTGGAGCAGCAGGCAGGAGACTGTGCGTTTCAGGAAAGGTGCTGGAGGCCGGGGTTACATGGAGGCTGAAGATCTTTTGAAGAAGGAACAAACTAGTCTTGGTAGCTGCAAGAGTTGCTGCGCACAGAGTTACTGTCCTGTCAGGAGAGGCAAGGACTTACCGTCTCGAAAAAGTTGGACAGCTGGTAGAGAGGGCCAAGGAGACAACTCCAGATGACCAACTGTGATGCCGGATCCATGCAGCTCCTTAGGAGACAAGATTCACGCAGCCGGTCATCGTTGCAGTTGGTGCTTGCAGGTGCAGGGTAGTGACTCCTTCACTCCAAGGGAGGTTCCTTCTTACTCCCCTTCTTACTTCTTATGCAGGATGAAGATGTGCCGCCCTCAGGAAATGCACAGCTGGGGAAATGTTGCAGTTCCTGTAAGGAGCCAGAGGAACAATGTTGCAGAGCGGAGTCTTCACTGTGGTTGCAGATTGTCGGTTCCTGGAGGGGCCAGTGGCAGTCCCAGTGGCAAGAAGATGAAGTAAATGATGCAGAGGAGTCCTGCTGGAATCTTGCAAGTCCAGTCTGAGGACCTGCCCAAGAGCAAGACCATAAATAGCCCAGGAAGGGGGGATTGGTCACCTAGCAGGGAGTCCACCTAGTAGGATGGGGGTGTTATGTCACGTACCTGACCTGGCCACTCAGATGTTCCCAGGAGCCTCTGCCCACCTTGGATTCATGATGGTAGAATCAAGTTCCCACCTGGAGGAACTCTGGGCACCATGCCTAGGGTGGGGATGGACAGGGGAGTGGTCACTCACCTTTCCTTTGTCCAGTTTCGTGCCAGAGCAGGGAACCGGGTCCCTGGACTGGTGCAAACCGGTTTATGCAAGGAGGGCACCAAATGTGCCCATCAAAGCATAACGGTGGCTTGGGGACGCTATCCCTCCCAAGCCATGTCACACCTATTTCCAAGGGGAGATGGTGTTGCTCCCTCTCCCACAGGAAATCCTTTGTTCTACCTCCCACTGCCTGTTCTTGTCAAGCAGCAGGAAAGCAGAAACCCAACTGAAGGGTGGCAGCAGCGCGGGCTGCCTGCAAAATCTTAAAAGACTGGTATCAGCAATACTGGTGGTTTTCTAAGCAGCCCCCAGAGTGCATGGAATCATACAACCAATGCTGGCAACAGTATTGGGGTAAGATTCCGACATGTTTGATGCCAAACATGCCCAGGTTCGAAGTTACCATTATGTAGTTGGACACACAGGTAAACACATGGGTAAAATGGCTTCCCCGTACTTATGAAGTCCAATACAATGGAGCTGGAGTTCGAGGCACCTCTGCTCATGCAGGGGTGCCCTCACACACAGGTATCTGCACCCTGCCCTCTGGGATAGGAGGGCCTACCATAGGGTGGCTTACAGTGACCTGGTGCAGTGACCTGTAGTGAAAGGGTGCATTAATCTTTTCATGCAGGCTGCAATGGCAGGCCTGCAGACACATTTTGCATGGGCTGACTCCCATGGGTGGCACAATACATGCTGCAACCCATGAGGTACCCCTGGTTTCCCAATGTCCTGGGTGCCTAAGTACAATATACTAGGGACTTACCAGGGGGCACCTGTATGCCAATTGTGGGGTGTAGAAGGGCCTAGACAACCAAATTTAGAGGAGATATCACAGTCACTGGGGTCCTAGTTAGCAAGATCCCAGTGAACACAATCACAACACACTGACAGCAGGCAAAAAGTGGGGGTAACCATGCCAAAAAGAGGGTACTTTCCTACATCCACCATCTGGAGAGACCTGGGTCGCATTACAAAGGCGGTAAGACATTTGAAGCTCCCAGTCCTGGATTGTCAATCCTGGCTGGGAGAGGAAGGAGAGGAGGACACACCACTGCCCAGAGCAGGCCTTTGTTCTGAGCCCTCGAGAGCATTGGCTCTCACCTGAGTGGACCAGAACTCTAAGGTGGTTGCACTGGTTTTGACCAGTCAGTGCCTACGCTAGAAGTTGGTAGGTTTTCAGGGTACACCTCTAAGGTGCCTTCTGAGTGCATGCATTAATAAATCCATCACTGGATTCAGTGAGGGTTTATTAATACGAGATGTTTGATACCAAATATCCATATTTTCAGTGAAGCCATCATGTAGCTGGGGAACTCGTAATGGCCAGTGTCCAGCGCATGTACTTAAAATGGCCTCTTTGTTCACTTGCCCTGTCTGAGAATCAACAAAGACATAACAGTGGCATGTCTGCTCATGCAGGTATGCTCTTACATGTAATATAATGCACTGTGCCTTCAGGGCTGGAAGGCCTGTTAGAGGGGTGACTTAAATTTATTGCATGCAGTGTAAAAGGTGACAGGGAACACGGGCTGTTTTGTGTTTTCAGTTTAGTTATGCACCAAGACACGCAGCCTGCAAAAGAAGCACTGGATGCACTTAGTAAGAGGATCCCTGAGGGTGACACAATTCGTGGTACAGCCTCAGGGGCCTTCCTTTATTAACCCATGCCCTAGGTGCCAGGGCTACCCTTTATTAGGGACTTACAGTGGATAGCTAAAAGTTTGCCAGTTGGGAAAAATGACTGTGCAGTTTTGGGGAAAGATATCTGGCACTGGGGACCTGGCATGCAGGGACCCAGTGCACATTCAGTTGAAATTGCACCAGAAAGCAGGCAAAATGTGGGGCGTGACCATGTCAAAAGAGGCACTTTCCTACACTGCAGGTTGAGGTCTCAGTTGATGGGAAGTTCCTAGGACCAGTCACAGAGCCTAAAGTCCTCTGTATCCCACTCCAAGTCCTCGGGACGATCAGGTAAGTCGTGGCACAAGAAGAAAAGCAAGAAATGTAAGCGTTTTTTAACTTCTAGTCGTCCATCAGCCGACACACTGAGTGCGTGTCCGCATTCTCGACCTTGTTCCTTAGAACCTGCACCTGGACCGACTCTGCCCCTCCCCAACTTACAGGGTCCGGAGCGACCCCTGTCCAGCTTAAGAAGTTTTGTAAGCCATGTGGCTCACTTTTGGTCAGTCTGATCCCATTGGCCCACCTTTGCGGCCCACTGGGTTTGGAAGGGGGTCCACTTGGTTCCACACAAGCGGCTTTGGACTCTGCTCCAGTGGGCCCCCGATCTATTCCTTAATCCGGACCAATGCCGGTCGTGCCATCACGACCTTCCCCGGCTCCAGTACCGATGCGGACGCTCCCAATGACCACATTGTCATCCCTGATTCAGACATGGAGTCAGGGGGGTGTCACACAACGTCGACCCCAGTGCCGACAAGAGCCTTGCCTCATAGGTTGGAGCTGGAGGAGGATGGGGGTGGGGTGGTGGGGAGGGCTCCTGGCCCTTTAAGCATACCAGCCCTGTGAGGAAGAAATGGATTGACTTGAGCATTTGTGTGAAGCTAGTGGACTGGATTAATCTCCAGATACTGGTATGCTTTCTCCCCCTATCTTGGCTACGGAGGAGGGAGCGTCTTATGTAATGGTGGTGAGGAGAGCAGCTGATGTCTTAGACCTTCAGCTACCCTTTGTGACAGTCAAGACTATTCTCTTGACATAGTTGTTGCCACCGGGAGCTTACACTTCCAAACCCCTGCTTCTGTTCATTGATGCCATCACGGATGTCCTTTTGGATACCTGGTCCAAACCCAGCACAGGGGCTCATGTGAATAGGACTATTGCATGCTGCCTTTGCTCCACACCTGGGGACCAAACCTTCCTCACGCAACACCCTCCCCATTAGAACTTTGTAGTCCAAGCCTCAACTTCCCACAGGGCTTTCCCTACTGCTCTCCCAGAAAGGGAATCCAAGAGGTTGGACTCATTTGAGAAGAAGATGTTTTCTTCCAACAACCTGGCATTGCAATTCGTCAACACTGCATGCCTTTTAGGCCATTATTCCCATTCTCTGTGAGAAACAGTTGCGCAAGTGCTTACACAGGTTCTGGAGGAGGCCTGGACTGTACTCTCTCAGGCTGTTGCCGATGGGAGAGAGACAGCAAAATTCACAATTTGTTGCAGACTTGACCCGACTGACTCGTGAGGCAAATCGGTTCCCGTGACTGGCTGAAGAGGTCTGCCTTTTCCAGGGATGTCCAAACTTCCCATATGGGCATGCCCTTCAATGGCACCCTTGTCTTCAGGGGCAAGGCAGATTTGGCGTTTGACTGCTATAAGGATACTCTGGCAACGGTCAGGTCCTTCGACCTCGCGGCAGCCCCCCTTCTCAACCAACCTGCCTTTTGCTCCTTTTGTGGCTACAGAAGTGTGTTCCAGCCGCATCAATTCTCGCTCCGTCACCATGCCTCAAATGCTTTTCAGCCTCTGCATAGACGAGGTTGCAGTACCCTTCGCCCTTATGGGTCAAGTGGCCGTGGTCTGGTTAGTCCTCCATTCCCCCACCTCTTCGCCCCCCACAAAAAGCAGCTGCCTCAAAACCCTCCTAGTCTGCACCTTTACCCTCACAGGCACCCAGTTGACGGCAGGTTTTGCCATCACTTGCCCCACTGGCAGTCCATAACATTGGACAGCTGGGTTTGCAGATTGCCAGAATGGGCACCTCCCTCCCCTTCAAAACTATCCCTCTCTCCATGCCACCATCTCATGACCTGATAGCGCAGGATCATCTGTCACTTCTCCGCTAGGAAATCGTGCGTCTCTTGGCCAAGGGAGCCATAGCGAGGGTTCCAGTGCCAGAAGTAGGCTGAGGTTGTTATTCTCACTACTTTATGGATCTCGAATAGGCCTTTGCCATATTTTAGATCTACGAGCCCTTGCTTCCTTTCCTGAGAAGGACAAATTCAAAATGCTCTGGTTGGCCCAGGTCTTGTCTACCCTGGACCCAGGAGGACTGGGTGGGTTCGCAGGACTCGCAGGATGCTTACTTCACATCCCCGTGGTAGGAAGCTGGCTCTGTATATACTATATCCAAATGAGATATAGTGTGCACAGAGTCAAGGGGTTCCCCAGAGACTTTAGATGCTTAAGTATATAATACTAATGCTCTCTTTTGTGATAGTGTGGTCGAGCAGTTAGGCTTATCAGAGGGTGGTACAAAGCCTTTGTTTTTACACACACAGACAATAGAAGAAGCACACACTCAATGACTTAACTCCAGACCAATGGTTTTAATATAGCAAAAATATATTTTCTTAATTTATTTTTAGAACAACAAGATTCAGGTTGCAGGTAAGTACTAAAATAGATTCGTATTTCACATATGCATCAACAATATTTTGTTTGAAATCAATAAGTTAGATGGTTTTTAAATATTGACAATCTGTTTTAAGAATGGTGTCTGTGCAATTTTCAGAAGGAGTTCCTGGTGGGAAGAAAAGTTAGATTGTTTTACAGGTAAGTACAACACTTAGAGTTTCAGTCTCCAAAGGTTAGGAAGTCCACAGGTTGGGGTTCAAGTTAACCCCAAACACCCACCACCAGCAACACGGGGCCGGTCGGTTGCAGAGGTAAAAGTGTAAACATAATTAACATGGGCTGCTATGGAGACTGGGGCACTCGGTTTCAGATCTGTAGGCAGGTAAGTACCTGTGACTTAGGAGGGCAGACCTGGGGGGTTTAGAGGGGCACTGGGGGGGTAAGGGGCACAAGTAAGCACCAAACATACATCCTCAGCAGCACTGGGGCGGCCATGTGCAGGGTGCCAACAAGACGTCGGGTCTCCAATGGTTCGTGTGAGGGGAACCTGGGGGTCACTCAGAGGCTGCAGGTGAGGTCCAGAGGTTCGTCTTGAGCAAACCACCGGCTGGACAAGGAGGAGGGTCGCCTGCTGAACTTCGCTGCACTGAGTTTCGGTTTCTCCAAGGCCTGGCGGCTGGAGCTTTTGTGGTCAGGGGGGTCCTAGGGATTCTATCTGCAGATGTCGTCGTGGAGGGGTGGAGAGGTCGACCCAGGGTGGGCACTTGCTCAGAATCGCCTGGGGATCCTCTCTAGCTGGTGGACCACCTTGACACGGGCAGTTGGTATCTGGTGCAGAGTGGTTAGGACTCACATATTCAGAGTGAGGTTGGAGTCCTTAGTTGTTGGTTTCTTCTTGGACAGGGCCGCTGTCCACAGGAGTTCATGGTCCTTTCGAGTGTAGAGCTGTCCTCTGGAGCTTGGCAGAGGCCGCTGGCCCTGCTGGCTGCGTTTCTGTTCTCTTGCAGGTTCTTTGAAGCAGGAGACCGGCAGGTAGGGCTGGGGCCCAATCAGTTGTCATCTTCCTTCTCTGCTGGGAGTTTCAGCTAAGCAGTCCTTCTTGTCGGGTCACCAGGAGTCTGATGACTTGGGTTCAGGAAGGCCCCTAAATCCTAGATTTAGGGGAGTTTTAAGGGTCAGAGGGCAGTAGCCAATGTCTGCTGTCCCTGAGGGTGGCTACACCCTCGTTGTGCCCACTCCCCTTGGGGAGGGGAGGGGAGGCACAAACCTAATCCTGTTCCTAATCCAAACCAAGATGGAGGATTCTGCAGAGAGGGAGTCACCTCAGCTCTGGACAGCTTAGGGGTGGTCCTGGCTGGGGTGGTCACACCTCCCTGTTTTCCCTAATTTACCCGACGGACTTGCTGCCAAAAGTGGGGCTTTGTCCGGAGGTCGGGCAGCTCCACTAGCAGGAGTGCCCTGGGCACTGTAATCTGAGGCTTGAGCCTATGATGCTCTCTGCCAGGTGTTACAGTTCCTGTAGGGGGGAGGTGCGGAGCACCTCCACCCAGGACAGGCTTTTTCTGGCCACAGAGTGCACAAAGGCACTCACCTCATGTGGTCAAAGACTTGTCTGCAAGTGGGAGGCTGGCTCAAACACGTCAGTCCTACACTAGCAGTTTGGCTAACATACAGGGAGCATCTCTAAGATGCCCTCTTTTTGCAGTATTTAATAAATCCCATACTGGCATTTGTCGGGGTGTATTGTGTTGAGAAGTTTGATATCCAGTGTAGCCATTATGGAGCTGTGGAGTTCGTGATGAAAAACTCCCAGACGGTATACTCAGTATGGCTACACTGCACTTACAATGTCTAAGAATGGACTTGGACACTGTAGGGGGATATTGCTCATGCAGCTATGCCCTCACCTGTGATATAGTGCACCCTGCCTTAGGGCTGTCTTACCTATGCCACAGGCAGTACTTTTTGGGCATGGCACCCCAGGAGGGGTGCCATGTCGACTTTGCCTTTTTCTGACCTCCAGCACACACAAGCTGCAAGGCAGTGTATATGTGTTTGGTGAGGGGTCCCCTAGGGTTGCATTATACATCTTGCTGCCCTTAGGGACCTTCCCTGGCCACAGGGCCCTTGGTACCATTAACAAGGGACTTAACTGCGGGCCAGGGCTGTGCCAATTGTGGAACAAAGGTATAGATTTTGGGAAAGAACACTGGTGCTGGGGCCTGGTTAGCAGGATCCAGAACACTTTCAAAGTTGGCATCAACACTAGGGAAAAATTGGGGGTGTAACCATGCCATCAGTGGCACTTTCCTACACCAGTCTTGCCTGCCCACAGGCATGACCTGCGGTTTACTGTAGGCCACAAGCACTTTCAGTTTACCAAGCATCGCTTTGGACTTACCAGCAACCCTCGGGTGTTCACCAAGGCTCATCTGCAGAGATCAGTCTGTCTTGACGACTGGCTGTTGAGAGCGGGCTCGCCCCAGGCTTTTGTCTCTCACCTCCAGATTACAGTGGACCTTCTGCATTCGCTGGGGTTCACTGTCAACGTGCGAAAGACACACCTGTCTCGCAGATGCTCCCTTTCATTTGAGCTATTGTGGACACAATGTAGTTTCAGGTAAATTCTTCTGATCAGTGAGTCCAGGATATCAGGCTACAATACCGATATTTCGGCCTCTATCCTGGATTTCAGTGAGACTGATTCTGAGGCTGCTGAGCTTCCTGCATCCTGCTGGTAGCACATGCCTATGGGCATATGCATGCTCTGCAGTGGGACCTGAAGTTTCAGTGGGCCCAGCATTAGTGGGAATGTCTCCAACATGGTCCTGATCTCGAAGGGAACTGCGAAAGACGTGCAGTGGTGGGTAAAAAACTCTGATTAGATCAGAGGCAGACCCTACGCCCTTCCAGAATTAGATTTCACATTGTCACTTCTGGGATGGGGTGGCCATCTGGGACAGGTGGAGATCAGAAGACTCTGGTACAATCTGGACTCCACATCAACCTGCAGGAGCTCCAAGCGATCTGACTGGCATTGAAAGCCTTTCTACCCTCCATCAAGGGAAGGCTAGTGAAGGAGTTCACGAACAACACCTCTGCCATGTGGTATTGAAACAAACAAGGCGCGGTGGGGTCGTGAACTCTGTCAGTAGGGTTTATGCCTCTGGACATGGCTGAAACACCAGAGCATATCGGTAGGGGTTCAGCACCAGACGGGCTCTGTGAATGCCAGAGCAGACAAACTCATCTGAAAATGCCTAGCCGTTGACAAATGGCATCTACATCAGTAGGTGGCTCAAGATATCTTTTAGCAATGGGGAGAGCCTTGGTTAGATCTGTTTGTGTCTGCAGAGAACGCGCAGTGTCAGCAGTTTTGCTACCTGTGGTTTCCAAGGCGGCTCTTGCTAGGAGTTTTTTTTTGTGTCAAGTGGAACTCAGGCCTGCTGTATGCCTTTCCACCCATACCATTCCTGCCCAGAGTTCTCGAAAAGGTCAGGAACGACCAAGCACATGTAATCCTAGTGGCTCCGGACTGGGCATGGGCAGTCTTGCATCCCGAGCTGCTGAGCATGACCATTGATCCTCCCATAAGGCTACCCCTTCAGGAGGATCTGTTGCAGCAGGAAAGGGTTCTTCACCTGAACCTGTCCACTCTCCGCCCACTTGTGTGGAGATTCAGTAGTCGCAGTTGACAGCTTTTGACCTCCCTCCCAAAGTGTGTAACGTAATCTTGTCAACCAGGCGTCCCTCCACCAAAACAGCCTAAACCTGCCGTTTGAAGAAATTTGTGGTATGGTGCACAGAAAAGTCTGTTGATCCCCTTTCTGCTTCTCTTTCTGATGTTCTACTTTTGATCTTTTCCCTTGCCCAGCAGGGCTCTGCTTTGGGCACTCTTAAGGGCTATTACACTGCCATTTCTGCCTTCTTGCGTGT
The DNA here is from genome assembly GCF_031143425.1 of Pleurodeles waltl. Lineage (NCBI taxonomy): Eukaryota > Metazoa > Chordata > Amphibia > Caudata > Salamandridae > Pleurodeles > Pleurodeles waltl. Next base: position 1,544,158,465 of record NC_090445.1, read on the forward strand.
GCCCGATCAACCCTCTTTCTTTAAGTGGACTTAGGTTCCTCAAGGGTCTTACTGATCTCTACCCTCCTTCTCCATTCATCATGCCTCAGTGGGACCTTTAATTGGGTCTAACTTTTGTGATGGGTTTTGTTTCAATTGTCTCCTCAGGCTCCTCACATTGAAAACAGCCTTTCTCGTGGCAGTTACATCTGCCTGCCGAGTAAGTGAGCTGCAGGCCTTGTCATCTAAGCCGCCTTGGCTCTCTATTTCCTGGCAATGTGGTGCTTCGCAGACGGGCCACTTTTTCTACAAAAGTGGTCACACCTTTTTATGTAGCCCAATCTATCACCCTGTCTGCTTTTGCACACCCCCATACCCTTTTAAGGAAGAGGAGATACTCAACCCTATGATCCCAAAAAGAGCGTTCGTGTTCGATGTTGATCGTAGCCTTGAGTTCCGGGCGGACAACCAACTCTTCATGGGGTATGGGGTATGTGGGTGTGAGGAAAGATCGTGGTGCAGAAGTGAACTACCTATCGTTGAGTTGTACTTTGCATAAAGATCTGCTACTCATTGGCCATAAAGCTGCCTCATGAAGGCTTGCAAGCTCATTCCAGCAGAGCTGAAGCATGCAGAGTTCTGCTCCTGGACATCTGCCAGGCAGCAGCGTGGGCCTCTCTCCACGTGTTTATTAAACATTACTGCCTGTACAGTCAGGTATGGGCACTTTGCCCGTTCGGTACTGTAGGACTTTCTCGTTTAAAATTGTTTAGCAGACCGACTTCTGGAGATGGTATTGCTTGGGTATTTATTCAAAGTTAGAGAATTCTAGCTGCAGACTCCTTTTCAGATGAATAAGTTACTTACCTTCGGTATCGCCTTATCTGGTAGAGACTATATGTAGCTGCAGATTCCTTACCAATCCTTCCATCCTCCCCATTCTATGAACATATTTCAAGGGTCCGAGATCACTCTTTCAGACCCCTAGTTTTGACAAATCAGTGTCACTGTTTTTCATGGCTCTACGATTCTGTTGTGTAAAGTCGTAGGAAAAAAAAATTCCAACATGCCTGGGTGATGCCTATATAGGTACTGCGATGTCACTTCCGGCGGGAACAATATCGATGACGAACGTGGAGCCGATCAACGCCAGCTACTGGCGGGCACTGGTACTGCTCATGAAAAATCTTCAGGATCCGGTCTGACTCGTGGAGAGAATTCAAAGGTAAGGAATCTGCAGCTAGATATAGTCTCTACCAGAGGAGTAGTTAGCTAAGGTAAGTAACCTGTTCATTAGGAACATGCCAATTCGACCATGTTTAAAGGGGGAGCACAGACACTTTACCACTGGTTAGCAGGGGTAGAGTGCACAGAGTTCTAAAGCCAGCACAAATATAGGTTACAGAAAGAAGCAGATAATTTAGGGTGCCCATACAGAAAATAAAAGGCAGATTATCCAACAAATGATGGTTCTGATACTCTTAGTTCATCCTGCTTCACATGTCTAATACAGCCATCTACTGGGAATATGCTATGCTACTATCTGCATATCGGAAACATGATCAGGGTGTGGGTATTGGTGGTGGATGTGTGTGGCACAAGATCACATGCACAAAAGGATGCTCATTTGTGCAAGTTTAAAAAATATTGTAGGGGTTTTCTGCTTCTGTCCATTTGTGTAGATATTTGCCATCCAGATGTGAAGATTACTGGAATAATGTTGAAGGCTATGTTTTTTCTATTTCAGTTAAGAGTATTTGCTTGCTATAACTTACTTTGCACTTTAGGCATTATGTTTCCCTGATGCCCTACATGGTGTATTTGGATCTGCATTCAGTTTCTATTGTCATTCTGCCTATGCTGCGTCTGTGTTTTCACAATGTAGGAAACTGTCCTCCATTTTGTGCCTAATTTGGCAAATGTGTCATGCCTTCTCCTAAATTGCATGTATTCTCAAACACATCCGTTCACTTTTCCCTTTCCATTGATTTCCTCAGAGGTTGGTCCGTTACAAGGCATGTGCTGATGCTGGATTGTTGGATGAGAACTTCCTCCGAAGGTGTCTAAATTTCTATGGTGTGGTGATTCAACTGGTTTTGCACATTATGGATCCTGCCTTCCCCAAGTAAGTTGCTCTTTCCGGTATACATTCCTGATGCAGATGGCAGGGATGTGAGGGGCAGGATTCAAACTTAAGCTTATTGGTAGGGTAGATGGTAAGATAGCTGCCATAATGTTTTCCTGTGGGCAAGATAGTTACTGTCTGCTCTTTAAATGGTATTTTAAAGCATTAACCCAGTATTTGTCTAGATGTAAATCATTGGATACTGGGAGCAGAAAATGTTAGATTCTTCTTTTAGTAATGGTTAAAAACATGAAGATATGCTTATTTCCTAAACTGCACTTCGTTCATCAACAGCCATGGGCCTTGTCTCTTGTAGTCTTCGGTCTTTTTTCTGGTTGTTTTTAGTCTATAAAGGTTGGATTTCGACTCTTTGGGCCTGTTGCTCAGCAGACTGTGTTATTAATGTAAGGCAGTGTATACTGTCCCTGTCTGCTGGATTAATGGGTTAACTTAAGAATGTTCCTGCAAACGTCTAAATGCCTGTTCTGGTCAGTGATGGAATATCTTACGTGCCATATCTGCTGCATTTTTATACGCTCCTGAAGTGTAGAAATCCATGTAAAATATCTCCTTGCTTATAATGTTGGTTTCTATGGTGCTATCCTGTGAGCCTGTAAAGTTGATGTCAAATGGCATTTGATTTAGCAGTGCACAAGTGGCTTGAATGTACCTTAAAAGTGCATTTAAGCATTTCTTTGAAGGTAAAGGCTCATTTTAATTAATGTATAATTCATCCTCACATGCTTTTCTTCTGTTGTAGTCTGTACACCTCACGTGTGGGGTCTCGGAACCAAGTTCTCAAATCTGAATTATAAAAAATTTGAATAAAACCAATTTTGTTTGAAATAGAACTTGTCAAAGGATATATGTATTCAATTTCACAGAGTTCTTTCTACCAAACAACAGGTAGTCCGGAGTCTAAATTAAATTTGCTGGCATTATACATATTTGAAGGAAACCTGAAACACTAGCTCACTACAAAGGTTCAACAGCAACATGATTTTTATTTTATTCCTGGTGCACCCCTGATCAGTGGTGACTGCATGGGAGAACACTCAATTAGAGAACAGTTCATTCCCACAGTCTCAGTCACGATGACCAACTGGATTGGGCAGATCATCACCTTTGCTTCATTTTGCATTAGTATTCAGTGTTATGTCTTGTGGAAAGTGCCTTCTTTCTGACATAGTTACTGTAGGAAAGTACCTTCTTTTTGACATGGTTACCCCTACTTTTTGCCTGTTATCAATATGCTTAGACTGTTTTCATGGGGATCCTGCTAACCAGGACCCCAGTGATTGAGCTCTCGCCCTCTAAATGTGGTTGCCTAGGCCCTCTGTACACTCCACAGTTGGCATATCGGTTCCCCTTATAAACCCCTAGTATATGGTACTTAGGTACCCAGGGCATTGGGGCACAAGAGGGATCTCCTATAGGCAGCAGCATGTATTATGCCACCCATGGGAGCCCATGCAAAGTGTGTCTACAGAACAGCCATTTGCAGCCTGCGTGAAAAGGTGCATGCACCCCTTCACCACCGGTCATTACACCAGGTCACTGTAAGTTACCCTTATGGTAGGCCTTCCTAGCCCAGAGGGCAGGGTGCAGGTACCGGTGTGTGAGGGCACCCCTGCATGAGCAGAGGTGCCCCTACGAACTCCAGTTCCATTACACTGGACTTTGTAAGTGCGGGGAAGCCATTTAACTTGTGTACTGGACACAGCTACATTATGGTAAATCTAGATCTGGGCAGGTTTGGCCTCAAACATGTCGGAATCATACCCCCAATACTGTTGCCAGTATTGGTTGTGTGATTCTATACACTCTGGAGGCTCCTTAGAGGACCCCACACCCCCCAGTATTTCCCCTACCAGTCTATTGGGGATTTCTGGGCAGCCCATGCTCCTGCCAGCCCACAGACAAGTTTCTGCCCTCCAGCTGCTTGATCAGCTCAGGCAGGGGAAAGCAGAACAAAGGATTTCCTGTGGGAGAGGGAGGCCCTTGGAAATAGGTGTTAGAAGGCTTGGAAGGGGGTGCCTCCCCAAGTCACCGGTATGCTTTAAAGGGCATAATTGTTGCCCTCCTTGCATAAACCGTTTTGCCCCAGTCCAGAGACCCATGGTCCCTGCTCTGGTGCGAAACTGGACAAAGGAAAGGGGAGTAACGACTTCCCTGTCCATCACCACCCCAGGGGTGGTGGCCAGAGCTCCTCCAATTGGCCCTCGATTTGCCATCTTGAAACCAAGGTGTGCAGAGGCCCCTGGGAACATCTGAATGGGCTGGGACACAGCTCTGTTTATACCCCCAATCCTGATCTGAAGCACACTAATATTGCTGTATTGGGGTTCACATACTAATGCACCTCCTGCTGTTATGCAGTGCCCCCGGCTGTTCCACACTCTGACATCTGTTTGAAGACGTGTTGAAGCCAATTAAATCTATTCTTAGCTGTCACCTTTATTTCGGAGGGTAAGTATGAGCAAGGACTTTATAAAGGATGTTTTATAAGCCCTGGCAAGGGAAAAACAGCCCAATTAGTTTTCCCCATTGTAGTGAGTGGGCTCCATATGTTAACATTTGGAGACTTTATTTTAAAATAATAAAGTCTTGTTTTGAATAGAAAGGATCTACATACATCAAGTTTGGTACCAAATGAGATGTTATAATAAATCCAACAACTTGTCAATTTGGAATTTAATAAAACTAGCACAGGGAATGTTTTGGAACTCTTTCTGAAAGTTTACAAATTCAGCTCTGTAGTGCCCTTTTCTGATTGGTCACCCTCTGGCAGCCTGAGCCGAGCTACCTTAATGAGTTGTAAAATGGCCTGGGCTAGGACAAAGGAATCAGCAGGTGTCAACAGAGACCCCTCCTGATAGGTGGTCACCTTGCAAGGTTACTAAACCCTCTTTTAGGGCTATTTAGGGATTCCCTTGCAGGTGGGGCCCCAGATTTAACATGCAAGACTCCACCAGGACTCCTCTGCAATGATTCTGACCATTGGATCTGCAACTGGACTCTTCAGGAACCGACAAGACTGTAACTCTTAAGACAACCTTGCCTTGCAACATTTTGTTCTCTGGCTCCTTCCAGCAACTGCAGCTTTTCCCCGGCTGTGCATCCTCTGGGGTTGGCGAGACTTCAGCCTGCAGCAAGAAGAAATCTCCCTTGGAGTGAACGAGTCACTCCCCTGTATCTGCAGGCACCTACAGCAACCACTTCCGTCTGTGTGGATCTGCTCTCCTCTGGAACTGCGTAGATCCTGCATGGCAGGTGGTGGTCTGGAGTGGTCCTCTCGGCCCACTGTGCAACTTGGGAGACTGTGAGCCCTTGCTTGTCCTTGCAGGACCGTACCCCTGTGCACCGCAACTCTGGCAGCTACCAAGTCTTCTTGTCTCCTGCACCAAGGGATCTTCGGGCTCTGAGTAGCCCCAGTCTCCAGCACTTCAACCTGCCAACAACAGTCTCCTCACTGCTTCCCCAGCAACGTTGGGCTTCTCTCCAGGTGTGCTGATTGGGCCTCACTGCGACTTACTGTGCCTGCTGCCAGAGGGTTGCCTGTGGGGGCTGTGACTGCTTCTGCTGGCTCTCCCGACTGCTGAGGATCAGCCTGGACTCCCCTCCAAGTGTTCAGTCCCTTGGACCTTGCTGGTCATCTTCAGCCTTGCAACACTCCTTTCGCTTCTTCTTGCATGTGCCAAGGCTTATTGGTGGTTCTCCTAAACCACTGAGCTTCTGTGACCCGACGACCAACGTGAAACACAATCTGCACCACTCCAAGGACCTCTCTTCAGCTCCTGGACTCCACAGCTGGTCTTCTTCTTCCCCCGTCGACCCGGATCTTTATCTACAGAAGGGTTTGTAGTAGCTTCTGCCCCAACTGGAGACTCCATCGTGGACTGGACTTTGTCCCCTTCTTCTGCAGGTCATCTTTTTCCAGAATCCAGCTTTGTTTTCTTCTAGTCTGGTCCTGTTCTTTCAGTCCTTTTTCGAAGTCCTCTTTTTAGTCCTTGGGAAGAATAGGTAATTACCTCTGCTTTCCTGGTTGCAGGTGGTCACTCACGTACTCTCCTCTTGGGGTTCCTAGTTCATCGAGCTCCCCTCCACTGACTCCACTTCCTTGGGTGGGGGACTGACTTTCACATTCCACTTTATTAGAATATGGTTTTGCCCTGCCATGGGGTCCCAACTATTTTTTTTCCCCTAATTCTCACCAGTAATTGTGGTTTCCTGTGCTAATTCCCAGTTATTACGAAAATGTAGGAAAATGCCACTGTTGGCATGGTTACACCCTAACGTTTTGCTTTTTGTTGATGCCTGCTTTGATTGAAAGTGTACTGGGACCCTGCTAACCAGGCCCCAACACCATTGATCTTTCCCTAAAACTGTACCTTTTTCTCCACAATTGGCACAGCCCTGGCACACAGATAAGTCCCATGTAAAAGGTACCCCTGGTACCAAGGTCCCTGTGGCCAGGGAAGGTCTCTAAGGGCTGCAGCATGTCTTATGGCACCCTGGGGACCCCTCACTCAGCACAGACACACTGTTTGCCAGCTTGTGTGTGCTGGTGCGGAGAAAATGACTAAGTCGGCATGGCACTCCCCTCAGGGTGCCATGCCAACCTCACACTGCCTGTGGCATAGGTAAGTCACCCCTCTAGCAGGCCTTACAGCCCTAAGGCAGGGTGCACTATACCACAGGTGAGGGCATAGGTGCATGAGCACTATGCCCCTACAGTGTCTAAGCAAAACCTTAGACATTGTAAGTGCAGGGTAGCCATAAGAGTATATGGTCTGGGAGTTTGTCAAAAAAGAACTCCACAGCTCCATAATGGCTACACTGAATACTGGGAAGTTTGGTATTAAACTTCTCAGAATAATAAACCTACACTGATGCCAGTGTTGGATTTATTAAAAAATGCACACAGAGGGCATCTTAGAGATGCCCCCTGTATTTTACCCAATTGTTCAGTGCAGGACTGACTGGTCTGTGCCAGCCTGCTGCTGAGAGACAAGTTTCTGACCCCATGTGGTGAGGGCCTTTGTGCTCTCTGAGGACAGAAACAAAAGCCTGCTCTGGGTGGAGGTGCTTCACACTTCCCACCTGCAGGAACTGTAACACCTAGCAGTGAGCCTCAAAGACTCCGGCTTCGTGTTACAATGCCCGAGGGCACTCCAGCTAGTGGAGATGCCCGCCCCCTGGACACAGCCCCCACTTTTGGCAGCAAGTCCAGGGGAGATGATGAGAAAAACAAGGAGGAGTCACCCACCAGTCAGGACAGCCCCTAAGGTGTCCTGAGCTGAGGTGACCCCTGCCTTTAGAAATCCTCCATCTTGATTTTGGAGGATTCCCCCAATGGGAATAGGGATGTGCCCTCCTCCCCTCAGGGAGGAGGCACAAAGAGGGTGTAGCCACCCTCAAGGGCAGTAGCAATTGGCTACTGCCCTCCCAGACCTAAACACACCCCTAAATTCTGTATTTAGGGGCTCCCAGAACCTAGGAAACTAGATTCCTGCAACCTAAGACGAAGAAGGACTGCTGACCTGAAAGCCCTGCAGAGAAGACGGAGACACCAACTGCTTTGGCCCCAGCTCTACCGGCCTGTCTCCCCACTTCAAGAAAAACTGCAACCGCGACGTGTTCCACAGGGTCCAGCGACCTCTGAAGCCTCAGAGGACGACCCTGCATCTAAAAGGACCAAGAACTCCAGAGGACAGCGGCTCTGCTCCAAAGAAGAAACATCTTTGCAACAAAGAAGCAACTTTTAAAGACAACATGTTTCCCGCAGGAAGCGTGAGACTTTGCACTCTGCACCCGACACCCCCGGCTCGACCTGCGGAGAAAAAACACTACAGTGAGGACTCCCCGGTGACTGCGACCCTGTGAGTAGCCAGAGTTGACCCCCCTGAATCCCCCCAGCGACGCCTGCAGAGGGAACCCAGAGGCTCCCCCTGACTGCGACTGCCTGCTTCAAAGAACCCGACACCTGGTAAAGACCCTGCACCCGCAGCCCCCAGGACCTGAAGGATCCGACCTCCAGTGCAGAAGCTACCCTCTAGGTGGCCCTCTCCCTTGCCCAGGTGGTGGCTACCCCGAGGAGCCCCCCCCCCCCCCCTTGCCTGCCTGCTTCGCTGAAGAGACCCCTGGGTCTCCCATTGAACTCCATTGCAAACCCGCCGCCGGTTTGCACTCTGCACCCGGCCACCCTGTGCCGCTGAGGGTGTTCTTTTTTCTGCTGACTGGTGTCCCCCCTGGTGCCCTACAAAACCCCCCTGGTCTTCCCTCCGAAGTCGCAGGTACTTACCTGCTGGCAGACTGGAACCGGGGCACCCCCTTCTCCATTGAAGCCTATGTGATTTGGGCACCATTTTGACCTCTGCACGTGACCGGCCCTGAGCTGCTGGTGTGGTAACTTTGGGGTTGCCCTGAACCCCCAACGGTGGGCTACCTTGGACCTAACTTTGAACCCTGTAGGTGGTTTACTTACCTGCAAAACTAACAAACACTTACCTCCCCCAGGAACTGTTGAAAATTGCACTGTCTCTAGTTTTAAAATAGCTATATGCCATTTGTGTGAAAACTGTATATGCTATTTTGCTAATTCAAAGTTCCTAAAGTTCCTAAGTGAAATACCTTTCATTTAAAGTATTACTTGTAAATCTTGAACCTGTGGTTCATAAAATAAATTAAGAAAAAATATTTTTCAATATAAAAACCTATTGGCCTGGAATTGTCTTTGAGTGTGTGTTCCTCTTTTATTGCCTGTGGGTGTACAACAAATGCTTAACACTACCCTCTGATAAGCCTACTGCTCGACCACACTACCACAAAATAGAGCATTAGAATTATCTCTTTTTGCCACTATCTTACCTCTAAGGGGGACCCTTGGACTCTGTGCATGCTATTTCTTACTTTGAAATAGTACATACAGAGCCAACTTCCTACAATACATATCTATTCCATTGCATGGACATCTTTAGTATCCTCATTCTACCACTCCTACCTCACCCTATGCGGGGAAAACAATCTAAGATGGAGTCGATGCCCATGCGCAATGGAGCCGAAAGGGAGGAGTCACTCGGTCCCGTGACTTGAAAAGACTTCTTCGAAGAAAAACAACTTGTAAAACTCCGAGCCAAACACTAGATGGCAGGAATAGTGCACAGCATGTGTGTAAGGAAATGCCTCCTTGGCATGGTTACCCCCTGACTTTTTGCCTTTGCTGATGCCAAGTTATGATTTGAAAGTGTGCTGAGGCATGCTAACCAGGCCCCAGCACCAGTGTTCTTTCCCTAACCTGTACTTTTGTTTCCACAATTGGCACACCCTGGCATCCAGGTAAGTCCCTTGTAACTGGTACCCCTGGTACCAAGGGCCCTGATACCAGGGAAGGTCTCTAAGGGCTGCAGCATGTCTTATCCTTCAGGTCCTGGGGGCTGCGGGTGCAGTGTCCTTACCAGGCGTCGGGTCTTTGAAGCAGGCAGTCGCGGTCAGGGGGAGCCTCTGGATTCCCTCTGCAGGCGTCGCTGTGTGGGCTCAGGGGGGTCAACTCTGGCTACTCACGGGCTCGCAGTCGCCGGGGAATCCTCCCTGTAGTGTTGGTTCTCTAAAAGTCGAGCCGGGGGCGTCGGGTGCAGAGTGCAAAGTCTCACGCTTCCGGCGGGAAATGTGTGTTGTTTCAAAGTTGCTTCTTTGTTGCAAATTCCAGTCTTTGTGGAGCAGAGCCACTGTCCTCTGGAGTTCTTGGTCCTTCTAGATGCAGGGCAGTCCTCTGAGGCTTCAGAGGTCGCTGGACCCTGTGGAACGTGTCGCTGGAGCAGTGTCTTTAGAAGTGGGGAGACAGGCCGGTAGAGCTGCGGCCAAAGCAGTTGGTGTCTCCGTCTTCTCTGCAGGGTTTTTCAGCTCAGCAGTCCTCTTCATCTTAGGTTGTAGGAATCTATCTTGCTGTGTTCTGGGAGCCCCTAAATATCAATTTAGGGGTGTGTTTATGTCTGGGGGGTTAGTAGCCCATGGCTACTAGCCCTGAGGGTAGCTACACCCTCTTTGTGCCTCCTCCCTGAGGGGAGGGGGCACATTCCTATCCCTATTGGGGGAATCCTCCTTCTGCAAGATGGAGGATTTCTAAAAGTCAGTCACTTCAGCTCAGGACACCTTAGGGGCTGCCCTGACTGGCCAGTGACTCCTCCTTGTTTTTCTCATTATCTCCTTTGGCCTTGCTGCCAAAAGTGGGGCTGTGGCCGGAGGGGGCGGGCAACTCCACTAGCTGGAGTGCCCTGGGGTGCTGTAACAAAAGGGGTGAGCCTTTGAGGCTCACCGCCAGGTGTTACAGTTCCTGCAGGGGGAGGTGAGAAGCACCTCCACCCAGTACAGGCTTTGTTACTAGCCACAGAGTGACAAAGGCACTCTCCCCATGTGGCCAGCAACATGTCTGGTGTGTGGCAGGCTGCTAAAACTAGTCAGCCCACACTGGTAGTCGGTTAAGGTTTCAGGGGGCACCTCTAAGATGCCCTCTGGGGTGTATGTTACAATAAAATGTACACTGGCATCAGTGTGCATTTATTGTGCTGAGAAGTTTGATACCAAACTTCACAGTTTTCAGTGTAGCCATTATGGTGCTGTGGAGTTCGTGCATGACAGACTCCCAGACCATATACTCTTATGGATACCCTGCACTTACAATGTCTAAGGTTTTGCTTAGACACTGTAGGGGCATAGTGCTCATGCACTTATGCCCTCACCTATGGTATAGTGTACCCTGCCTTAGGGCTGTAAGGCCTGCTAGAGGGGTGACTTATCTATACCTGTAGGCAGTGTGAGGTTGGCATGGCACCCTGAGGGGAGTGTCATGTCGACTTAGTCTTTTTATCCCCACTAGCACACACAAGCTGGCAAGCAGTGTGTCTGTGCTGAGTGAGGGGTCCTCAGGGTGGCATAAGACATGCTGCAGCCCCTAGAGACCTTCCCTGGTATCAGGGCCCTTGGTACCAGGGTTACCAGTTACAAGGGACTTACCTGGATGCCAGGGTGTGCCAATTGTGGAAACAAAAGTACAGGTTAGGGAAAGAACACTGGTGCTGGGGCCTGGTTAGCAGGCCTCAGCACACTTTCAAATCATAACTTGGCATCAGCAAAGGCAAAAAGTCAGGGGGTAACCATGCCAAGGAGGCATTTCCTTACACACATGCTATACACAGGTCCTGCCACCTAGTGTTGGGCTCGGAGTGTTACAAGTTGTTTTTCTTCGAAGAAGTCTTTTCGAGTCACGGGACCGAGTGACTCCTCCTTTTCGGCTCCATTGCGCATGGGCATCGACTCCATCTTAGATGGTTTACTTTCCGCCATCGGGTTCGGACGTTTTCCTCTTCACTCCGGTTGTTCGAGTCGGAAAAACTTCTAAACCATTGAAAATCGTGGGTATTGTTCTCGATCGCGTCCCATCAGGCATCGACACCTCGGTACCGGCGGATATACATCTTCGGTTGCCCTTCTGGGTACCCGTGCCCAACTTGGGCCTGGTCGGCCCGACCGCAAGTATTGTCGAAGCCTCATGGACCGGACCCCGGTCAGATTCTGCCCTCGGTGCCACGCCAAGTATTCCTACACAGATCAGCATCTGGTTTGTAATCTGTGTTTGTACCCAGATCATCGAGAGGATACTTGTGAAGCCTGTAAATCCTTCCGTTCGAAAAAGACCTTACGAGACCGAAGAGCGAGAAGGTTACAGATGGCGTCCAGAAGCACCGAACACTTCGACACAGAAGAGGAGGAGATGATTCACACCGCCATCTCCGTTCAGGGATCCGATTCCGAAGAGTCTGATGTCGACCGATCACTAACAGCGGGCAAGCATGTGGGTACACTTGCCCCGACCAAGACCAAACATAAGGCCTCGGGATGCCACTGCCAGAAGGCCTTGGCTCAACCCGTAAAAAATCGACCAGTGACCAAGTATCCTCTTCGGCACCAAAAAAGGCCACGCCCGTTACGAAGCCTTCAGACTCGAGCCGAGGCACAGGCTCCGAAAGCATATGACACCGACCCATCGAGTCGAGAACCCAGAAGTCACTTTCGGAACCGAGGCCAACAATTACTCCAGGCCCTTCGGTGCCGAAAAACCGGCTTTGGAGCCGAAAAAACATTCCTATACAGAGGAGCATGGACTTTGGAAACAGTTAAAAGAAAGCCATAGATTTGAGGAAGAACTACAACAAATGGAGGATTTTGATGACAAACAAGCCAGGATACAGATCCACAAGGACACTGGGAAGGTCCTCACAGCACCTCCTCTCAAAATAAAAAGAAAACTGGCATTCCATGGACGTTTGGACACTGAACAGCCAGCGGCTAAAGTGCCAAGAGAGAAATCTCCGCCTCCCCAGTTTTCTCCTTACCAGTCTCCTCCTCACTGTCCTCAACGAACTGTCTCACCACCTGCTACACCCACTGCACAGTCTCCAACACACACTATGCAGTCACATCAGGACACAGATCCATGGGATCTCTACGATGACCCAGTATCAGACAATAGCCCAGAGTGCTAGCCATCGCCACCTGAGGATAGCACCTCGTATACACAGGTTCTAGCTAGGGCAGCAGCTTTCCACAACGTGAGCATGCACACAGAACCTCTAGAGGACAACTTCTTCTTCAATACATTGTCCTCAACCCACGCCACATACCAAAGCCTACCCATGCTCCCCAGTATGCTCAAACATGCCAAGCAGATATTCCAGGAACCAGTTAAAGGAAGGGCTATAACCCCAAGGGTAGAGAAAAAATACAAACCACCACCCTGAGACCCAGTGTATATCACACAACAGCTGCCCCCCGATTCAGTAGTGGTCAGCGCAGCGAGGAAAAGGGCTAACTTACAGTCCTCTGGAGATGCACCCCCCTCCAGATAAGGAAAGCATAAAGTTTGATGCTGCAGGGAAAACGGTGGCGTCACAAGCAGCCAATCAGTGGCGCATAGCTAATTCGCAGGCCCTTCTAGCTAGATACGACAGGGCTCATTAGGATAAGATGAAGTACATTATTCAGCATCTCCCCAAGGAACACCAAAAGAGAGCCCAGCAGGTTGTAGAGGAGGGACAGGCAATTACAAACAATCAAATAAGATTGGCGCTTTAAACTCAGCTGATACAGCCACAAGGACTATAAATACGACTGTCACCATTAGACCGCATGCATGGCTCAGGTTATCAGGTTTTAAAACAGGCCGTCCTCAACATGCCTTTTAATCAGCAACAATTATTCGGCACACAGGTGGACACAGCCATAGATAAAATGAAAAAAGACGCCGACAGTGCCAAAGCGATGGGAGCGCTTTACTCATCCCAATACAGAGGCACATTTCAGAAGCCTCAATATAGGGGAGGCTTCAGGCCACAGCCCTCCGAGCCATCCACCTCACAATCCAAGCCCTCATACCAGACACAATACCAAAGAGGGGGATTTCGGGGATCCTACAGAGGACAATTTCCCAAATCTAGACGAAAATTCCAATCCTCAAAACAAGCAACTAATAAGAAACAGTGACTTGGTCATCACCTTACCTCAACACACTTCCCCTGTGGGAGGAAGACTGAAAATGTTACACGACCAATGGTTAGACATCACAACAGACTCATGGGAACTATCCATTATCCAACATGGTTACTGCATAGAGTTCACATAATTTCCTCCAGACAATCCCCCAAAAGCGCACAAACTTTAATCTCAACATCTTGCAATGTTACAAACAGAAGTACAGGCACTATTACTCAAACAAGCCATAGAACTAGTGCTGCATCAGCAAAAAGGAACAGAGGTTTACTCCCTGTACTTCCTTATTCCCAAGAAAGACAAAACGTTAAGGCCAATATTAGATCTCAGGACTATCAATCTCTGCATCCGATCAGAACACTTTCACATGGTAACACTACAAGATGTAGTCCCACTGCTGCAACAGGGAGAATTTATGACAACACTGGATCTAAAAGATGCGTATTTTCACATACCCATCCATCCAGTTCAAAGAAAATACCTCCATGTTTGTTATACAAGGAAAACATTACCAATTCAAGGTATAACCCTTCGGTATAACAGCCCCGAGAGTCTTTACAAAATGCCTTACCGTAGTAGCAGCATACATAAGGAGACAACATATGCATGGATTCCCATATCTCGACGATTGGCTAATAAAAGCCAACACTCAAAAACAGTGTCAACATCACACACGTTCTATAATAGATACCCTACACACTCTAGGGTTCTCAATAAATTACCAAAAATCACACCTGCAACCATTGCAAATGCAGCAGTACTTAGGAGCTACACTGAACACTCAAAAGGCGCTTGCAAGGCCAAGCCCACAAAGAGTGCAGTCGTTCCACACCATATTGCCAAAAATTCAGCCAAACCAGCACTACACTGTCCGTTTTGTCATGAAACTGCTAGGTATTGTGGCATCATGCATCGCCATTGTCCCAAACGCAAAGTTACACGTGTGGCCCTTACAACAGTGCCTCGCAAAACAATGGTCACAGGCACAAGGTCATCTCCAAGATCTAGTGTTGATAGACCGCCAAACTCACATTTCGCTTCAGTGGTGGAATCCCACAAATTTAAACAAAGGGTGGCCATTTCAAGACCCTGTGCCTCACGCCATTCTCACAACAGATGCATCAATGATTGGATGGGGAGCACACCTCAACAATCGCAATATTCAGGGACAGTGGAACAACAAACAGAAGCAGCTTCACATAAATCACTTAGAACTGTTCGCAGTCTCCTAGCACTAAGAGCCTTTCAACCTCTTCTTGCTCACAAACACATTCTTGTCAGAACAGACAATATGATCACAATGTACTACTTAACCGCTTCTGTGCCTTGGACGAGATGATCTCGTCCAAGGCTACAGTTCCCCTGTGCCTTGGACGAAATCATCTCGTCCATGGCACAGGGGAACTTGGGGGCGCGCTAGCGCGCCCCCCGTGCACCCCCCTCCCCCCCCAAGTCTGGGATGGAAGGGGAAGACCTTCCCCTTCCACCCCCGACCCCCCCCCCCCCATGTGACGTCAGCGCGCGCGCTGATGTGTCACAGGGGCCTCCCTCGTAGCGCTGGAAGCTCTGCTTCCAGCGCAATTGAAAAAGAAATGCAAAAGCATTTCTTTTTCAATCACTTGGGAGGCCCGGAGGGGCTTCAAAGGGAAGGAAAAGTATTTCCTTCCCTTTGAAGTCCCTCCGAGGGTTTCAAAAGCCGGATTGCTTGCAATCCGGATTTTGAAACCCCACTAGACACCAGGGATTTTTTTTTTTTTCATTGAAATTGACAAAAGGGAGCGACCCCTTGGGCAAGGGTCGCTCCCAGGGGGGGCATTTTTTTGAAAAGGCCTTTTCTGCCCCCAGGGGGGGGCAGAAACCTCTAGGCACCAGGGACCATTTTTTTTTTTTTTGGTGGGGAGCGACCCCTTAGGCAAGGGTCGCTCCCCTTGGGGGAAAATTATATTTTGGCCATTTCTGCCCCCCTTGGGGGCAGATTGGCCTATTTTGATGAGGCCAATCTGCCCCCAAGGGGGGTAGAAACCACTAGACACCAGGGATTTTTTTTTTTTTTATTGTTATTGACAAAAGGGAGCGACCCCTTGGGCAAGGGTCGCTCCCAGGGGGGGCATATTTTCGGGAAGGCCTTTCTGCCCCCCCTGGGGGCAGATCGGCCTACTATTAGGCCGATCTGCCCCCAGGGGGGGCAGAAACCTCTAGGCACCAGGGACCATTTTTTTTTTTTTTGGTGGGGAGCGACCCCTTAGGCAAGGGTCGCTCCCCTTGGGGGAAAATTATATTTTGGCCATTTCTGCCCCCCTTGGGGGCAGATTGGCCTATTTTGATGAGGCCAATCTGCCCCCAAGGGGGGTAGAAATCACTAGACACCAGGGATTTTTTTATTTTTTATTGTTATTGACAAATTTATTTTAGGCCATTTCTGCCCCCCCCGGGGGACAGATCGGCCTACTATTAGGCCGATCTGCCCCCAGGGGGGGCAGAAACCTCTAGGCACCAGGGACCATTTTTTTTTTTTTTGGTGGGGAGCGACCCCTTAGGCAAGGGTCGCTCCCCTTGGGGGAAAATTATATTTTGGCCATTTCTGCCCCCCTTGGGGGCAGATTGGCCTATTTTGATGAGGCCAATCTGCCCCCAAGGGGGGTAGAAATCACTAGACACCAGGGATTTTTTTATTTTTTATTGTTATTGACAAATTTATTTTAGGCCATTTCTGCCCCCCCGGGGGACAGATCGGCCTATTATTAGGCCGAACTGCCCCCGGGGGGGGGGGGGGGCAGAACACTCTAGGCGCCAGGGCAATTTTTTTTTTGTGTTTTTTTTTTTCGTTGTTTCTTTTTTTAGAGATGGGGAGCGACCCATCAGGCAAGGGTCGCTCCCCTGGGGGGGCAAATTGTATTTAGACCATTTCTGCCCCCCTGGGGGCAGATTGGCCAATTTTAGGTCAATCTGCCCCCAAGGGGGCAGAAACCACTAGGCACCGGGGATTTGTTTTTTGGCGCCAATGTCACGCAGGGGGAGCGACCCCGTAGGCAAGGGTCGCTCCATTATTAGGCCGATCTGCCCCCGGGGGGGGGGGGGGGGGGGGACAGAAACCTCTAGGCGCCAGGGGAATTTTTCTTTTTTTTTTTTTTTTTTTTAGAGATGGGGAGCGACCCATCAGGCAAAAGTCCCTCCCTTGGGGGACAAATTGTATTTAGGCCATTTCTGCCCCCCTTGGGGGCAGACTGGCTGAGTTTAGGTCAACCTGCCCCCAAGGGGGCAGAAACCACTAGGCACCGGGGATTTGTTTTATGGTGCCAATGTCACGCAGGGGGAGCGACCCCGTAGGCAAGGGTCGCTCCCGGCGGGGGAGGGTGGGGGTTGGGGGGGCAAATTTATTTTAGGGCATTTCTGCCCCCCCCCCCCCCCCCCCCCCCCCCCCCCGGGGCCGGCTGAGCTACAGGCCAAAAACCACAGGTAGGCACCTTGCAAAAAACACCTCTGTTTTCTGTGAAAAAATATGTTGTGTCCACGTTGTGTTTTGGGCCATTTCCTTTTGTGGGCGCTAGGCCTACCCACAGAAGTGATGTACCATTTTTATCGAGAGACTTAGGGGAACGCTGGGTGGAAGGAAATT
Organism: Pleurodeles waltl; assembly: GCF_031143425.1. Lineage (NCBI taxonomy): Eukaryota > Metazoa > Chordata > Amphibia > Caudata > Salamandridae > Pleurodeles > Pleurodeles waltl. The sequence goes on from NC_090445.1 coordinate 1,544,175,729, forward strand.
TGTGGCTCCTCTCAGATTCCAGAACTTTCTGTCACCGAAATGAGAGGAAAAAGTGTTTTTTGGGCCAAATTTTGATGTTTGCAAAGGATTCTGGGTAACATAACCTGGTCAGAGCCCCGCAAGTCACCCCATCTTGGATTCCCCTGGGTTTCTAGTTTTCAAAAATGCACTGGTTTGCTAGGTTTCCTCAGGTGTCGGCTGAGCTACAGGCCAAAATCCACAGGTAGGCACTGCTTTTTATAAAAAAATGTGATGTGTCCACGTTGTGTTTTGGGCCCTTTCCTTTCGTGGGCGCTAGTCCTACCCACACAAGTGAGGTATCATTTTTATCGGGAGACTTGGGGGAACGCTGGGTAGAAGGAAATTTGTGGCTCCTCTCAGATTCCAGAACTTTCTGCCACAGAAATGTGAGTAACATGTGTATTTTTAGCCAAATTTTGAGGTTTGCAAAGGATTCTGGGTAACATAACCTGGTCCGAGCCCCGCAAGTCACCCCTCCTTGGATTCCCCTAGGTCTCTAGTTTTCAGAAATGCACAGGTTTGGTAGGTTTCCCTAGGTGCCGGCTGAGCTAGAGGCCAAAATCTACAGGTAGGCACTTTGCAAAAAACACCTCTGTTTTTTTCCAAAATTTAGGATGTGTCCACGTTGCGCTTTGGGGTGTTTCCTGTCGCCGGCGCTAGGCCTACCCACGCAAGTGAGGTATCATTTTTATCGGGAGACTTGGGGGAACGCTGGGTGGAAGGAAATTTGTAGCTCCTCTCAGATTCCAGAACTTTCTGCCACAGAAATGTGAGGGACATGTGTTTTTTTAGCCAAATGTTGAGGTTTGCAAAGGATTCTGGGTAACAGAACCTGGTCCGAGCCCCGCAAGTCACCCCTCCTTGGATTCCCCTAGGTCTCTATTTTTCAGAAATGCACAGGTTTGGTAGGTTTCCCTAGGTGCCGGCTGAGCTAGAGGCCAAAATCTACAGGTAGGCACTTCGCAAAAAACACCTCTGTGTTTTTCCAAAATTTAGGATGTGTCCACGTTGCGCTTTGGGGTGTTTCCTGTCGCGGGCGCTAGGCCTACCCACGCAAGTGAGGTATCATTTTTATCGGGAGACTTGGGGGAACATAGATTAGCAAAACATTTTTTCATTCCAAATATAGGAGAGTGTGTAAAAAAGACATCTATTTGAGAAATTCCCTATAATTCACATGCTTGTATGGTCACCCCGGAATTCAGAGATGTGCAAATAACCACTGCTCCTCAGCACCTTATCTTGTGCCCTTTTTGGAAATGCAAAGGTTTTCTTGATAGCAATTTTTTACTCTTTATATTTCAGCAAATGAATTGCTGTATACCCGGTATAGAATGAAAACGCACTGCAGGGTGCAGCTCATTTATTGGCTCTGGGTTCCTCGGGTTCTTGATGAACCTACAAGCCCTATATATCCCCGCAACCAGAGGAGTCCAGCAGACGTAACGGTATATTGCTTTCCATAATCTGACATTGCAGGGAAAAGTTACAGAGTAAAACATAGAGAAAAATTGATGTTTTTTTCACCTCAATTTCAATATTTTTCTTTTTCAGCTGTTATTTTCTGTAGGAAACCCTTGTAGGATCTACACAAATGACCCCTTGCTGAATTCAGAATTTTGTCTACTTTTCAGAAATGTTGCGGTTTCTGGGATCCAGCATTGGTTTCATGCCCATTCCTGTCACTGACTGGAAGGAGGCTGAAAGCACAAAAAATTGCAAAAATGGGGTATGCCCCAGTAAAATGCCAAAATTGTGTTGAAAAATTGGGTTTTCTGATTCAAGTCTGCCTGTTCCTGAAAGCTAGGAAGCTGCTGAGTTTAGCACTACAAACCCTTTGTTGATGCCATTTTCGGGGGGAAATCCACAAGCCTTCTTCTGCAGCCACTTTTTCCATTTAAAAAAAAAAAAAATAATAATTTCACTGTATTTTGGCCAATTTCTTGGCCTCCTTCAAGGGAACCCACAAAGTCTGGGTACCTCTAGAATCCCTAGGATGTTGGAAAAAAAGGACGCAAATTTGGCTTGGTTAGCTTATGTGAACAAAAAGTTATGAGGGCCTAAGCGCGAACTGCCCCAAATAGGCAAAAAAAGGCCTGGCACAGGAGGGGGAAAAGGCCTGGCAGCGAAGGGGTTAAACAAACAAGGAGGAACCCACTCATCACAACTTTTCCTTCTAGCAGAAAAGATTTGGCATTGGGCAATTCACAACAACATTCACCTGGTAGCTCAATACATTACAAGGATTCACAATCAGTTAGCAGACAACCTCAGTCGAGATCAACAACAAACTCACGAGTGGGAAATTCACCCCCAGGTACTTCACAAATACTTTTGCCAGCGGGGGGACACCAACGCTAGATCTGTTTTCCACCAACCACAACGCAAAATGCCAAAACTTCGCATCCAGGTACCCACACCCTCAGTCCAAGGGCAATGCTCTATGGATCAACTGATCAGGGATATTTGCTTACGCTTTTCCCCCCTCTCCCGCTCATTCAATTTTTGGTCAACAAACTGCGTCAAAACAAACTCAAACTCATAGCACCAACGTGGGCACGCCAGCCATGGTACACCACACTGCTAGACCTGTCAATAGTACCACATGTCAAACTCCCAAACAGGCCAGACCTGCTGACACAGAACAAACAGCAGATCAGACACCCCAATCCAGCGATGCTCAATCTAGCAATCTGGCTCCTGAAATCTTAGATTTTGGGTATTTAAATCTTCCACCAGAGTGTATGGAAGTCATTACACATGCAAGAAAACCTACCACCAGGCAGCGTTATGCTAACAAATTTGTTTTCTACTGTCAAGCAAAACACAACACCTTTAGATGCGTCCATACAAGACATTGTAGGTTATTTACTCCACCTACAAAAAGCAAATCTAGCTTTTTCATCCATCAAAATACATCTCACAGTAATTTAATTTGTGCTTATTTGCAAAATAAACAGACCAAATCCCTATTCAGGGTACCAGTCCTTAACGCTTTCATGGAGGGTCTAAAACGAATCATACCTCCAAGAACGCCACCAGTACCCTCATGGAATATTAACATTGTACTTACACGACTCATGGGTCCACCATTTGAACCCATGCACTCTTGTCAGATTCAATTCCTAACTTGGAAAGTAGCATTACTAGTGGCAATCACTTCATTACGAAGAGTTAGTGAGATACAAGCATAAAACTATTGAACAACCCTTTATACAAGTTCACATAAGGTTGTACTCTGCACAAACCCTAAATTTCTACCAAAAGCCATCTCACCGTTTCATTTAAACTAAACAGTGGAACTCCCAGTCTTCTTCCCACAGCCAGACTCAGTGGCTGAAAGAGCACTGCATACATTAGATATTAAAAGAGCTCTAATGTATCACATCGACAGAACAAAATCATTTCGTAAAACTAAACAGTTGTTCGCATTCCAAAAACCCCATAATGGTAATCCTATTTCAAAACAGGGCATAGCCAGGTGGATAATGAAATGTATACAAACTTGTTACCTAAAAGCTAAAAGACAACTGCTAATTACGCCAAAGGCGCACTCTACTAGGAAAAAAGGAGCAACAGTGGCATTTCTAGGGAACAAAAATTTGCACGGTAGCCATTTGGTTGACACCTCATACATTTACCAAGCATTACTGTGTAGATGTGTTAGCAGCACAAAAAGCCCGATTAGGACAGGCTGTACTAAGAACATTATTTCAGACAACTTCAACTCCTACAGGCTGACCACCGCTTAGGGGAGGATTACTGCTTTGTAGTCTATGCATAGCATATGTATCTGCAGCTACACATGCCATCGAATGAAAATGTCACTTACCCAGTGTACATCTGTTCGTGGCATGTTCCGCTGCAGATTCACATGCGCCCTCCCTCCTCCCCGGGAGCCTGTAGCCGTTTAAGTTACATTTAAAATTTGTACATATGTTTATACATTTCTATTCCATTGCATGGACATCTCTTTCTTTACACTCTATCACTCCTACCTTACCCTATGCGGGAAAACAATCTAAGATGGAGTCGATGCCCATGCGCAATGGAGCCGAAAAGGAGGAGTCACTCGGTTCCGTGACTCGAAAAGACTTCTTCGAAGAAAAACAACTTGTAACTTTCCGAGCCCAACACTAGATGGCAGGACCTGTGCATAGCATGTGAATCTGAAGTGGAACATGCCACGAACAGATGTACACTGGCTAAGTGACAAGTGTGTGTACTTACCTCCAGTGTGGGGACTACCTATAAGTAATCTAGACTTGTGTTACTGTAATAAAGTACCTTTAATTTTGTAACACTGTGAAGTTCTTTCATGTGTGATAAGTTGCTGTGTGACTATTGTGTTATTTCATAAGTTTGTCATGTCTCCTACATAAGTCTTGGCTGCTCATCCACAGCTACCACTAGGCTTCCTAGACACTGCCTACATGCACTAATAGGGGTTGCCTGGACCTTCTATAAGGTGCTAACGCCATAGGTGTCCACCACACCTCAAGCCAGCTTCCTACAATTAACCCCACTTTATGCCTAATGGCAGTGTGCTTGAACTGTAGTTCACTAGGATCCTGCCAAACAGAACCCCAATGACCGTGTTCTCTCCCCTAAATTTAGTTATTTACCTTTCACAACCGCAATTGCCATACTGGTGCACACATGTAAGTCCCTAGTATGCGGTACGTAGGACGTTAGTACACCAGGGGGTCCCCTATTGTCTTCAGCATGTATTATGCCACCCATAGGAGCCCAGGCAGACTGTGACTTCAGGCCTGGCATTGCAGCCTGTGTGAAAGGGTGCATGCACCCTTTCACTGCTAAACCTAACCACTACATTGACATACTTCACCCCTCTGGTAGGCTCTCCAGCCCAACAGCAGGGTGCATAGCTCTACGTGTGAGGGTACCCCTGCATGAGCATGGTACCCCTGCAGACTACACACCAATTTCTGGACTCGAGTGCGGGGAATCCACCTTAAGGTATGTATTGGACACTGGTCAACATGAGTAGTCCAACTACATAATGGGTACTCAGAACCTAGGCATGTTTGGTATAAAAAAAAAAAATGTTGGAATCATGCAGCTACACAGATTCCAGTGTTAGTTGCATGATACCAGGTACTCTGTACTCTGAGGGTTCCTTGGGGAGATCCCCCAGTTCTGCCTGTTCAGCCTTATGGGTCCAGTTGCCAGTCTGTGTTGCTGCTGATCCCAGACAATGTTCTGTCCTCCTGCTGATAAGCCAGGCTCAGGTCGGAGGAGCAAAACAAAGGATTTCCTGCAAGGGAGATGTAAGGAAATGCCTCCTTGGCATGGTTACTGAAAGGAAATGCTTCCTTGGCATGGTTATCCCCTGACTTTTTGCCTTTGCTGATGCCAAGTTCTGATTTGAAAGTGTGCTGGGACCCTGCTAACCAGGCCCCTGCACCAGTGTTATTTCCCTAAACTGTACCTTTGTCTCCACAATTGGCACAACCCTGGCACCCAGGTATGTCCCTGGTAACTGGTACCAAGGGCCCTGATGCCAGGGAAGGTCTCTAAGGGCTGCAGCATGTCTTATGCCACTTAGGGACCTCTCACTCAGCACATACACACTGCTTGCCAGCTTGTGTGTGCTGGTGGGGAGAAAACTACTAAGTCGACATGGCACTCCCCTCAGAGTGCCATGCCAACCTCACACTGCCTGTGGCATAGGTAAGTCACCCCTGTAGCAGGCCTTACAGCCCTAAGGCAGTGTGCATATACCACAGGTGAGGGCATAGGTGCATGAGCACTATGCCCCTAAAGTGTCTAAGCGCAGGGTAGCCATAAGAGTATATGGTCTGGGAGTCTGTCAATCACGAACTCAACAGCACCGCAATGGCTACACTGAAAACTGAAGTTTGGTATCAAACTTCTCAGCACAATAAAAGCACACTGATGCCAGTATGCACTTTATTGTAAAAATACACCCACAGGGCCTCTTAGAGATGCCCCCTGAAAACATACCCGACTCCAGTGTGGGCTGACTAGTTTTGCCAGCCTGCCACACACCAGACATGTTGCTGGGCACATGGGGAGAGTGCCTTTGTCACTCTGTGGCCAGGAACAAAGCCTGTACCTGGTGGAGGTGCTTCTCACCTCCCCCTGCAGGAACTGTAACACCTGGTGGTGAGCCTCAAAGGCTCACCCCCTTTGTTACAGTGCCACAGGGCATCCCGGCTAGTGGAGATGCCCGCCCCTCCGGCCACTGACCCCACTTTTGGCGGCACGGCTGGAGGAGATAATGAGAAAAACAAGGAGTCGTCACTCCCCAGTCAGGACACCCCCTAAGGTGTCCTCAGCTGAGGTGACTCTTACTTTTAGAAATCTTCCATCTTGCAGATGGAGGATTCCCCCAATAGGATTAGGGATGTGCCCCCCTCCCCACAGGGAGGAGGCTCAAAGAGGGTGTAGCCACCCTCTTGGCCAGTAGCCATTGGCTACTGCCCTCCCAGACCTAAACACACCCCTAAATTGAGTATTTAGGGGCTGCCAGAACCGAGGAAGATAGATTCCTGCAACCTAAAGAAGAAGGACTGCTTACCTGAAGCCCTGCAATGAAGACTGAGACAACTGATTTGGCCCCAGCCCCACCGGCCTGCCTCCCTACTTCGAAGAAAACTGCAACAGCGATACATGCAACAGGGTCCAGCAACCTCTGAAGCCTCAGAGGACTACCCTGCATCTAAAGGACCAAGAAGCTCCTGAGAACAGCGGCCCTGTTTAAGAAACTGCAACTTTTGGAAACAAAGAAGCAACTTTTAAAGACCACACGTTTCCCGCCGGAAGCGTGAGACTTTCCAGTCTACACCCGATGCCCCCGCTCGACCTGCGGAAACTAACTCTACAGGGAGGACTCCCCGGCAACTGCGAGCCCGTGAGTAGCCAGAGTTGACTCCCCTGAGCCCCCACAGCGACGCCTGCAGAGGAAACCCAGAGGCTCCGCCTGACCGCAATTGCCTGCTTCAAGGAACCCGACACCTGGAAACCACACTGCAGCCCCCAGGACCTGAAGGAACCGAACTCCAGTGCAGGAGCGACCCCCAGACGACCCTCTGCCTAGCCCAGGTGGTGGCTAGCCCGAGGAGCCCCCGTGCCTGCCTGCATCGTTGAAGAGACCCCCAGGTCTCCCTACTGATTCCTATTGAAAACCCGACGCCGGTTTGCACTCTGCACCCGGCCGCCCCTGTACCGCTCAGGGTGTACTTTCTGTGCCTGCTTGTGTCCCCCCCCCCCCCCGGTGCCCTACAAAACCCCCCCGGTCTGCCATCCGAAGATACGGGCACTTACCTGCTGGCAGACTGGAACCGGGGCACCCCTATTTCCATTGAAGCCTATGTGTTTAGGCACCACTTTGACCTCTGCACCTGACCGGTCCTGAGCTGCTGGTGTGGTAACTTTGGGGTTGCCTTGAACCCAACTTTGAACCCTGTAAGTGTTTTACTTACCTGTGAACTTAACTTAACATTTACTTACCTCCCCCAGGAACTGTTGATTGTTGCACTGTGTCCACTTTTAAAATAGCTTATTGCCATTTTTGTCAAAAATGTACATGCTATTGTTGTTATTCAAAGTTCCTGGAATACCTGAGTGAAATACCTTTCATTTAAAGTATTGTTTGTAAATCTTGAACCTGTGGTTCTTAAAATAAACTAAGAAAATATATTTTTCAATATAAAAACCTATTGGCCTGGAATTGTCTTTGCGTGTGTGTTCCTCATTTATTGCCTGTGTGGGTACAACAAATGCTTAACACTACCCTCTGATAAGCCTACTGCTCGACCACACTGCCCCAAAATAGAGCATTCAAATTATCTCTTTTTGCCACTATCTTACTTCTAAGGGGAACCCTTGGACTCTGTGCACACTATTTCTTATTTTGAAATAGTATATACAGAGCCAACTTCCTACAGTTACCCTCTAACTTTTTGCCTTTGCTGATGCAAAGTTTTGATTTGAAAGTGTGCTGGGACCCTGCCAACCAGACATGTTGCTGGCCACATGGGGAGAGTGCCTTTGTCACTGTGTGGCCAGGAATAAAGCCTGTGCTGGGTGGAGGTGCTTCACACCTCCCCCCTGCAGGAACGGTAACACCTGGCGGTGAGCCTCAAAGGCTCACCCCTTTTGTTACAGCGCCCCAGGGCATCCCAGCTAGTGGAGATGCCCGGCCCTCCCGCACTTTTGGCAGCAAGGCTGGAAGAGATAATGAGAAAAACAAGGAGGAGTCACCCACCAGTCAGGACAGCCCCTATGGTGTCCTGAGCTGAGGTGACCCCTGCCTTTAGAAATCTTCCATCTTGAGTTTGGAGGATTCCCCCAATAGGATTAGGGATGTGCCTCCCTCCCCACAGGGAGGAGGCACAAAGAGGGTGTAGCCACCCTCAAGGACAGTAGCCATTGGCTACTGCCCACCCAGACCTAAGCACACCCCTAAATTCAGTATTTAGGGGCACCCCAGATCCCAGGAAATCAAATTCCTGCAACCTGAAGAAAGAAGAAGGACTGCTGACCTACATGCCTGCAGAGAAGGAGGAAGACAACAGCTGCTTTGGCCCCAGCCTTACCAGCCTCTCCAACTTCGAAAACCTGCAACCAGCGATGCATCTGACAGGGACCAGCGACCTTTGAAGCCTCAGAGGACTGCCCTGCATTAAAGGACCAAGAAACTCCTGTGAACAGCGGCCCTGTTCAAAACCAGCTCCTTCTTTGCAACAAAGAAGCAACTTCCAAAGACTGCACGTTTCCCGCGGGAAGCGCGAGACTTCTCACTCTGCACCCGATGCCCCCGGCTCGAGATTCAGAGAACCAACACTTCAGGGAGGACTCCCCGGCGACTGCGAGCCCGTGAGTAACCAGAGACGACCCCCCTGAGTCCCCACAGCGACGCATGCAGAGAGAATCCAGAGGCATCCCTTGACCGCAACAGCCTGTAACAAGGGACTCGACGCCTGGAACCAACACTGCACCCGCAGCCCCCAGAACCTGAAGGCACCGAACCTCGGCGCAGGAGTTACACCCAGGCGACCGCTGCCTTGCCCAGGTGGTGTCTGTCCTGAGAAGCCCCCCGTGCCTGCCTGCACCGCTAGTGAGCCCCGGGTCCCTCCATTTTTTTTCTACCTGAAACCCGACACCTGCTTTGCACACAGCACCCGGCTGCCCCTGTGCTGCTGAGGGTGTGTTTTGTGTGCCTACTTGTGTCCCCCCCCCAGTGCTCTACAAAACCCCCCTGGTCTGCCCCCGAGGACGCAGGTACTTACCTGCTGGCAGACTGGAACCGGAGCACCCCTGTTCTCCATAGGCGCCTGTGTGTTTTGGGCACCTCTTTGACCTCTGCACCTGACGGCCCTTAGCTGCTGGTGTGGTAACTTTGAGGTTGCCATGAACCCCCAATGGTGGGCTGCCTATGCCCCAGAACTGAGACTTGTAAGTGTTTTACTTACCTCCTGTCGGAAGTTGGCTCTGTATGTACTATTTCAAAGTAAGAAATAGCATGCACAGAGTCCAAGGGTTTCCCTTAGAGGTAAGATAGTGGCAAAAAGAGATAATTCTAATGCTCTATTTTGTGGTAGTGTGGTCGAGCAGTAGGCTTATCAGAGGGTAGTGTTAAGCATTTGTTGTACACACACAGGCAATAAATGAGGAACACACACTCAAAAGACAATTCCAGGCCAATAGGTTTTTATATAGAAAAATATATTTTCTTAGTTTATTTTAAGAACCACAGGTTCAAGATTTACAAACAATACTTTAAATGAAAGGTATTTCACTCAGGTACCTTAGGAACTTTGAAGCAACACAATATCATGTACAGTTTTAGCAAAAATGGCAATAAGCTATTTTAAAACTAGACACTGCAATTTTCAACAGTTCCTGGGGGAAGTAAGTATTGGTTAGTTTTGCAGGTAAGTAAAACACCTACAGGGTTCAAAGTTGGGTCCAAGGTAGCCCACCGTTGGGGGTTCAGGGCAACCCCAAAGTTACCACACCAGCAGCTCAGGGCCGGTCAGGTGCAGAGGTCAAAGTGGTGCCCAAAACACATAGGCTTCAATGGAGAAGGGGGTGCCCCGGTTCCAGTCTGCCAGCAGATAAGTACCTGTGACTTCGGAGGGCAGACCAGGGGGGTTTTGTAGGGCACCGGGGGGGACACAAGTCTGCACAAAAAGTACACCCTCAGCTGCACAGGGGCGGCCGGGTGCAGAGTGCAAACAGGTGTTGGGTTTGCAATTGTTTTCAATGGGAGACCCAGGGGTCTCTTTAGCGAAGCAGGCAGGCAAAGGGGGGGGGGGGGGGGGCTCCTCGGGGTAGCCACCACCTGGGCAAGGGAGAGGGACACCTGGGGGTCCCTTCTGCACTGGAGGTCGGATCCTTCAGGTCCTGGGGGCTGCGAGTGCAGTGTCTTTACCAGGCGTCGGGATCTTAGAAGCAGGCAGTCGCGGTCAGGGGGAGGCTTTGGATTCCCTTTGCAGGTGTCGCTGTGGGGGCTCAGGGGGGTCAACTCTGGCTACTCATGGGCTCGCAGTTGCCGGGGAGTCCTCCCTGTAGTGTTGTTTCTCCGCAGGTCGAGCCGGGGTGTAGGGTGCAGAGTGGAAAGTCTCACGCTTCCGGCGGGAAACGTGGAGTCCTTTAAAAGTTGTTTCTTTGTTGCAAGTTTTGGTTTCTTTAAAACAGGGCCGCTGTCCTCGGGAGTTCTTGGTCCTTTTAGATGCAGGGTAGTCCTCTGAGGCTTCAGAGGTCACTGGACCCTGGGGGACACGTCGCTGTTGCAGTTTGTCTTGGAGTGGGGAGACAGGCCGGTAGGGCTGGGGAAAAAGCAGTTGGTGTTTCCGTCTTATCTGCAGTGCTTCAGGTCAGCAGTCCTTCTTCGTCTTCAGGTTGCAGGAATCTAGTTTGCTAGGTTCTGGGGAGCCCCTAAATACTGAATTTAGGGGTGTGTTTAGGTCTGGGACGGCAGTAGCCAATGGCTAATGTCCTTGAGGGTGGCTACACCCTCTTTGTGCCTCCTCCCTGAGGGGAGGGGGGCACATCCCTATTCCTATTGGGGGAATCCTCCAAAATCAAGATGGAGGATTTCTAAAGGCAGGGGTCACCTCAGCTCAGGACACCTTAGGGGCTGTCCTGACTGGTGGGTGACTCCTTGTTTTTCTCATTATCTCCCCTGGACTTGCTGCCAAAAGTGGGGGCAGGCATCTCCACTAGCTGGAGTGCCCTGGGGCGTTGTAACACGAAGCCTGAGCCTTTGAGGCTCACTGCTAGGTGTTACAGTTCCTGCAGGGGGCAGATGTGAAGCACCTCCACCCAGAGCAGGCTTTTGTTTCTGTCCTCAGAGAGTACAAAGGCCCTCACCACATGGAGTTAGAAACTCGTCGCTCAGCAGCAGGCTGGCACAGACCAGTCAGTCCTGCACTGAACAATTGGGTAAAATACAGGGGGCATCTCTAAGATGCCCTCTGTGTGCATTTTTTAATAAATCCAACACTGGCATCCGTGTGGGTTTATTATTCCGAGAAGTTTGATACCAAACTTCTCAGTATTCAGTGTAGCCATTATGGAGCTGTGGAGTTCGATTTGACAAACTCCCAGACCATATACTTAATATGGCCACACTGTACTTACAATGTCTAGGAATAGACTTATACACTGTAAGGGCATATTGCTGATGCAGCTATGCCCTCACCTGTGGTATAGTGCACCCTGCCTTAGGGCTGTAAGGTCTGCTAGAGGGGTGACTTACCTATGCCACAGGCAGCATTTTGTGTGCATGGCATCCTGAGGGGGGATGCCATGTCGACTTTGCCTTTTTCTCCCCACCAACACACACAATCTGCAATGGCAGTGTGCATGTGTTAGGTGAGGGGTCCCTTAGGGTGGCACAACATATGCTGCAGCCCTTAGGGACCTTCCTGGTCACAGGGCCCTTGGTACCACTGGTACCTTTTGCAAGGGACTTATCTGTGTGCCAGGGGTGTGCCAATTGTGGAAACAATGGTACATTTTAGGTGAAAGAACACTGGTGCTGGGGCCTGGTTAGCAGGGTCCTAGCACACTTCTCAGTCAAATCAGTATCAGGCAAAAAGTGGGGGGTAACTGCAACAGGGAGCCATTTCCTTGCACCTCCTAATCTAACCTTTACTTACCTCCCCCAGGAACTGTTGATTTTTGCAGTGTCCACTTTGAAAATAGCTTATTGCCATTTTTACAAATACTGTATATGATATTGCTTTTATTCAAAGTTCCTAAAGTATCTAAGTGAAGTACCGTGCATTCAAAGTGTTTAGTGCAAATCTTGAACCCGTGGTTCTTAAAATAAACTAAGAAAAAATATTTTTCAATATAAAAACCTATTGGCCAGGAATTGTCTTTTGAGTGTGTGTTCCTCATTTATTGCCTGTGTGTGTACAACAAATGCTTAATACTACCCTCTGATAAGCCTACTGCTCGACCACACTACCACAAAATAGAGCATTAGAATTATCTAATTTTGCCACTATATTATCTCTAATGGGAACCCTTGGACTCTGTGCGCTCTATTTCTTACTTTGAAATAGTATATACAGAGCCAACTTCCTACAGGAGAGGTGTGACCAATTCTCACTGTGTATTAGGTGCCTAAGGGCTGGGGGGAGGGTACGGCCTCCAAGCGCCACTAGACTGCTTATAAGAGCACATTTGCCGCCCTCCGTGCATAATCCGGTTTGCACCAGTTCAGGATCCCCGGCTTCCTGCTGTGGTGCAGAACTACACAAAGGTCAGGAGTGTGACCACCCCCATCTTGCTCCTCCCCTAGGGAGGCGCGCAGAGCTCTGCCAGGTGGCCATTTGATTCTGCAATCTTGCACCCAGGGGCCTCTGGCCATCTTATTTACATCTGGTTGGTTAGGCCAGGCAGGTGAAGTCCCTGACCCCCTCTAATATGTAAGTCACTGCTAATAGTGACCAACCCCCTTTTAGAGTTTTTTAGGGGCTCCCTCGTTGGTGGGTCCTCAGATTTGTCAAGCAAGACTCTACAAGGAACTCTCTGCGAGACATCTTCTGCCCCTGGCCTCTGGAACCGCTGCTGGTCTTTTCCTGAAATCGAACAAGTCTGCTTCTGGTAGGAAGGCTTGCACTGCAACATTGTTCCTGATACTTCAAGAAATCTCCAAACATGCATGGCTGTACATTCTCCAAGGTCACAAGGACTTTCTTTGCACCAGGAAGCAAGAAGGAATCTCCCTTGGAGGGGAGTCACTTCCCTGCAACTGCAGGTATCTCAATGCATCATCGACCAGTTGGTGTGGGGTGTGCTGTCTCTAGACATGTGAAGATCCTGCAACAGAGATGGTGAGTTTGTGGTCTCCTCTGGGTCTCATCCAAGATGGGAGACTGAAGGCCCTTGCTCTTGCCACTGGACTGGCTCCCCTGAGCACTGCGACTGTTGCATTTGCCTAGGCTTGTTGACACTACCTCTGAGAGATCTTCTGCCTCCAAGAAGCCCTGTCCCCCAGCATAAAAAATATTTTTTCTTAGTTTATTTTAAGAACCACGGGTTCAAGATTTGCACTAAACACTTTGAATGCACGGTACTTCACTTAGATACTTTAGGAACTTTGAATAAAAGCAATATCATATACAATCTTTGTAAAAATGGCAATAAGCTATTTTCAAAGTGGACACTGCAAAAATCAACAGTTCCTGGGGGAGGTAAGTAAAGGTTAGATTAGGAGGTGCAAGGAAATGGCTCCCTGTTGCAGTTACCCCCCACTTTTTGCCTGATACTGATTTGACTGAGAAGTGTGCTAGGACCCTGCTAACCAGGCCCCAGCACCAGTGTTCTTTCACCTAAAATGTACCATTGTTTCCACAATTGGCACACCCCTGGCACACAGATAAGTCCCTTGCAAAAGGTACCGGTGGTACCAAGGGCCCTGTGACCAGGAAGGTCCCTAAGGGCTGCAGCATATGTTGTGCCACCCTAAGGGACCCCTCACCTAACACATGCACACTGCCGTTGCAGATTGTGTGTGTTGGTGGGGAGAAAAAGGCAAAGTCGACATGGCATCCCCCCTCAGGATGCCATGCACACAAAATGCTGCCTGTGGCATAGGTAAGTCACCCCTCTAGCAGACCTTACAGCCCTAAGGCAGGGTGCACTATACCACAGGTGAGGGCATAGCTGCATCAGCAATATGCCCTTACAGTGTATAAGTCTATTCCTAGACATTGTAAGTACAGTGTGGCCATATTAAGTATATGGTCTGGGAGTTTGTCAAATCGAACTCCACAGCTCCATAATGGCTACACTGAATACTGAGAAGTTTGGTATCAAACTTCTCGGAATAATAAACCCACACTGATGCCAGTGTTGGATTTATTAAAAAATGCACACAGAGGGCATCTTAGAGATGCCCCCTGTATTTTACCCAATTGTTCAGTGCAGGACTGACTGGTCTGTGCCAGCCTGCTGCTGAGCGACGAGTTTCTAACTCCATGTGGTGAGGGCCTTTGTACTCTCTGAGGACAGAAACAAAAGCCTGCTCTGGGTGGAGGTGCTTCACATCTGCCCCCTGCAGGAACTGTAACACCTAGCAGTGAGCCTCAAAGGCTCAGGCTTCGTGTTACAACGCCCCAGGGCACTCCAGCTAGTGGAGATGCCTGCCCCCACTTTTGGCGGCAAGTCCAGGAGAGATAATGAGAAAAACAAGGAGGAGTCACCCACCAGTCAGGACAGCCCCTAAGGTGTCCTGAGCTGAGGTGACCCCTGCCTTTAGAAATCCTCCATCTTGATTTTGGAGGATTCCCCCAATAGGAATAGGGATGTGCCCCCCTCCCCTCAGGGAGGAGGCACAAAGAGGGTGTAGCCACCCTCAAGGACAGTAGCCATTGGCTACTGCCCTCCCAGACCTAAACACACCCCTAAATTCAGTATTTAGGGGCTCCCCAGAACTTAGGAAAATAGATTCCTGCAACCTAAGATGAAGAAGGACTGCTGACCTGAAGCACTGCAGATAAGACGGAAACACCAACTGCTTTTTCCCCAGCCCTACCGGCCTGTCTCCCCACTCCAAGACAAACTGCAACAGCGACGTGTCCCCCAGGGTCCAGTGACCTCTGAAGCCTCAGAGGACTACCCTGCATCTAGAAGGACCAAGAACTCCTGAGGACAGCGGCTCCGTTCCACAAAGACTGCAACTTTGCAACAAAGAAGCAACTTTGAAACAACACACGTTTCCCGCCGGAAGCGTGAGACTTTGCACTCTGCACCCGACGCCCCTAGCTCGACTTGTGGAGAACTAACACCACAGGGAGGACTCCCCAGCAACTATGAGACCGTGAGTAGCCAGAGTTGACCCCCCTGAGTCCCCCCCAGCGATGCCTGCAGAGGGAATCCCGAAGCTCCCCCTGACCGCGACTGCCTGCTTCAAAGACCCGACGCCTGGTAAAGACACTGCACCCGCAGCCTCCAGGACCTGAAGGATCCGACCTCCAGTGCAGGAGCGACCCCCCAGGTGGCCCTCTCCCTTGCCCAGGTTGTGGCTACCTCAAGGAGCTCCCCCCCCCTCGCCTGCCTGCATCGCTGAAGAGACCCCTTGGTCTCCCATTGAATCCTATTGCGAACCCGACGCCTGTTTGCACACTGCACCCGGCCGACCCCGTGCCGCTGAGGGTGTACTTTTTGTGCTGACTTGTGTGTCCCCCGGTGCCCTACAAAACCCCCCTGGTCTGCCCTCCGAAGACACGGGTACTTACCTGCAGGCAGACTGGAACCGGGGCACCCCCTTCTCCATTGAAGCCTATGCGTTTTCGTCACCACTTTGACCTCTGCACCTGACCGGCCCTGAGCTGCTGGTGTGGTAACTTTGGGGTTGCCCTGAACCCCCAACAGTGGGCTACCTTGGACCCAACTTTGAACCCCGTAGGTGGTTTACTTACCTGCAAAAACTAACAAACACTTACCTCCCCCAGGAACTGTTGAAAATTGCGCTGTCTAGTTTTAAAATAGCTATATGTCATTTGTGTGAAAACTGTATATGCTATTTTGCTAATTCAAAGTTCCTAAAGTTCTTAAGTGAAGTACCTTTCATTTAAAGTATTGTTTGTAAATCTTGAACCTGTGGTTCTTAAAATAAACTAAGAAAATATATTTTTCTATACAAATACCTATTGGCCTGGAATTGTCTCTGAGTGTGTGTTCCTCATTTATTGCCTGTGTGTGTACAACAAATGCTTAACACTACCCTCTGATAAGCCTACTGCTCGACCACATTACCACAAAATAGAGCATTAGAATTATCTCTTTTTGCCACTATCTTACCTCTAAGGGGAACCCTTGGACTCTGTGCATGCTATTTCTTACTTTGAAATAGTACATACAGAGCCAACGTCCTACACCACAGCTTTCCTTTTCTCCAGCACCTACTACCCCACTACCTTCACCATCACACCCCCACACATAGTGAGATACAGTGGACCCTTGTGATTTATATGACTCTGACCCTATACTGTCCAATGATCCCAATCTTTATCCCACTAAACCTTCACCACCAGAGGATAGTACAGTTTACACACAAGTCATATCTAGGGCAGCTGCATACCATGGGGTTCAAATGCATGCAGAACCTTTGGAAGAGGATTTCCTTTTCAATACATTATCCTCTACCCATAAACACTACCAGTGCTTACCAATGCTGCCTGGTATGCTTAGACACACAGATGATATATTCAAGGACCCAGTCAAAACTAGGGTTCTAACCCCAAGAATTGATAAAAAATGTAAGCCTGCACCAAGATACTCAGTCTACATTACGCAACAACTGCCACCAGATTCTATTGTCATCAGTGCAGCCAGGAGACTGGCTAATAGACAGTCTTCTGGGGATACCCCAACCCCTGACAAGGAAAGTAGAAAGTTTGATTCTGCGGGGAAAGGGTAGCTACCCAAGCAGCTAACCAATGGCGCATTGCCAATTCTCAAGCCCTGTTAGCAAGGTATGACAGGGCACACTGGAATGAAATGCAAGATTTCTTGCAGTACCTACCCCAGGAGCACCAAAAGAGAGCGCAGCAAATTGTTGAAGACGGACAGACTATTACTAATAACCAGATTAGATCTGCCCTAGACACAGGTGACACTGCAGCTAGAAGTATCAATACTAGAGTAACAATCAGACAAAATGCATGACTAAGGGCCTTGGGTTTTAAACCCGAAATTCAGCAGGCAGTGCTTAACTTGCCTTTCGATAAACCACATCTATTCGGACCAGAAGTTGATATTACTATGGAGAAACTTCGAAAGGTTTCTGACACTGTAAAAGCCATGGGAGCCCTATATACCACACCTTTTCGGGGTTCCTTTCAGAAACAACAGTTTTGGGGTTGCTTTAAACCCCAAACTACAGAGGCTTCCACCTCCCATCCAAAACAAACACAGCAGTATTATTCAAGGATGTAATTTAGAGGCTCTTACAGAGGGCAGAACTTTAGAGCCAGAGGAAAGTTTATTGCCTCAAAAAGTGTTACCAAACCCACAAAACAATGACTTCCTAAACATCCCACAATCCCACATGTCTCCTGTGGGAGGAAGACTGCAACAATTTCACTCTCGGTGGCAAAGCATCACCACAGATCAGTGGGTACTTTCAATTATCTGCAGTGGTTATTGCCTAGAACTCATCTCTACTTCACCAAATATTCCCCCTCGTTCTCACAGACTCTCTTCAGAACACACTGTTCTACTAAAACAAGAAATACAATATCTATTATTAAAAGGTGCAATAGAAATGGTTCCAATCTCACAGCAAGGAACAGGAGTATATTCACTATATTTCCTTATACCAAAAAAGGATGGTACTCTCAGACCCATCTTCGATCTCAGACCTCTAAATCTATATATCCAGTTGGAACATGTTCACATGGTCACTCTACAGGATGTTATTCCCCTGCTACAAAAACACGATTACATGACTGCGTTAGATCTCAGACACCTATTTCCACATTCCCATACATCCAGCTCACCGCAAATACTTAAGGCTCATAATATCAGGCAAACACTACCAATTCAAAGTACTTCTCTTCATGCTAACAACAGCTCCAAAGTTTTTCACAAAATGTCTAGCTGTAGTAGCAGCTCACCTCAGAAGACAACACATACATATCTTCCCTTATCTAGACGATTGGCTAATAAAATCGAGCAATATTCTACAGTGTCAACAACACACTTAAGGCACAATAGACACCCTACACACATTAGGGTTCATAATCAATTACCAGAAATCTCATCTTCAACCTGCACGGGTTCAACCTTATCTAGGTGTGATTCTCAATACTCAAAAAGCATAAGCTTACCCAAATCCACAGAGGATACAAGCTTTTCAAAACCTCATATCACAAATCCAGATCAATCCAACTTACTCAGTAAAATTGATCATGAAACTATTGGGAATGATGGCATCATGCATAGCAACAGTACTGCATGCAAGACTAAATATGAGCCACTGCAACAGTGTCTCTCACAACAATGGTCTCAGGCACAGGGTCATTTACAGGATCTAGTGTTGTTAGACTGCCAAACGTACAAATCTCTGCAATGGTGGAATCACAATAACTTAACAAAAGGACGGTCCTTTCAAGACCCCGTGCCACAGACCATAATCAGAACAGAAGCGTCAATGACAGGTTGGGGGAGCTCATCTCAACAACCTAACCATACAAGGGGAATGGGACTCAACACAATTAACTTATCACATAAACCACTTGGAATTGTTAGCTGTGTTTTTGGCCATCAAAGCATTTCAACCTCAGATCACACACAAGACAGTCTTAATAAGAACAGACAACATGACAACAATGTATTATCTGAAAAAACAAGGGGGGACACATTCATCCCAATTGTCCCTTCTAGCTCAAACAATTTGGAAATGGGCGATTCACAATCAGATTTACTTACTAGCGGAATACATCCCAGGGATACACAACCAGCCAGCAGTCCTTCTAAGCAGGACACAGCAACAAATACACAAGTGGGAGATTCACCCACAAGTACTTCAACATTACTTTCAAATGTGGGGAACACCAGACATAGACCTTTTCGCTACAAGCGAAAACGCAAAATGCCAAAACTTTGCATCCAGGCACCCACACCCTTAGTCCAACTGCAATGCTCTGTGGATCAGCTGGTCAGGGATATTTGCTTCTGCTTTTCCCCCCTCCCCCTGTTAATTCCATTTCTGGTCAACAAAATGCATCACACGTCTCTCACCATGATACTCGTAGCTCCCACATGGGCACGCCAACACTGGTACACAACACTCCTGTATTTCTCAGTAGTGCCCCATCACAAACTTCCAAACAGACCAGATCTGTTAACACAGAAAAAAGGTCAAATCCGGTATCCTAATCCCAGTGTACTCAAGTTAGCGATTTGGCATTCTAAAACAAGCATGTAAACCAACAACCGTACACTCTCCACACCTACGTATCTCTCCTCTCACCAGTCCTACACCAATGCAGTCACCATCACATTCATTTGACTCACAGCAGGACAATGTGGACCCATGGGATCTTTATGATCCAGACCCCATTCTCGACAATAACCCTGATTGCTATCCCTCTAAGCATTCACCACCAGAGGATAGTACAGGCTACAATCAAGTGCTAGCCAGGGCGGCAGCATACCATAGTGTCACCATGCACACTGAACCATTGGAGGACTAAACTTTTGTTTAATACACTCTCTTCCATGCATGCAACATATCAGTTGCTCCCTATGCTCCCCGACATGCTAAAACATGCTGATCAAATATTTACCGAGCCTGTAAAAGCAAGAATAATTACTCCTAGAGTAGAAAAGAAATATAAGCCACCTCCTTCTGATCCTGTCTATATTACTTAGCAACTCCCTCCAGACTCAGTAATGGTAAGCGCTTCCAGGAAGAGGGCAAACTCTGTCGTCAGGTGATGCACCCCCACCAGACAAAGGGAATAGGAAGTTTGATGCTGCAGGGAAGAGGGTCGCATCTCAGGCAGGCAACCAATGGAGAATAGCCAATTCACTGGCTTTGTTAGCTAGATATGACAGGGCCCATTGGGACGAGATGAAAGATATAATCCAGCATCTCCCCAAGGAACAGCAAAAGAGGGCACAGCAGATAGTGGAGGAAGGGCAAGCCATCACCAACAATCATATTAGGTCTGCCCTAGACTCAGCTGATACAGCGGCCAGAAGCATCAACACTGCTGTAACCATCAGGAGGCATGCATGGCTGAGGTCCTCAAGATTCAAACCCGAAATCCAACAGGCAGTATTGAATATGCCATTCAACAAAGAACAGCTTTTCGGCCCAGGGGTCGACACTGCTATAGAAAAAATGCGTAAGGATTCAGACACCGCAAAAGCGATGGGTGCACTATACACTACACAGTACAGGGGATCCTTTCGCAAACCCCAGTTTAAAGGTGGATTTAGGGCTCAAATTGCGGAGGCATCCACATCACAGCCAAAGCCGGCCTACCAACCTCAGTACCAACGGGGTGGTTTTAAGAGCACATATAGAGGCCAGTACCCCAGAGGCAGGGGAAAATATCAAACACCTAGACAAGCCTCACAACAAAGTAAACAGTGACTTGTTCCATTTCCTTCCAATCCACACCTCCCCTGTAGGACTGCAAAAGTTCCACAACAATTGGCTAAACATTACCACAGACAACTGGGTATTATCAATTATCCAAAATGGCTATTGCCTAGAATTGATAAAAACTCCACCAAACATTCCACCAAAACCACACAAACTGTCCACAGAGCATATCACTTTGTTACACGAAGAAGTAAAATCTCTATTACTCAAACAAGCAATAAAACCCGTGCCACAAAATCAAGTAGGGACGGGAGTTTACTCACTATATATCCTCATTCCCAAAAAAGATGGCACCCTAAGGCCAATATTAGATCTCAGAACCCTCAATCATTATATCCTGTCAGAACACTTTCACATGGTAACTCTACATGATGTAAACCCACTAATTCAAAAACACGATTTCATGTCAACATTAGACCTCAGACGTGTATTTTCATATACCCATCCATCCCGCGCACAGAAAAAATCTCAGGTTTGTCATTCAAGGAAAGCACTATCAGTTAAGGTGTCACCCTTTGGCATAACAACAACTCCAAGGGTATTCACAAAGTGCCTAGCGGTAGTCGCAGCCTACCTAAAAAGACAACACATACATGTGTTCCATATTTAGACGATTGGCTAATAAAATCAAACAGTCATGCGCAGTGTCAAAACCATGCACATTACGTAATACAAACCCTGCACACGATAGGGTTCTCAATAAATTACCAAAAGTCGCAACTACAGCCTGCGCAAATACAACAGTATTTAGGGGCAATAGTAAATACTCAAAAAGCGCTTGCAAGTCCAAATACGCAGAGAATACAAGCATTCCAGAATATAATAGCACAGATACAGACAGGTCAACAGTACACTGTCAAATTTGTCATGAAGATATTAGGGATGATGGCATCATGTATTGTAATTGTTCCACATGCAACACTAAACATGCAGCCCTTGCAACAGTGCCTTGCACAACAATGGTCAAAAGCACAGGGTCAACATCAAGATCTAGTGTTGATAGACCACCAAACATACATGTCCCTTCAGTGGTGGAATTCCACAAATCTGAAAAAAGGGCGGCCATTTCAAGACCCTGTGCCTCAGACCATAATCACAACAGATGCATCAATGATTGGCTGGGGAGCTCACCTCAACAATCACAACATCCAAGGACAATGGGATGCCCAACACAAACAGCTACACATAAATCACTTAGAGTTGTTAGCTGTCTTCCTAGCACTCAAAGCTTTTCAGCCTCTTCTCATTCACAAAAATGTCCTGATCAAAACAGACAACATGACCACCGTGTACTACCTAAACAAACAGGGAGGAACACATTCGTCCCAACTCTCCCTCCTAACTCAAAACATTTGCAAATGGGAAATACACAACCAAATTCACCTGGTGGCACAATACATTCCAGGGATACACAACCAATTGGCAGATGTTCTCAGAAGAAATCATCAAGTGGGAGATTCACCCTCAAGTACTTCAAAAATACTTTCAACAATGGGGAACACCAGACATAGATCTGTTCGCCACCAGCGAAAACGCAAAATGCCAAAACTTTGCATCCAAATACCCACATCCCCTATCCAAGGGGAATGCTCTATAGATCAATTGGTCAGGGATATTTGCTTACGCTTTTCCCTCTCTCCCACTCATTCCATTTCTAGTCAACAAATTGCGTCAAAACACACTCAATATGATACTCATAGCACCAACGTGGTCATGTGAACCCTGGTACACAACACTATTAGACCTTTCAGTAGTACCACACAGACCCGACCTGTTAACACAAAACAAAGGGCAGATCAGGCACCCAAATCCCAACACACTCAATCTGGCGATTTGGCTCCTAAGGTCATAGAATTTGGGTATTTACAACTACCATCAGAATGTATGGAAGTAATTAAGCAAGCAAGAAAACCCACTACTAGACAGTGCTATGCGAACAGATGGAAAAGATTTGTATATTATTGTCAATCTAAACAAATTGCCCCTCTTACAGCATCGATACAAGATATTGTATGCTATTTTGTTCATTTACAAAAAACAAATTTAGCATTCTCTTCCATAAAAATACATCTCACTGCAATTTCCACATATTTGCAAAATGTACAGCACAGCTCTTTATTTAGAGTTCCTGTTATCAAAGCCATCATGGAAGGCTCAAAAAGCATCATTCCACCCAGGACACCTCCAGTTCCTTTGTGGAATTTAAACATAGTGCTTACGCGACTTATGGGCCCACCATTTGAACCTATGCACTCATGTCAAATACAATTCTTAACATGGAAGGTTGCCTTCCTAGTCGCAATTACATCTTTGCGAAGAGTTAGCGAAATTCAAGCTTTCACTATTGAGGAACCGTTCATACAAGTACACAACCATAAAGTCGTACTACGAACTAACCCTAAATTTCTTCCTAAAGTAGTATCACCATTTCATATCAATCAAGCAGAGGCATTTCCAGTCTTCTTCCCACAGCCAGATTCTGTGGCAGAAGGAGCTCTACATACACTAGACATTAAAAGAGCACTAATGTATGTCCTAAATAGATAGAACAAAACCATTCAGAAAAACTAAACAGCTATTTGTAGCTTTTCAAAAACCCCATACTGGTAAACCCATTTCAAAACATGGTTTAGCAAGATGGATAGTAAGATGCATCCAAACATGTTACGTTAAAGCCAATAGACAACTCTTAGTTACTCCTAAAGCACATTCCACAAGGAAGAAAGGTGCTACAATAGCCTTCTTAGGAAACGTACCAATGGCTGAAATATATAAAGCAGCTACTTGGTCAACACCACATACATTTACTAAACACTATTGTGTAGATGTTTTAGCTGCACTGCAAGCCATAGTACGTCAAGCTGTACTAAGAACATTATTTCAAACAACTTCAACTCCTACAGGTTAATCACCGCTTTTATGGGAGGACTAACTGCTTCGTAGTCTATGCACAGCATGTGTATCTGCAGCTACACACGCCATTGAACGGAAAATGTCACTTACCCAGTGTACATCTGTTTGTGGCATGTTGCGCTGCACATTCACATGCGCCCTCCCACCTCCCCGGCAGCCTGTTGTTGTTTAAGTTAAACAACACTTGTAGATATGTATATATATATATATATATATATATATATGTTCGATGGCATGTGTAGCTGCAGATACACATGCTGTGCACTGTTCCTGCCATCTAGTGTTGGGCTCGGAGTGTTACATGTTGTTTTTCTTCGAAGAAGTCTTTTCGAGTCATGGGACCGAGTGACTCCTCCCTTTCGGCTCCATTGCACATGGGTGTTGACTCCATCTTAGATTGTTTTCTTTCCGCCATCGGGTTCGGAAGTGTTCCTCTTCGCTCCGTAATTCGAATCGGGGAAAAAAACATCGAAATCCGTCGGTATTGTTTGCGTTCGGGACCGGTTTAGTGTAAATACATTGTCACAGACGACAAAACCGCTTCGGTGGCCCTTCGGGGCTTCCGCACTTAACCGAGGCCTGGCCGGCCCGACCACACCCATCGTTGAAGACTCATGGACCGGACCCCCTTCCGTTTCTGTCCAATGTGTCACGCCATGTATCTATATACAGACGAGCATCGGGTCTGTAATCTGTGTTTGTCACCAGAACACAGAGAGGTTACTTATGAGGCCTGCAAAGCTTTTCGATCCAAGAAGACCCTAAGAGATCAACGCGCAAGATGTTTGCAGATGGCATTGAAGTCGACACAACATCTCGACGTCGAGGAGGAAGAAATAAGAATTTCCATTCAAGACTCAGATTACTCCAATGGGGATCGGCCACCGACAGCGGTGCAAAAAGTGAGTACACCTGCCCCCGTCCCAGACCCAAAGTCAAATAAAAAAACAAAAGGCCTCGGGGACGCCACTGCCGGAAGGCCATGGCTCAACCCACAAGAAAGGAGGTGACCAAATACCATCATCGGCACCAAAAAAGGCCAAGATAGTGCCAAAGTCTTCAGACTCGGGTCGAGAAACCGGCACCAAAAAGAGTCGACATAGAGTGGTCGAGTCGAGCAAGCCTCGGAAAAGCCTCTCTGAGCCGAGGCCGACAGTATCCATGTGGGTTTCTGTACCGAAAAAAACTGCTTCAGAGCCGAAATAGACTTATGGAAGAGCAGGGGCGCTCTCAACAACTCAAGGAGAGTCACTGATTCGAGCAGGAAGTGGATTTGAAAGAGCTTGACCAGACTCAACCAAGGCTACAAATCCAAAAAGACACAGGGAAAATACAAACCATCCCTCCGCTCAAGTTTAAGAGAAAACTGGCTTTTCATGAGACTGAGACTGTGCAACCAAAAGCCAAAGTGGTTAGAGATAGGTCACCACTCCCACATTTCTCACCACAAACGTCCCCACTTTACTCGCCGCAACTGTCACCAGTGGGTACACCAATGGCACAGTCACCCACACATACTGGGATGACGCAGGACGATGCAGACCCATGGGATCTATACGACCCACCAGTTTCGGACAACAGTCCTGAGTGTTATCCTTCAAAGGCTTCACCTCCAGAGGATAGCACGTCTTACACACATGTACTGGCCAGAGCAGCAACATTTCATAATGTTACGATGCATTCAGAACCAGTGGAGGATGACTTTCTGTTTAACACTCTGGCATCTACGCATGCTTCATATCAAAGCCTGCCAATGTTACCGGGCGTGCTTAAACATGCACAGCAGGTTTTCCAAGAGCCAGTAAAAGGAAGGGCCATCACGCCAAGGGTCGAGAAAAAATATCAACCTCCCCCGCCAGACCCTGTGTTTATTACACAGCAGCTCCCTCCGGACTCAGTTGTAGTGGGTGCTGAAAGAAAGCGGGCAAATTCACAGTCCTCAGGGGATGCGCCACCCCCTGATAAGGAAAGCCGTAAGTTAGACGCGGCAGGGAAAAGAGTGGCATCGCAAGAGGCCTATCAGTGGCGTATTGCCAATTCACAAGCCCTCCTTGCCCGTTACGACAGAGCACATTGGGACGAGATGCAGGATATTATCCAACATCTACCAAAGGAGCATCAAAAACCTGCTCAACAGGTGGTGGAGGAGGGACGGGCCATCTCCAACAACCAGATCCGCTCTGCACTGGACTCTGCTGATACAGCGGCACGGACTGTCAATACATCAGGTACCATCAGAAGGCATGCATGGCTACGAAGTTCTGGTTTTAAGCCAGAGATACAGCAGGCGGTATTAAATATGCTGTTCAACCAACACCAAGTATTCGGGCCGGAGGTGGACACCGCAATAGAGAAAATGAAAAAGGACACGGACACGGCCGAAGCCATGGGCGCGCTCTATTCTTCTCAATACAGGGGAACATTTAGGAACCCACAGTTTAGGGGAGGTTTTAGACACCAACCCTCAGAGCCATCCACCTCTCAAACAAAACCCACTTAGCAGTCTCAGTACCAGAGAGGGGGGTTTTGTGGTTCCTACAGAGGACAGTTCCCAAGAGGTAGGGGAAAATTTCAGCCTGCCAAGCAGACCCCTAGTAGCAAGCAGTGACTTCAATGTCACACTCCCCCAACACACATCACCAGTTGGCGGGGGTGGGGGGGTGGGGAGATTAACGAAATACTACAACAATTGGTTAGACATTACCACGGACACATGGGTTCTATCAATTATCCAACATGGTTACTGCATAGAGTTCACAAAATTCCCTCCCAGATGTTCCCCCAAGAACGCACAAAATGTCGGTACAACATCTAGACCTATTACAAATAGAGGTGCAAGCACTACTAGCAAAACAAGCCATAGAACTAGTACCCCATCATCGGAAAGGAACAGGTTTTTTTTTCCTATATTTCCTTATTCCAAAATAAGACAAAACGTTAAGGCCAATTCTAGATCTCAGAACGTTAAATCTCTTCATCAAATCAGATAATTTCCACATGGTAACACTACAGGACATAGTTCCCTTACTAAAACAAGGAGAATACATGGCAACACTGGATCTAAAGGATGTGTGTTTTCACATACCCATTCATCCATCTCACAGGAAATACCTCTGGTTTGTAATACAAGGCAAACATTACCAATTCAAAGTATTGCCCTTCGGGATAACAGCACCCAGGGTATTTACAAAATGCTTCGCTGTAGTAGCAGCTCATATAAGGAGACATCACATGCACGTATTCCTGTATCTAGACGTTTGGCAAATAAAAGCCAACACTCAACACCAGTGTCAAAGCCGCACGCAGTATGTAATAGATAATCTATACAAACTAGGGTTTTCTATAAATTACCAGAAATCTCACTTGCAACCATCCCAAATACAACAATACTTGGGAGCCACACTCAACACTCAAAAGGCGATTGCCACTCCAAGTCCACAAAGAGTTCAATCATTTCAAAATATAATATCAAACATGCAACCAAACCAACAATATACTGTCAGGTTTGTAATGAAACTACTAGGCATGATGTCCTCAAGCATCGCTATTTTCCCAAATGCACGACTACACAAGTGCCCCTTACAACAGTGCCCAGCAAAACAATGGACGCAGGCACAGGGTCAACTTCAAGATCTAGTGTTGATAGACCGCCAAACACAATCTTCGCTTCAATGGTGGAACGCTGTAAATTTAAACAAAGGGCGGCCATTTCAAGGCCCAGTGCCTCACGCCATTATCACAACAGACGCGTCCATGATTGCATGGGGAGCACACCTCAACAATCACAGCTACAAGGTCAATGGGACAGTCAACAAAAACAACTTCACATAAATCTCTTAGAACTACTAGCAGTCTTTCTAGCACTAAAAGCCTTTCAACCCCTTCTAGTCCCCAAACACATTCTTGTCAAAATGGACAATATGACAACAATGTAATATTTAAACAAACGGGGGGGGGCACTCGTCTCAACTATGTCTCCTAGCACAAAAAATTTGGCATTGAGCAATTCACCACAACATTCGCCTGATAGCACAATATATACCAGGCATTCACAATCAGTTAGCCGACAATCTCAGTTGAGATCACCCGCAAACTCACGAGTGGGAAATACATCCCCAGATTCTAAAAGATTACTTCTACTGCTGGGGGACACCAGACATAGATCTGTTTGCAACAAAACAGAACGCAAAATTCCAAAACTTCGCATCCAGGTACTCACACCCTCGGTCCAAGGGCAATGCTCTATGGATCAGTTGGTCAGGGCTATTTGCTTACGCTTTTCCCCCTCTCCCGCTCATTCCTTTCCTAGTCAACAAGCTGAGTCAAATCAAACTCAAACTAATACTCATAGCACCAACATGGGCTCGCCAGCCGTGGTACACCACATTGTTGGACTTCTCAATAGTACCGCACATCAAACTACCAAACAGACCAGATCTGTTAACACAACACAAACAGATCAGACATCCAAATCCAGCATCGCTGAATCTAGCAATTTGGCTCCTGAAATCCTAGAATTCGGACACTAAGACCTCACACAAGAATGTATGGAGGTCATAAGACAAGCTAGGAAGCCTACCACTAGACACTGCTATGCAAATAAGTGGAAAATATTTGTTTATTACTGCCATAATAATCAAATTCAACCCTTACACGCATCTGCAAAAGATATAGTAGGATACTTACTACATTTGCAAAAGTCAAAACTAGCTTTCTCTTCCATAAAGATACATCTTACTGCAATTTCAGCTTACCTGCAAATTACGCACTCAACTTCATTATTTAGGATACCAGTCATAAAAGCGTTTATGGAAAGCTTAAAGAGAATTATACCACTAAGAACACCACCAGTTCCTTCATGGAACCTCAACATTGTCTTAACACGACTCATGGGTCCGCCTTTTGAGCCCATGCACTCTTGTGAAATGCAATACTTAACGTGGAAAGTTGCATTTTTGATTGCCATCACATCTCTAAGAAGGGTGAGTGAAATTCAAGCATTTACCATACAAGAACCATTTATTCAAATACACAAGAATAAAGTAGTTCTACGGACAAATCCAAAATTTTTACCAAAAGTTATCTCACCGTTCCACTTGAATCAAACAGTAGAATTACCAGTGTTCTTCCCACAGCCAGATTCTGTAGCTGAAAGAGCACTACATACATTAGACATCAAAAGAGCGCTAATGTACTACATTGACAGAACAAAACTAATTCGAAAAACAAAACAACTATTTATTGCCTTTCAAAAACCTCATACAGGAAATCCAATTTCAAAACAAGGCATTGCTAGATTGATAGTTAAGTGTATTCAAACCTGCTATCTTAAAGCAAAGAGAGAGCTGCCTATTACACCAAAGGCACACTCAACCAGAAAGAAAGGTGCTACCATGGCCTTTCTAGGAAATATTCCAATGAACGAAATATGTAAGGCAGCAACATGGTCTACGCCTCATACATTTACCAAACATTACTGTGTAGACGTGTTAACTTCACAACAAGCCACAGTAGGTCAAGCTGTACTACGAACATTGTTTCAAACAACTTCAACTCCTACAGGCTGAACCACCGCTTTTGGGGAGATAACTGCTTACTAGTCTATGCACAGCATGTGTATCTGCAGCTACACATGCCATCGAACGGAAAATGTCACTTACCCAGTGTACATCTGTTCGTGGCATTAGTCGCTGCAGATTCACATGCGCCATCCCGCCTCCCCGGGAGCCTGTAGCCGTTTAGAAGTTGATCTTGAACATTTGTAAATTTGTAAATATATTACTTTAAACTTCATTATGTACATACGTATTCACTCCATTGCATGGGCACTATTACTAGCATACACAACTCCTACCTCACCCTCTGCGGGGAAAACAATCTAAGATGGAGTCAACGCCCATGCGCAATGGAGTCGAAATGGGAGGAGTCCCTCGGTCTCGTGACTCGAAAAGACTTCTTCGAAGAAAAACAACTTGTAACACTCCGAGCCCAACACCAGATGGCGGGATGTGCACAGCATGTGAATCTGCAGCGACTAATGCCACGAACAGATGTACACTGGGTAAGTGACATTTTCCATATATGTTTGATGGCATGTGTAGCTGCAGATACACATGCTGTGCACATCCCGCCATCTAGTGTTGGGCTCGGAGTGTTACAAGTTGTTTTTCTTCGAAGAAGTCTTTTCGATATATACACACACACATATATATATAGCCAAACGAACGAACACTGTCCTGGTGAAACGCCGAGGCGGATTCTTGAGCGGTCCGGTGCGGGTCCCAGGAACCCAAATAATCTCAATCAAAGCAATCTCCTCAATCCAGGAAAAGCAAACCGGACACCATGGCAGTGCAATCTTATATTATTGACGCGTTTCGGCCGTAGCCTTGTTCACAATACCATTCCAATTAATTCTAATCTCATATATACACAAATATATAAAAAAACATGGACAAATGACCAATTTCAAAAACAGATTCCCCAGGACAGACTAATACGGCAGCCATTTTAGAGAGTAGCTTTTCACATAGCAAGCCAATTGGAGATAGGTTATTATTTTCAACATATCATCATGAAATATGATACCATTGCACTCATTTTTAGAGTCCAAATGCGATACTGTACTTTCAATAATATTTCTAAATGGATTGAGGAGATTGCTTTGATTGAGATACATATATATATATATATATATATATATATATATCTTTCTATTCTTTAATTTGCATCTTGTAGTACGTCTTGCTGACATCGTACGATATACATGTGTACTTAGTCTTACAGAAGGAGACAGTTGCTTAATATCTTCTGTTCTAGCTAAGGAATATTACACGGCTTGTGCCAGAGAGTTTGATCTTCTGCCAGGGATCTCCAACAGAGTGACATAATCAATTAAAGTGTGTGTGCACATTGTTGTTCTAATATTAACCCATTTTTCTGGGCTTTGAGGTCAAACATGCTATTACACTTGCAGCTAAACAGTGACTAAAATATGAAAATGAGTTTTTTTTTCATAGGTGTTTGAAATTTATTATATCAAGGAGTGGGCCCTTAAGAAACGGGCTGCAACTTTTCTTGTATTCACAGAATCCTTTACCTAATTACACCATGACCTTTATGTTTTTATTTCATTTCAGTTTTTTTGCTGTCTTGATTTTTGGCTTTATCGTCTTCGTTTATTTGACTGCTTGTTATCCTTTCTCTGAGCCTGTTGTGTCCAGAGAGTGGTTCCCTCTGTTGTCACATTTTGCCTAATATTTTTTTCATTTGTCTCTTCACAGTATAACACTGCCTTTACACCCAGAGGTTCCAAAGCTGTTTGCTGCACTTCCAGAATTTTACGTGGAAGATGTAGCAGAGTTTTTGTTTTTTATCGTGCAGTAAGTGAAAACCTCTTAATTTAATTTAATGTATATTTCATTTGTTTGCCAGTGTAACCGTCAGAAGTGATTTTAAATGTGCTCTGTGCCTTGCATCTTCGTAATTTTTTTAAATTGGTTATGGTATATGGTTATGGTATGGTGGGCTGTCCAGTATCCTACCAAAAGAGTCAGATTCACACCAGATTGTCAGGCTATCCACTAAATAAATATTCTAATATAGACTTCTAACCACTGAACCCTCACCCTTTGAATATCCCCTTAGACATCAAACCGGATCCGAAAGATCTCAAGCAGTACTCAAGTATGCTGACAGATGACACCAAGTGGCTCTGCACTGACGTTGCTCCACTCTAGAAGTGAAGCTCGGGGCTCTAAGTAGTCTTCACCCATATGTTCTGACATCAGCTCCTTTCTTTTGGCACCAACAAACGCTGATCTGAAACTACCCATCATCTCTTTGAGACTATACTTAAACACATTTTTATCTATATGTATTTTTTCACGGTGTGCAGAAAATATCCCCATCCAGATCTCTATAGAGTTTAAACCTTGTGATGAATGTTACAAACAAATGTCTGTTACAGATTTGCGTGATGCTTCCTCTTGGTGCCTGCAGTGACTGTGCCTTGATTCACCCCAAGGCCATCTGGGATCGGGAAGCAAAGCTTTTTGTCATGAAGCGTTACAAAACTCTGTT
This sequence comes from Pleurodeles waltl, assembly GCF_031143425.1. Taxonomy (NCBI): domain Eukaryota; kingdom Metazoa; phylum Chordata; class Amphibia; order Caudata; family Salamandridae; genus Pleurodeles; species Pleurodeles waltl. The sequence continues at coordinate 1,544,207,374 of NC_090445.1, forward strand.
GTGACAGGTCAAGGTTCAGAGGGAGGTCCTGCTCCCATGCGGGAACACGATTGAGCAACTCTGGCGTTGTCAATAATTATGGCCAACCTATAGAGCTGTCTGATGTCAAGTCGGTGCTATCCGACTTTGACCGAGTCCACATTCTGTTTTCCCGGTACTGCTGCCTATCTCCCGCACTTTTAATCCCAACACAGTGCTCCTGCCTATTGGATGCGCTTATACTGTGCATGAATTGTTGGCCACAGATTCGAATAATTAAGGTTATTAGCCTGGTGATGAGTTTACCCATTTGTGTCATGAGGACAGTTGGTATGGAGATCTACAGGATGCCAGTGGTCTGGATACTTCCGGGACACTAGAAGGGGGCCTCTAGTGTGAAGGTTGTGCAATGGGTGGCAGAGATCCTTTACCTTTAGCTATCTACTCAATAAGTTAAAACCATTGTCTTAACTAAAGTTCTTCAGCCTGGTCAGACTATTTCTGATCCCCTACTTCCCTTCAATGAGGCTCTTAAATTATTTTAGGGACATGGGCTAAACCGTGTTCAGACCCTATTGTCGTTTGACAGGTCCCCAGATGCAATTGACCGGTTAAGCGCAATGCAGACTTCATCAACCAGCAACTCACTTTGTAGAACCAGCAAGGGCAAACCGAATATTTCAGTCTTCTCCCTCGACAGAGAATCGAAGAGGGCTCTACTCTCATTTCGTGAGATTAGATGACCCAGGAGTTGCCTACTGTACCTGAAGATGCAAAAAAAAAAAAGTGGTTGATAGTAGGGAAAGATAATGCTACCATTGATACCACAGGCAACAGGAAACAAACTTGCAGAGTGTACAAATACACAGTGTGAAGCGGCACCAGCCTGTGTCCACTTCAAAACCCGGTCTAATCAAATAAGACCTACTACGTGCACTGCTAAAAAAAAAAAAAAAATGGTCATCTGCTCTCAAGTTTGCCCGGTGGTGAGGGAATCTGCAAGTTCGCTTCCCCCTGCTTTGGTTTTAAACAATGTATTGTTTTTCACACAGCAGGTACTTCTCTCTTCCACTGTCCTGAGGAGACCCGCATTTACTAGGGGCCGAAACGCTTCAACTTTTTAGATTGGGGGAGTTGCCTGAACTTTTAACAATATATAAAAGAATTTAAATAATACATCTGTTAAAAGAAATGGACAAGAAGTATCTACCTGATATGTTCTGCGTTGCAACTATCTCATGTGTGGATTGTTTTATAGATTGAAGATCACAACCTCATCATTTTGGATTATAAAGATGATTGACGTACTATTCCAGTGAACTGAAATTGTTAAACATGTTTGTCTGTGTCACTGTATATTAATATTTGGCGGATGTATTTTTGAAGCTGACTGATGATTCTATATGTTGGATGCTTAATTTACTGAACTCAAGACTACTGTGCCATCTGTAAGAAGCATAATAAATTAGTTCAGAGAAATTATTGCTTATTACCAGTGACTAATTAAGGTTTTCACTGATGTATGAATAGTAGCATTATCTTTCCCTGCCAACAATCACTTTTTTAGCACAAAAATGTGTATACACAGATTTAGTGGGACCACTAGGGTAAGCACCTTTACTCCTAATATACTGTACTTGAAGAAGCACAAGTCATCCTCTATTAGGCTATACGCAATGGTCATGGTGTGGCTAAATTTACCATTCGTAATGGGCTGCACATCATGGAATTTTTGATACGACCATAGTCACCAGTGTGGCACTTAGCTAGCATGCCAGGATGCAGCCCACTGGTTTTTCAGGCAAGCAGGGTCAAGGACATGCCCTTTGATGGGTTCCCGTCTTTACCAGGATAAATCTGACTTTGCTATGGGGTGCTTTAAAGATAACAGGGCTGCAGCATGCTTCCTGTGCCTGTCAGCTTCTCCATGTCAGCCTCGTCTTGAGTTTCACTCCCTCCATTACTTTTGTGGCTGCAGCACCCACAGACTTCATGGACAAGGTCAGCATGTAGCCCAGTCTTCTGCCCCTCCAGTTGGTGCAGCTCAGAAAATCTCTTTAGTGTGCTCTTGCCAGCACACAGCCACCCTGTCATAGGCATAATCTGCCATTTTGTGCCACGGTGGAAAGAGATTCCTTCAGACAAATGGGCCCTGCAAATTGTCCAGCGGGATAACTCCTTGCCATTTCTTCCAACTCTGCTGCACCATCCACCATCCTTGGACCAGCTGCAGGAGGACAATCTACCCCTATTGCAGCAGGAAGTGTAGGCTTTTTTGCCTGCAGAGCCATAGAGAGCGTGCCAATGCCAGAAGTTGGTCACTTCTGATATTTCTGATCATTTCTGGTGCAGAAAAAAGACAGAGGCCTCTGTCACATCTTTGACCTTATCCCTCTCAATGACTTCTTTGCAGAATGGCACATTCAAGGTGCTTACCCTGGCCCAGATCTTGTATACATTTGTCCCTAGAGCTGGCGTAGTAGCTCTGGAACTGCAGACTGGTTAAATTCAATGGCATGTGTGGCTGTAGATACACATGCTCAGCGTACTCCTGCCTTGAAGTGTTGGGTCCGGAGTGGTGCAAGTTTTTTTTCTTTGAAGTTTTTCGAACCACGAGATCGAGTAACTCCTCTTGGTGATATTGTGCATGGGCATGGGCTCCTTTGTTAGATTGTTTCTCTCTGCCGTAGAGTTCAGACATGTGTGCCTCAGCTCTGTTTTTCGAGTCCTTGTTTCGGTTTATATACCTTTCTTTTCTCTTTCATTATGATGGTATTGTTATTGTTTGTACTTATTCCATTCCATCAGGCCTACCTTTAACGTGGCTCCAACATGGATGGGACTCCATTCCGATTCAGTCCTTGGTGTCATGCCAACACCTTGTGTGCAACCTCTATCTCTCGCCGGATCACTGGGAAGCTGACTGCTATGCCTGAAAGTCTTTTTGCTCCAAAAAGAGCCTTTGAGATTGATGCGCATGTCGGCTGGAAATGGCCCAGGAAATGCAAGACGACACCCTGGACATCATCGGAGAGGAGCATGCTCAGGGGGAACCTGAGTAGGAAGCCCTTTCCATAGAGGGCAGCTCTGAGTCAGACGTCAAATTCGGCATTAAAAGCCCCGAGGTAACCTCTGCCCAGCTTGTGATTACTGTGGCCCCTATTGTCCAACATAAATCCTCCATAAAAGACTTTTCAGCCCATCCTTGAGGTTACTGGTCCGCCACTGACATCCAACCATGGACTGCACCTTAAATCTGCTTCGGCCGCCCCGCCTTCTGGCTTGATGCCGCAGATGGCTGCCAAGACCATAGCCGCGTCGTCTGCTTTGACCATCACAGCTTTCGACCAAGAGATACTTTTTTTGCCAACAGCATCGGAACCAAAAACCTCAGAATTCAGAGACTCAGGCCAGTCATCCACCAGCCCATCTCCGGTCGAGAGCATGCTGGAGAAAATGGAAGCTCATTAGCACAGACTCCAGATCCAAGGGGGCACAGGTCGGATAATTGCCACTCCCTCCTCTCCTGTGCTAACTAAAAGGAAACTTTCCTTTCAAGAGGCTTTGGACATTCCTGTCCCTCCAACGAAAAACATCAAGGACAAGGCTACTAACCCTCCTCACAGCCCTTCTCCCCTGCCCCCCTCCTCCTCTTCTTCATCCATCTCCACATCCATCTTCACCTACACCCCCTCCATATTCCTCCACCTCACCCACACAGGAGATTACACTCCTAAGGGTTCCCCACAATCATCTACTGACGATTTAGGTGGTCCTCAGGATGATACTGATCCTTGGGATGCCTTTGAGCCTGATCTCGTTCCTTCTAATGACCCTGACCTCTACCCTGCACTCCCTTCCCCACCAGAGAACAATGCCTCTTTCCAAAAGGTAGTCACCAGAGCAGCAGCGTTTCACAACTTTGAGCCTTACAAAGATCCCATTGAGCAGGACTTCCTGTTTGACACACTTGCCACCACTCACACAGAAACACGTACCTCTCCATGCTCCCTGGCATGCTTCAGCATGCATAAGACATCTTTAATTAGCCTGTCCGCTCCCAGGTAATCACACCACGGGTGGACAAAAAGTACAAAGTGGCCACCTCTGACCTACTTTACATCAGGGAACAGGTACCACCCGATACCATTGTGGCAATGACGGCCTGTAAACGGGCTAATAGGCTACTGGGGACTCTCCTCTACCAGAGAAGGAGAGTAAAAGAATCTGTGCAGCTGGGAAGAGGGTGGCAGTGCGGGCCACAAACTACTGGTGCATAGCCCACTCTCATACCCTTTTGGTCTGGTATGACCGGGCCCATTGGGATGAGATAGAGGAGCCTCTTCAGTTCCATCCTGAGGAACCTTGTAAAAGGGGCCAACAGATTGCTTCGGAGAGTCAAACGATCTCCAACAAGTCCATCAGGTGCTCCCTTGATGGTGCCAACACAGTGGCTCATGGCATAAACACCAGTGTCATTTTAAGAAAGCATGCTTTGTTGTATTGCTCAGGTTGTAAACCTGAGGTCCAGCAGTCAGTCCTCAACAAGCCCTTTGTCAAAGGGCACCTGTTTGGGCCACAGGTAGACACCACGTGAGAACAATGCAAAAAGCACACCAACACTTCCAAGGCCATGGGTGTCTTTCAGACCACTGCTCAAATGTGTTCCTTTCACTGCCCTGGGTTCAGGGGATCATATAACTCATCCGGGTCAGAGGCATCTACCTCTAGACAGCCTCTGTCCACCTACACCAGATGCTTTCATGGAGGTTCTTACAAGGGGGTCTACCAACTAAGGAAAAGGAAAAAAACACCACCACATATGGGTCCTCCTTCCCCCACTGTCATCCAAAGTCTATCAAGGTAAGACTGCAACAGCACTACCCTACCTGGGAGACACCATCACCAGGGACCATTGGGTACGTGAAAAACAAAACTGGAAACTTCGCACTTGTATAGTGCACTACTCACCCATTAGGGTCTCAAGGCGCTGGACGCATACCGCTGTGGACCCCCTCCTGGCTTTTCCCTGTGAGGCACCCACTCCCGGGGCACCCCCAGAGTGAAGCCAGGCATCCAAGCGCTGTGAGGGCCGTTGTGGAGATTAAGCAAGCTATTGCCCAGAGTTACAGAGTGGGACCCATTAATTAGGTTAGGCACCAAGGCGACAATTATCTGGTCCAAGGGAATTGAGACCAAGACCCGCTGAGGCTGGAATTGAACCCTGGTCCCAGGCCAGATCTCTGCATCAGGGACTGCTGCTCTAACTATTATGCCACACTTCTCCACTACGTGCCATTATCCAACACATTTATTGTCTGGAGCTCATCACCACTCCTCCCAATATTCTCCCTTGCACTCGTAGGCTATCTCAGGAACACTTAACCCTTCTCAAACAAGAGGTCTTCTTAAAGGGGGCCATAGAGCTCGTTCCACCACAAAATCAAGGATCTGGGGTTTCCTCCCTATACGTCCTATTTCCCAAAAAGGATGCCTCTCTCAGACCCATGCTAGACCTCATACCTCTATACAAATCCTTTCAGACCACTTCCACGTGTTCACCCTTCATGATGTCATCCCGCTTCTACAGCAAGGTGACTTTGACAGCTCTAGATCTAAAAACGCCTATTTTCACATCCCAGTTCAACTCTGTACATTGAAAATATTTAAGATTCGTGATTGCAGGCAAACATTTCCAGCTCAAGGTCCTTCCCTTTGGAGTCAATACCACTCCAAGGGTTTTCACAAAGTGCTTAGCAGTCATTGCAGCACATCTTAGAAGGCAAAATTTCCACATCTTTCCCTACCTCGACGACTGGCTTATCAAAACTATCTCGTTATGCTAATGCCAAGACCACACTCAGTTGACAGTGGATCTTCTTCACAATTTGGGCTTCACTCTCAACGTTCCCAAATCTCACCTTCAGCCCCTGCAGGTTCAACCTTACATAAGAGCTGTAGGAAGTTGGCTCTGTATATACTGTAAGGAAATGCCTCCTTGGCATGGTTACCCCCTGACTTTTTGCCTTTGCTGATGCCAAGTTATGATTTGAAAGTGTGCTGAGGCCTGCTAACCAGGCCTCAGCACCAGTGTTCTTTCCCTAAAACTGTACCTTTGTATCCACAATTGGCACACCCTGGCATCCAGGTAAGTCCCTTGTAACTGGTACCGCTGGTACCAAGGGCCCTGATGCCAGGGAAGGTCTCGAAGGGCTGCAGCATGTCTTATGCCACCCTGGGGACCCCTCACTCAGCACAGACACACTGCTTGCCAGCTTGTGTGTGCTGGTGGGAGAAAATGACTAAGTCGACGTGGCACTCCCCTCAGAGTGCCATGCCAACCTCACACTGCCTATGGCATAGATAAGTCACCCCTCTAGCAGGCCTTACAGCCCTAAGGCAGGGTGCACTATACCATAGGTGAGGGCATAGGTGCATGAGCACTATGCCCCTACTGTGTCTAAGCAAAACCTTAGACATTGTAAGTGCAGGGTAGCCATAAGAGTATATGGTCTGGGAGTTTGTCATAAACAAACTCCACAGCTCCATAATGGCTACACTGAAAACTGGGAAGCTTGGTATCAAACTTCTCAGCACAATAAATGCACACTGATGCCAGTGTACATTGTATCGTGAAATACACCCCAGAGGGCATCTTAGAGATGCCCCCTGAAAATATACCCGACTTCCAGTGTGGGCTGACTAGTTTTGCCAGCCTGCCACACACCAGACATGTTGCCGGCCACATGGGGAGAGTGCCTTTGTCACTCTGTGGCTAGTAACAAAGCCTGTACTGGGTGGAGGTGCTTCTCACCACCCCCTGCAGGAACTGTAACACCTGGCGGTGAGCCTGAGAGGCTCACCTCCTTTGTTACAGCGCCCCAGGGCACTCCAGCTAGTGGAGATGCCCGCCCCCTCCAGCCACGGCCCCACTTTTGGTGGCAAGGCCAGAGGACATAATGAGAAAAACAAGGAGGAGTCACTGGCCAGTCAGGACAGCCCCTAAGGTGTCCTGAGCTGAGGTGACTCTGACTTTTAGAAATCCTCCATCTTGCAGATGGAGGATTCTCCCAATAGGATTAGGGATTTCCCCCCCCCCCCCCTCCTCAGGGAGGAGGCACAAAGAGAGTGTAGCCAGCCTCAGGGCTTGTAGCCATTGGCTACTAACCCCCCAGACCTAAACACACCCCTAAATTGAGTATTTAGGGAGTCCCAGAACCTAGCAAGATAGATTCCTGCAACCTGAAGACGAAGAAGGACTGCTGACCTGAGGCCCTGCAGAGAAGACAGACACCAACTGCTTTGGCCCCAGCCCTACCGGCCTGTCTCCCCACTTCAAGAAAAACTGCAACAGCGACGCGTTCCACAGGGTCCAGCGACCTCTGAAGCCTCAGAGGACTACCCTGCATCTAAAAGGACCAAGAACTCCCGAGGACAGCGGCTCTGCTCCAAAGAAGAAACATCTTTGCAACAAAGAAGCAACTTTTAAAGACAACACGTTTCCCGCCGGCAGCGTGAGACTTTGCACTCTGCACGCAACGCCCCCGGCTCGACCTGCGGAGAAACAACACTACAGGGAGGACTCCCCGGCGACTGCGACCCTGTGAGTATCCAGAGTTGACCCCCCTGAGCCCCCCCAGCGACGCCTGCGGAGGGAATCCAGAGGCTCACCCTGACCGCGACTGCCTGCTTCTAAGAACCAGACGCTTGGTAAAAACCCTGCACCCGCAGCCCCCAGGACCTGAAGGATCCGATCTCCAGTGCAGAAGTGACCCCCAGGTGGCCCTCTCCCTTGCCCAGGTGGTGGCTACCCCGAGGAGCACCCCCCCCCCCCCCCCCCCCCCCCCCTTGCCTGCCTGCTTCACTGAAGAGACCCCTGGGTCTCCCATTGAAATCCATTGCAAACCCGATGCCTGTTTGCACTCTGCACCCCACCGCCCCGTGCCGCTGAGGGTGTACTTTTTGATCTGACTTGTCTCTTCTCCCCCCCCCCCCCCCCCCCCCCCCCAAGTGCCCTACAAAACCCCCCTGGTCTGCCCTCAGAAGACGCGGGTACTTACCTGCTGGCAGACTGGAACCGGGGCACCCCCTTCTCCATTGAAGCCTATGTGTTTTGGGCACCACTTTGACCTCTTCACCTGACCGGCCCTGAGCTGCTGGTGTGGTAACTTTGAGGTTGCCCTGAACCCCCAAAGGTCTATTAAGCATTTCTTCTGCGCCGCTACTTAGAGCAGAACTTGCGCTTCCCGGTCAGAGCCGGACCCCCATTACGAAGGTCCCACGCTTTGACTCGGGTTTGTGTGTGGTTTTTTGTGTCGTCATTCTCAATCTTTTTACTCTCCTACTCTAGAGGAGTTGTGTACCTGACCATTGGTCCGTGTGGTCCCATGTAGCGCGCTCCCTAATGGGGACGGTAAGCTCGCTTTCTTTGATGTCTATACACCTTTTTTTGATCACGTGTTGACACCTTCACTGTGCCCTACCACCGGTCTGACACTACCTTTCCCTACTCCCATTTTGAAGAATGTCATTATGTGAATATGTGCTAATATCACTACCCTTATTTTTTCTGTGTTTGTCTTAAATTACAGGGCCACAGAGAGGATTAGTAGTCTCATACTAGCGTAAGTGACTGGATACGTTTGTCCTGACAATTTCAGTTAGTGATTTTTCCGCGTTTTTTACGAATAGGAGATACATCTAGTCAATCTGGTCCTGAACAAGCATCACTGAACCCGTTTGGGCCTCTAAGAGACTCGAAACATGTTGACCCTTATGAGGGATGGCGTGGAAATTCCCCACCCTCTTGTCAGAGAGTGATTGACCATTATCTCTGTTTCACTCTCGCGATTAGTTTTAATCTTGGCCTCTGACCTTCATTTGGACTAATAAATAGATCACTCTTTTCAGGTTAAGAGAGTCAATTTTAGATTCCCTTCTTTTTGATCTCCTTCCTTTCCACACACACCTAGGGTCGTGGCATCATCTCAGATAAGAACTCCTGCAAAGAGCCCCCCCATTTGGGGTGGTGCCCGTCGGATATTGTAGCGCCAGTCTGACGAGGAGCAACTCCGATGATGAAGCATGACACCCATCTGGGTGTGTGAGGGTTTTTGCTCCTAAAGAATAGGACCCCTCTTACATAACCTTCTCTCTTTCAAGCTGGAACAGTGTATTTTTCTTTATTTACACAAAACACACCCTCAGCGGTACAGGGGCGGCCGGTTGCTGTGTGCAAAGCAGGCGTTGGGTTTTGAATAGGTTTCAATGGAGGGACCCGTGGGTCACTCTAGCGGTTCTGGCAGGCACGGGGGGACTTCTAGGGCCAGCCAACACCACCTGGGCTAGGCAGAGGGTCGCCTGGGGGTCACTCCTGCACTGAGGTTCGGTTCCTTCAGGTCCTGGGGGCTGTGGGTGCAGTGCTTGGTCCAGCGTCGGGTCCCTTGTTACAGGCAGTCGCGGTCAGGGGGAGCCTTTGGATTCTCTCTGCAGGTGTCGCTGTGGGGGTCGTCTCGGGCTATTCACGGGGTCGCAGTCGATGGGGAGTCCTTCCTGTGGTGTTGGTTCTCTGGATCTCAAGCCGGGGGCATCTGGTGCAGAGTGTGAAGTCTCACGCTTCCGGCGGGATGAGTGAGGTCTTTGAAGTTGAAGAAAAGTTGCAAGTTTGTTGCAGGTTGTTGAGCAGAGCCGCTTCTCACGGGAGTTGCTTGGTCCTGGGGGTCAGGGCAGTCCTCTGAGGCTTCAAAGGTCGCTGGTCCCTGTTGGATGCATCGCTGGTTGCAGGTTTTTGACTCAGGAGACAGGCCGATAGGGCTGGGGCCAAAGCAGTTGTCGTCGTCCGTTGTCTCTGCTGGCTTGTAGGTCAGCAGTCCTTCTTTTGTTCAGGTTGCAGGAATCTGATTTCCTGGGTTCTTGGGTGCCCCTAAATACTAAATTTAGGGGTGTGTTTAGGTCTGGGAGGGCAGTAGCCAATGGCTTCTGTCCTGGAGGGTGGCTACACCCTCTTTGTGCCTCCTCCATGAGGGGAGGGGGGCATGTCCCTAATCCTATTGGGGGAATCCTCCAAAACCAAGATGGAAGATTTCTAAAGGCAGGGGTCAGCTCAGCTTGGGGCACCTTAGGGGCTGTCCTGACTGGTGGGTGACTTCTCCTTGTTTTTCTCATTATCTCCTCTGGACTTGCTGCCATAAGTAGGGGCTGTGTTCAGGGGGCGGGCATCTCCACTAGCTGGCGTGCCCTGGGGCATTGTAGCACGAAGCCTGAGCCTTTGAGGCTCACTGCTAGGTGTTATAGTTCCTGCAGGGGGGAGGTGTGAAGCACCTCCACCCAGAGCAGGCTTTGTTTATGGCCTCAGAGGGCAAAAAAGCCCTCACCCCATGGGGTCAGAAACTCGTCTCTCAGCAGCAGGCTGGCACAGACCAGTCTAGTCCTGCACTGAAGGATTGGGTAAAATACAGGGGGCATCTCTAAGATGCCCTCTGTGTGCATTTTCTAAAAACTCCAACACTTGCATCAGTGTGGGTTTATTATTCTGAGAAATTTGATACCAAACTTCCCAGTATTCAGTGTAGCCATTATGGAGCTGTGGAGTTCGTTTTTGACAAACTCCCAGACCATATACTTAATATGGCCACAACTGTACTTACAATGTCTAAGAATAGACTTAGACACAATAGGGGCATATTGCTCATGCAGCTATGCCCTCACCTGTGGTATAGTGCACCTTGCCCTAGGGCTGTAAGGCCTGCTAGAGGGGTAACTTTACCTATGCCACAGGCAGTATTTAGTGGGCATGGCATCCTGAGGGGGATGCCATGTCGACTTTGACTTTTTCTCCCCAGCAACACACACAATCTGCAATGGCAGTGTGCATGTGTTAGGTGAGGGGTCCCTTAGGGTGGCACAACATATGATGCAGTCCTTAGGGACCTTCCCTGGTCACAGGGCCTTTGGTACCACTGGTACCTTTTACAAGGGACTTATCTTTGTGCCAGGGGTGTGCCAATTGTGGAACAATGGTACATTTTAGGCAAAAGAACACTGGTGCTGTGGCCTGGTTAGCAGGGTCCCAGCACACTTCTCAGTCAAGTCCGCATCAGTATCAGGCAAAAAGTGGGGGGTAACTGCAACAGGGAGCCATTGCCCCCCCCCCCCCCCAAGCCCAAAGGCCAGGAGACTCAGCCAAAGCTGGGAGAGTCTTCCTAGTCTGTCAGACGAGGAAGAGTAGGCTGGTTTGTTGTAGGGCCTACTCTGCCTTACATCCTCCTGTTCAGGTTATTCCCTCTGGGGAACTGACCCTCTTCCACAGTGATAGGACCTAGTCTGAATTGCCTCTTGTCTGTGTCTTTAAAGTCTCCACCCATTCTCTCTATTTTGGGGTTAGATGTATCCACCTCTGCTAATCTTATCTTATCCAGGGTCACCCCTAGCTTACCCAAAGATGTTACCCAGAGCTGGAGTATCCCCACCATGACCAACAGGGTCAGGGGGCCTAACTTGCTATTTGGCATGGGGTCAGACCACCATGCCAAGGATAGTGCAGCCATAAAGGCTAACACCCAGCAGAGGCACTGACAGCTGTCAGTGCCCAGAACCACACCTTTAGCTCTTCACCTACAAGGGAAGGAGCTAAGTTATAGGCTTCTTTGGGTTCAGGGTGCCTGTCTGCTGTGTTAGAGTGGGGGGTTACTACATCTTGTAGTAAACACCCTTCTTCCACTCTTTCTTCTGTTAACTGAGGAACCACCCACTCAGGTTTAAAAGTTGCCTGACTAGTCAGGACTTCTTGTGGGTCAGGTTGGACTTTACCAGTGCCACTTTCAGAGCTCTCTCCTACTGGAGCAGAATCTCCTTGGCTTGCTGGAACCTTGCCTAAAGGTTGTCCACCTTCCCTACTCTGTTTTATTTTCTTTTTCTTCTGGGGCCTACTTGCAATAACTGCAGTGGTAGCACCTCCAGAATCCTTGGGAGAGGGCTGGCACTGGACCAGTTCCTCTCTTGGGCTCTGACTAACCTCTGGTAGTTACTTCCAAGGAGACAATCAAGGGGGGGGTCTATACTGACTACCACCCTTCTCCAGCTAAAGGTCCCACCCACTTCTATGGGCACAAAAGCCACAGGCCTATCAGTGACCCTGTCTGGGCTAACTCTTACTCTGGCAGTCTCACCTGGGATGTACTGGTTTGAGAACACCAGCCTGTCATGCACAATAGTGTGACTGGCACAAGTGTCTCTCAGGGCAGTGGCTGGGATTCCATTCACCAGTAGGTGGTAGAAGTGTCTACTTCCCTCTGGAATCTCCAACTCACCTGTTGGGCCCTTTCTCCAGTTGAAGGCTATGAAGACCTTCTCATCTGAGGAGTCATCTCCAATGGCTACACTGGTCACCCCTGGGATTTTGTTAGGGGTTTTGTTTTTGGGACAGGAAGTGTCCTTGGTGTGGTGCCCTGTCTGTCTACAGTTTTGGCACCATGCCTTAGTGGCATCCCAGTTCTCACCCTGGTACCCACCTTTGTTTTGGGTTGTGTCTTGGGGCCCACCCACCTGGTTTTTGGGGGCCTACAGAGGGCTCTTTTTCTTTACTTCTAGTGTCACCCACTTTCTCCTGGGGAGGCTTTGTAACCCCTTTCTTTTGGTCACCCCCAGTGGAAGTTTTGGTTACCCTAGTCTTGACCCAGTGGTCTGCCTTCTTTCCCAATTCTTGGGAAGAAATTGGACCTAGGTCTACCAGATAATGATGCAACTTTTCATTGAAGCAGTTACTTAAAATTTGTTGTTTCATAAACAAATTACAAAGCCCAACATAGTCATGCACTTCATTTCCAGTTACCCAACCATCCAGTGTTTTCACTGAGTAGTCTACAAAATTAACCCAGGTCTGGCTCGAGGATTTTTGAGCCCCCCTGAGCATAATCCTGTATTCCTCAGTGGAGAATCCAAAGCCCTCAATCAGGGTACCCTTCATGAGGTCATAGGATTCTGCATCTTTACCAGAGAGTGAGTAGTCTATCCGACACTTTCCAGTGAACATTTCCCAAAGGAGAGCTCCCCAGTGAGATCTGTTTACTTTTCTGGTTGCAC